>NW_020944311.1:1777242-1811908 GCF_900497805.2 Vombatus ursinus | reverse complement strand
AGTGCCGGGAAGGGAACAGGGTCTGGGGGGAGTGCCGGGAAGGGAACAGGGTCTGGGGGGGAGTGCCGGGAAGACAGGTCAGGTTATTTACAGAGCAGGATGTTGCACCCCACCCTTGAGGATTTCACCCAGGGTGTTGTAACAGCCGTTAGGGGAAGCGGAGCCAGAGGCCCCGGGGCGTGGTGCCCCTGGGTCCTAACGGAGGGTCTATCACAAAGGTAAGAAATACAAAACCCATTACAAATATGTAGTCATGTAAAACAAATGTCCAAGTTACCACGTTTCAAAAAGAAAAAGAAAAAATACACTTCAATCTGCCCTCAGAGTCCATTAGTACTCTATGTGGCGGTGTGTCCTTTGGAATTGGGGAGAGTCATTGTGTTGATCAGATTAACTAAGTCTTTCACCGTTGATTATCTTTATAACATTGCTGTCCCTGTGTATGTGGTTCTGCCCACTTCTCCATAAAGGTGACATCTGAACTGAATTAAGCATTGAAGGGAGGGGGTACAGTGAGAAAGGAGTACATTCCAGGCGTGGGAGACAATCAGTACAAAGGCTGGGAGACATGAAGAACAGAGAAAAGGTAGGTTGTAAAGGTGAGAAGGGGATTAATGGGTAAGAAGCCTGGAAAAGTAGGAGGGGGCCAGGGCCTCGAAGGCTTTCAAAGCCAAATAGAGGGGGGCAGCTAGGTGGTGCAGTGGATAGAGCACCAGCCCTGGATTCAGGAGGACCTGAGTTCAAATCGGACCTCAGACACATGATACTTACTAGCTATGTGACCCTGGGCAAGTCACTTAACCCCATTGCCTAGCCCCCCCCCCCCCCAAAAAAAAAGCCAGATAGAGGAACTTAGATTTGCTCCAGGAGGTAAGAGACCCACTGGAGTTTACTGAGGAGGGCCATGATTTGGTCAGGACTACATTTAAGGAAAATCATTTTGGCTCCCATGTAGAGGATGGATTAGAGACAGAAGAAATGTGAGGCAGGGAGACCACCTGGAGAGTGGCAGCCATAGTTAGAGGATAACAATGATGCTAACTAGTATTTATATCCCACCTTAAGATTTGCAAAATTCCTCACACATTAACTCCTTTGATTTTCACAATGACTCTGGTAGTTAGGTGCTAATATTCTCCCCCTGTATAAAGAGGTTAAGTGACTTGCCTAGGGCCACACAACTAAGTGCCTGAGGTAGGATCTGAACTCAGGCATTCCTGACTCCAAGCTCAACAATCTAGCCATTACTGTGCCACCTATATGGTGTACAAACATCTACAGAAGACTTTGAATTTCAGTCAATCAAAAAGGGTTTTTTTTGTTTTTTTTTTTTTGTTTTTCGAGACAGTTGGGGTTAAGTGACTTGCCTAGGGTCACACAGCTAGTAAGTGTCAAGTGTCTAGTCTGAGACTGGATTTGAACTCAGGTCCTCCTGAATCCAGGCCTGGTGCTCTATCCACTGTGCCACCTAGCTGCCCCTATCAAAAAGTTTTTAAGTGACTACTCTCCAACAGGCACTGTGTTTTGCACAATTACAAAGATTGAATCAATTCCTACCTGCAATATTTTTAAAATTTTATTTTTATTTTCTGTTCCAAATCCCCCCCCCCATATTTCCCCCTATCCATTGGGAAGGCAAGGATTATGATACACATTTGAAGTAATAAAAAAACATATTTCTGCATTAGTCATATTCCAAAAGGAAAAAAAAAAACCAAGAGAAAAAAAAACCATACCTCAATCTGCACTAAGTCCATCAGTTCTCTATGTGGAGGTGGATTGCATTTTTTTATCGAGTCCTTTGGAACTGTGGTGGATCATTGTATTGATCAGAATTACCAAGTCTTTCACTGTTGATTTTTGTTGTTGTTCAATTGCTTTTCAGTCCTGTCCGACTCTTTGTGACCCCATTTTGGGTTTTCTTGGCAAAGATACTGAAGCAGTTTGCCATTTTTTTCTCCAGCTCATTTTACAGATGAGGAAACTGAGGTAAAGAGTGTTAAGTGACTTGCCCAGGGTCACACAGGTAGTAAGTGTCTGAGGCCAGATTTGAACTCAGGAAGATGAGTCTTTCCGATTTCTGGCCCAGGACTTTATCCACTGTGGTCACCTAGCTGGCCGAGCCAGGCTGTGAAGGAGATTAAAAGCTATACAGAGGTGTTTCTATTTTATCTTAGAGAGAATAGGAAGTCACTGGAGTTGAATGAGCAGGTGACAAGGTCACCTGTGCTTAGGGAAGATTACAGCAGTGTGTAAGACTGACTGGTGTGTCAAGACAGTTGAGCCAGGAGACCAATTAGAAGGCTGTTGCAATCATCTGGGGAAGAGATAAAGAGGGTCTGAACTAAGGTAGTGGCTGTGTGAGAAGGGATTGGATGCTAGGTACGTCATGAAGTCTGGCAATTTATTTGATATGGGGTGACAGAGAGAGAGGAGTGCAGGACAGTGCTGAGATTATGAACCTGGGAAACTGGCAGGATGGTGATGCAGAAGTACAGCATCTTGGAAGAGGAATTTGGGGGGGGGAATCTGCCTTAGACATTTTGAGATCTGGTAGTCAACTACATAGAAATGATTGAACCCACGTGAACTAAACAGGTTACCAAGAGAAAGGGTGTAGAGGGAGAAGAGAAGAATGCTCAAGGCAGAACCTTAGGGGAATATCTATAGAGTTAGGGAGCATGATGAGCCAGCAAAGGAGACTGAGAGGGGAGCAGACAGGTAGGAGAACCAAGAGAGAATAGTGTCATGAAAATCTAGAGAGGGTGATAAACAATGTCAAACGCTGCAGAGGGGTCCAGAAGAATGAGGTTTGAAAAACCCCCATTAGACTTGGCAATTAAGAGATCTCTGATAACTTGAAAAGAGCAGCTTCAGTTGAATCATTAGGTCAGAAGCCAGACTGCAGAGGGATTAGAAGAGAGGTAAGCCGAGTATAGTTTTTTGAAGGGAGGAGAAATATAGCTTGAAGGGATGGCAGGGTCTACTGAAGAGGAGTGTTATAATTATAATTATTATTGTTGTTGTTGATCTTAAAGAATGGAGACATGGGTTTGTTTGTAGGTAACAGGGAAGGAGCCCGTAGGTAGGGACAACTGGGGATGGGAGAGACGGAGAATCTACAGTTATCTACTAGAAGATAAACTAAGAAAGGAGTCATTGGCAAGTCCCGCTATTAGACTCCCAAATGAACCAGATCGAGTTTGTGCCCGTCCCAGATTTTGAGAACATTCGAAAAACCGCAGTCCGTTGGGCCTCAACCAATCAAAGTCAAATCAGCTGAGCCCCAACCAATCAGAGGTCAGCAACCGATCAATTAGGCGCTTTCCACGCAATGGATCTACAGCTTTGGATCGACTTTTGCGCCTGCGCGTGCGTCTACGTTACCTAGGGAGCGCGTTCTCCCGCTCGCCCGCTCGCTCCGCCCCTCGGAGGCCTCAGTTTGGGCGCCCGAGCTTGCGCAAGGCGGGGCTCTCACTTTCGAATAGGAGAGTCAGCGCGGGAACAGTGCTTGGGGCGGTCGGGGCTAGCACTTGCTATCAGGTGAGCTAGCCCTGGCTTCCCCTTACCTGCTGCAGGGGGAGGGTGGTCATTATTGAAGAAGGCTGTTCCAAAGGTAGGAGGAAGGCCTTGGGGTCACGGGGGAGGGGGGGGCGGCGGCGGCCGGGAGGTGGGGAGTGGGCTGGGATTAGGCCTCCACTCGCCGCATCGCCACCCCACCCCCAACCCGTGCTTGGGCGGCTGGACGTGCCCAAGTGTCATGTGACCATCACGCTCGCCCCTTCCCCGCGGTTGCCCCCTCCCTTGCGCTCGCCCCTTCCCCGCGGTTGCCCCCTCGCGCTCGCCCCTTCCCCGCGTTTGCCCCCTCCCTTGAGCTCGCCCCTCCCCCGCGTTTGCCCCTCCCTTGCGCTCGCCCCTTCCCCGCGTTTGCCCCCTCCCTTGCGCTCGCCCCTCCCCCGCGTTGCCCCTCCTTTGCGCTTGCTCCTCAGGTCCGGCTCGCTAGCGTGGCGCGCTTGAACCGAGTCTCCCGGCACCCTCTGCTTCACAGGCTGCCCAGGTCAGCTGGGCAAAGGGCCACGAGACTTCCAGTCCTGTGCCGGGTTTAGAGACAGGGAGCTCTGTCTGTCACTGAACTGCTGGCCATCCAGCTGCTCCTCACACATGACTTTCTCCTTTGTGTGTTTGCATGGTTGTATCTTTCCCACGTGGGCAGCCAGGTGTTGCAGTGGATGGAGCTCCAGGCCTGGAGTCAGGAAGGCTCATCTTCGTAAGTTCAGATCCAGCCTCAGACACTTACTATCAGTGTGACCCTGGGCAAGTCACTTAGCTCTGTTTGCCTCAGTCTCTTCATCTGTAAAATGAGCTAGAGAAGGAAATGGCAAACCATTCCAGCATCATTGCCAAGAAAACCCCAAATGGGGTCACAAAGAGTCAGACGATAGAAAAACAACTGAATTACAAATCTAACCCATGTTCCTCCAGTATGCTCCTTCCTTCCCTGTGCCTTGTACTTTGTTCATCTCAGGTTTAGGCAGGTGCCAGGTCCTGCTTTTCCTGATTCCCTCCTACCTCCAGAAAATTTTTGACAGAGAATTGGCCTCGGTGTCAAAAAGACTAGCCTTTCACATGTGCACGCTAATACACACACACACACACACACACACACACACACACACACCCCAATCCTCTTATGATATTCTGGTTGTCACTACCCCAGACGACCCTCTATTGAGAGTCCTTTACCAGTTAAGTCATACTTCTTGTGAGATTAAAAAAAAATTGTGTTTACTCATCTGTATACTTATTATTCCCCTCCAGTAGAATGTAGGCTACTTGAGGGAAGGGATTGTTTCCTTTTTTTGTCTTTGTGTCTCCAGGACCTAGCCCAGAGTAGATGCTTTTTTAAACAAGCACCTGTCTCTAACCCTAGTACAGAGTAGGTGCTTTTTAACAAAAGCTTGTTGAGTTGAAGCGAATCAAATCTCTCACTTTGCCCATCTCTGAAAGGAATGACCCACGGACCTTTCTGACTCTGAGAATAGCCAGCATTTACACAGCTGTTTGAAGTGTTTTAGGTATGTTATCTCAGTCCTCACAACAACCCTGTAAGGTAGGTGCTGCTGTTGTCTCCATTTTACAGATGAGGAAACTGAGGCTGAGGGAAGGTAAGTGACTTTCCCAGGGTCGCACAGCTAAGGAAGTATCCGAGGCAGGATTTGAATGCAGGTCTTCCAGACTGCAAGTCCCACTCTCTCTCCGCTGAACCACCTAGCTGCCTCTAAAACCATTATCCTAAATTCCTTACCCAGAGCCTACTTTTACCTGTCAGTAAAGTGGAGATGCTAATCCTTCTATTGCCTGTCTCAATTTAAACTTGAGTTGTTGCCTGTTCAAAGGTCATGCAGTTGCACCTTTGGCAGTCTGGTTGTCTGTTGAGAAAACAAAGGCTGTGGATATTTGAGTCCACTTGGCCTTCTCTTTTGGCTTTTTAACCAGGAAGTTTTACCTAAGCAGATTGGGCAGGGGTGGGGGGGATGCTCGATCAAAGAAGATGGAGAGGAAGTTCAGTTCTGGAAGGGTGTCACAGCACTTGTGCACAGCCTTCGGAGGTGGCCTGTACTGTTACCTCTTGGAGGCCAGAGTTACCTGTAGTCTTTGTTGGTTGGGGCTATCTTGTGATAACGAAAAGAACATTCCACTTTAACACTTGTTTACTTGTAGAACTTCTGTGGTGATGTCTACTCGGGAGGCTGATTTATCACCAGTTATTCCTATTATACAAACCAATCCCTTAGCATGGAAAATGAGACAAATTACAAGTGGCTTTGTACCCTTAAACTGGAAATATGGACAGAATGACAAGGAAGAATTGGAATACGCCGAATACAACGAGAGTGAGGCTCTTTGTCGAGCGTTAGGTAAGTACCTGTGAGCCATGTAGCCTGCCCTGTATCCCTCCCCAATAATGTCTTTATTGTCTTTCTTTTGATGGTATTAAGTCGCTGCATGAAAACCACTTAAATGAAGTCATTTCTGGTCCTCTTAAGTTATCACTGTTTCTTTCAATACAGTATATAGTGAAACGAACACTGAATTTGGAATTGGAGGCCCAGGGCCATAACTCTGCTTCTGCTACGTTTTTATCTGTGTGAGCTTCTCTTCTGGGGACCTAAGAGTTAGACTGGATAATTTCTAAGGACCTTTTCAGCACAATGATATAACTACCTCTTTCCATGTTGATTTTAAATCAGAATTAAATTATTTTTATCATGACTGAAGACTACAGACTTCTAGAGATTTGTAGGAAGTTTTTGTGGTCAACTATTGCTATCCTAGAGGTCAGTGCTACCCTTATTCCAGATAGGATAAATCCAATAGCTCCTTTTGTTATCTTTTAACATTATGTTTTAACGTACTTTACCATCCACTTTCCTAATTCCCTTGTAGTGAGAGTTAGATGCAGAATTCCTGAGGTTACACATAGGACAGAGTCATCGTTTGTGAGAATAGAATTTGTGGCACAGTCAAGAGGTCAAATGGATAAGGCTAAAGTCATCAACATTTTTAACTTTTCAGGGACAGAATATTTTCCCAGTTTAAAAATGTGGTTGCTATAAATATATTAGAAATGTAAGGAGCAAAAAGAAGTTGTCATCATTCTGAGGCTAGCCTTATGAAGAATTCAAGATTGTAAGTCTGCTAGGAATGACCATGCACAATAAACTATGGTCTTCAGGGTTTCGCTTTCAATTTTCTAGAGCACATCAGGATGGTGAAGGAAAAAGGATCAGTGGAGGAGAGACACCTGCGCACTGTGGAAGACATTGCTTGGAAGTCTGGGTTAGCGCCCGAAGACATTGACACGCTGTTAGATGTGGTGCTGAGTGGCCCGTTTGGTATGTAGGGGCAAAGCTGACTTTGTGAGCAGTTTCCTAATGTTTATGCTCTCTCAACTTTGTAATATTGTCTTCCTTAGATTGTATTTCATTGTTTTCTAATTGATGATAAAATAGGCGTGTCTAATGTGGAAACTTTAAGGTGAGCATTTGTACACCTATGTGCCACACCCAAAGATAGTTATAGCCCTGATCTTGCCGTCACCCACAAATACACGACTTTCCTATTCAGGAGTTCTGAAACTACTTTATCTGACCATAATCTATTGACTTTTTACCTCTCCCTCTGCCTTCTCTTACAAAACTTCGCTCTTCGTCTGCGCCATGACCTCTAGTCTCTTTGTCCCTCAGTTTCTCTCCCAGGCCATCTCCCCTGCCCTGGCCACTCTCTTTCCCTATCTTGGTTCCCCTTGGTGAACCAACTCAAATCTCCACCGGCCTTTTCTTTTGAATCCCCAGTCCTCTTATATTGCTCATTACACCCTGTCAGGCCTCAGCCTTGCATCACGCCTGCCATTCACTGCCTCCACTCTAACATACGTGCTGCTGCGTGAAGGTGGAAAAAAAAACACACAACCATTCTAACTTGATTCACTACTCATTTATGATACACAACTTCAACTGGGCCCTCGTTGCTATTAGGCAATCCTGCTATACGTCCCTGATCAACTCTCTGTATCCTGCTCTCCACAGCAGCTCTTTCACACCTCTTCATCTCTTCTCAGGCTTCCCATGGCTCCTCTTCCCTTGGCTTCTCTTTCAGTTGAGAACCTTGCTTTCTTACAGAAAAATGGAGGCTATTTGCTGTGGGCTCCCTCTCCTCCCCTCATTCTCATCTCTTGTCATTCAGGTGCCTTCTACCACTCTCTCCTCTTTCACCCCTGTCTCATATGATGGGGTGGCCTTCCTTCTTACTGAGGCTAACCCCTCTACTTGTTCAAGCGATCCCATTCCATCCTGGTTCCAACAGATTGCCCCCTCTGTCATCCCCACTTTCTTTTATTTTCAATCTTTCCCTGTCTACTGACTCATTCCTTGCTTCCCACAAACATGCCCATGTCTCCTCCAGCCTGAAAAAATCCTCACTTGATCCTTCCATCCCTGCTAACTATTGCCTTATATTTCTTCTACCCTTTGTGGCTACACTCCTTGAAAAGGCCATCTACAATACATGCCTCCACTTTCTCTGCTTTCCTTACACTCTGGCTTCCTACCTTATCATTCCACTGAAACTGCTTTCTCCAAACTGAACCACTCTCTTAGTTGTCAAATCCATTGTCCTTTTCTCGATCCTCATTCTCCTTGATCTTTCTGCAGCCTTTGACACTGTTGATCGCTGTTTCCTTCCTGATATTCTCGTATCTCTAGGTTTTGGGCACACCACTCTTTCCTAGTTCTATCTATCCGACCACTCCTCAGTCTCCTTTGGTGGACTTCTTCCAGATCACACCCTCATAATTATAGGTGCCCAAAGGGGTCTGCCCTGGGCCCTCTTCTCTTCTCCCTCTATACCACTCTACTTGGTGACCTCCTCAGCTCCCATGGATTTAATGACCATCTCTATGCTGATGATTCTCAAACCTACCCATCCTGCTTCAATCTCTCATCCCAACCGCCTTTGACCTTGTTCAGTGTCCAGCCGATGGACCAACTCAGTGGGTTCCCAATACCACCGCAAATCACTGTTGGGCAACAGGTATTTTGTCTCCAGTTGACTGTTTTTCTGTGTGGATTTCTGGGAGTTTTGATCTTTTTTGAGTGGTTGTGGATTTGACTGAGGAGTTCCTGTAACAACCTGGAGCTTAATTCGATCAGATGTGTCACATGATTTGAAAACCAAAGAATCTAAAGTACGTTAGTGTCTGGCGGATGTCACTCTCTTCCATTTGAACAGCTTCCGTATTAGTAGCCAAGACCTTTTTTTCAGCACTCTGCTGCCATAGCAGTGTCTTGCTTCTGGCTGGCTTTCAGTCGAGGGTTGTTGAATAAAGTTGTCTTTGTGGCTGCATCTGTCATGGACTCTGGGATGATCTTTCCATGTACACAGGAAGCACCTTGTTTGAAGTAAAGCTTGAAGACTACATTTTGCTTTGCAAGGTCCAGTGCTTTTCTGTAATCAATAAACACGGTGAGATCTTGCACGCTTTATTATTTGATCAATTTTGTTTAACTTCCAGCAACTTTATAAGCGTTTACATGTATGAACAAGAACATTGGAGGGTAGAAGCAAGAATAAAAAAGCCCCAGAACATTTGACTGAGATGCCACAAAGTGATTGTAAATGATGATACCTGCAGCTGTAACTTTTGTCATTTACCTGTTTGTACGTATTATTATTTTGTTGTTGTTCGGTTGTTTTTGGTCACGTCTGACTCATCATGACGCTGTTTGGGCTTTTCTGGTTTGCCATTTCCTTCTCCAGCTTGTTTTACAGATGAGGAAACTGAGGCAAACAGAGTGCCCAAGGTCACACAGCTAGGAATTGTCAGAGGCTGGATTTGAGCTCATGAAGACTAGTCTTCCTGACTCCAGGCTTGAGGCCACCCAGCTGCCCCAACTGCCTGTTGTTCAGTTGTTTTTCAGTCGTGTCCGACTTCCAATAGATCTTTAAATAAATGAAGATGAACAGGTGGAAAAGCATTTAAGTGCTTACTCTGTGCCAAGCACTGGGCTAAGATCTTGGGATACAGTGAGCAAAGTCAGATAGTGCCTGCTCTCTTGGAGCTCCCATTCTCATGGGAAGATAACACTTATATGAGAGATTGCAGCTGCAAGTCAGGTGGAAAGACTCCAGTCAGTGGTTCCTCAGGTGCATCAGCAAAGTAGATGGGAATGCCGCTTTTTTAGTGTCATTTCCATTAATAAACTCTGCTGCATTGATAGTGCCAAGGACTTTGGCAGGCTGTGGATGCACGATCTTTGTTTGGGGACGACGGGGGGAGGATTATGTTGCTGTCCAGGGCTGTAGCTTTGGGTTTAACGGCCTGTAGGTGGCACTTGGTAGTGGTGGTTACCTAGATAGCAGGCCACTTCTCCACAGATTTTTTGTCTCTGGGATGTGTCTTTGATTCTCTACATATACCTTTCCATCGTGTGTGTATCTGAAGGTGTGGTCCGTTCTAGAAGCTCAAGCCTGCCTGTTCCTTTCTCATTTTTTTCATCGAGAATGCCCTTGTTACACATGCACATCATTGTCATAGAAAGTAACTTTGTGTGGCAGTGCTGATGTCCACCTGATCATTCAGTATCTTCCCCTTTTTCTGATACCTTGGAAATCAGTGCCTCAGTGCTTTGGAAATTGTGTCACCTCCAGATTTCTGCTTCGTCTGCTTGGGCTGGTTCAGCTGGCAATTCATCGTAGCACTTTGGGATCCAAGTTGTTAAGAGACCAAGGGAGGTGATTCCATTGTCATCAGTGATGAAAATAGATGATTAGAGAAATATTGGCAGAGCCAGTAGGCTTTTTCCATCTGTCATCCTTCCAGTTTTCCTTTATAAACATTCTTCAGATGATCTAGCTTAGTTGGGTCACATTCAATGCTTTATGCAAACGCGTTTTTGTCTCTACCTTTCTTTTGATGTTCATAATCTTACACACAACCCCCCATAGACCCCCTAATGAGACTTTGCAAATCTGTTAATATTCTAAAGCCGCAGCTTAAATAGGTTGGCTGAGCTGTTCCATTTGCACACAGTTATCTTCTCATCTTTATCTTGTAGTTTCGTATTAACTTGGCCTTTTGTTCTACCTGGTTGATTTGATTATAAAATGACTCTCATGTGGATAATCAGCTGTATCCTGCCAGGTTATAGTCAGTTTCATATTTTTGTAGTGATGATTGTTACTTCTGTCCAAGCCTTTCTGATTCTCATGAATGAATGAAAAAGCATTTACTAAGCGCTATGTGCCAGGCCCTGTGCTAAGCACGGGAATACGAAAACAAAAGGCAAGACGGTCAGTCCTTGCCCTCAAGGAGCTCACATTCTAGTAGGCACTGAGGCCACATTTAGTGGTATGCTGGCTGGGGAAGGGTTTTTTGGTTCAGAAAATTACTGGGTTTGTGAGTAGAACCATAGGGGGCAAGATTGATCCAGTAGCAGTGGCAGTATTTTTTAATTATGGTTCCAGATGAAAGTATTCATGCTAAATAATCGTGAGGTTCCTGAGTAATCCCCAAGCCTTCTGACCTGAACTCTGTTCTTCACCATGTTTTCTGCTATCCTTCGTGCCCACCTTTGATTTGAAGTCATTAAGCATCAAATGGATTTATTAATTTAGATGTTCTTGCCAAGTTCGTCAGAGAAATGTTGAAGTTCATCCTTCCCAGCAGATGTTGGTATAAAAGCTAGAGTTATCTTTATGGTAGCCTTTTTCCTTATTCTAAGTTCTGCTGGGCAAGATGACAAGTGTGCCATGAAATTATTTCTTGTTGCCTTTGGGCATGTGATAAAACCATCTCCTTCATTTGCTTCTTGAAAGAGAACCTGTGAGCCTTCCTTCCGTTTAACTACATCTTCACTTACATATTTTGGTTTCATTTATAGTGAGAATGTCAGTATTTTTTAAATTACTCTTTTTTTATTCTGAACTTAAGTATCAAATAAAATGAACATTTCCATATACATAGTAGAATAGAAAAAGATTATTCATGAAGCTGTACATCTATTTTAAGAATGTCAATATTGATACTGTTGCTATGGCCAAAGAATTCTTCCCTTTTTTAGCTAGGCTGACACTCAGACAACAGACAAGGTCTGTCGCTGGGAACATGTTCCAAGCCTTTCTGTCTTGCTCTTCTGGAGGCAGCCCAACTTGTATCAAGGTCATTCTTAAAATGTGGTGCCCAGAATTGTACAGGACACTTCAGATTTGGCCTGCCTAGAGCTGAGCACAGAAGGATTATCACCTCTTCTGCCCTCTTCTAATGCAGCCTCAGATCATGGTAGCTTTTGGCACCTTGGACCCCTTTGGTGGTCGATCTGGTGAAGCCTATGTATAGACCTCTGCTCAGAAGAAAGTGTGGTTGCCTGTGTTCATAATAGAAGGAAATGCTACATTCCAGCTATGAGTTAGTTAAAATAAAGATGTCACTTTTTTCCCATCCAAGTTCAAAGATTCCCCCTGAAATCTATCCATGGACCCTTTGTGGGTCTGCACCCTAAGTTAAGAACCCCTAAATTCACCTCTTTGGCTGTCATATCAACCCCTGGACTCACTGGATTTGCTGTTTGCTGAAAGACCTGAAGCTTTTTCAGATCACTTGTTTAGACATCTTGTATTTGGGAAGTTGATTTTTTTTAAACCCAAGTATACGACCTTATATTTATCCCTAGTAAATTTCTATTTTCTTAGATAATAGCACATCATGCTGCCCTGTTAATTTTGGGGATCTAGATTTTGTCATCTAACCCTTTTAGCTTTGTGTGATCTGTTTTGATAACTGTCCACCTTGCAATTTTCTTTCCATGACATTCCATTTCTTGTCTCTGTACCTTTTTGTAGGCTAACCCCTGGGCCTGGAATTCTCACCCTCCTCACATTTTGACTCTTGGAATTCCTGACTTCCTTCAAGGCTCAGTTCAAGTGCCGTCCTCTACAAAAAGCCTTTTCTAATTTCCCTCCATTCCCGTTGATAATGCTCTTACCTCTCACCTTGAAATTACTTTGTATTTACTTTCTGTATATTTTGTATTTACTTAACTGTGCACATGATAAGTCTTCCCAATAGAATGTCAGCTCTTTGGGAGTGAAGACTGTTGGGTTTTATCTCTGCTTTCCTAGCATGTGGAAGGTAGGTAGTGAGTGCTTTTTGAATAAATCTGCCTTAATCTGGCTGTGGGCCAACTCCAAATGCCCAAAGCATTCCATTAGCAAAGGCTTTCCTGATGACTTTCAACCATTAACAGCTACTCTTTGACTCTGACCATTTTGTGAGTTCCAAATTTATGTAATTGTTATGGTCTAACTCACATCTTTCCATCTCTTCTACAATAGCAATAAGATTTTTGCCAAATACTCCTTTGAAGTCTACATCATTATTCCTTAGAGGGCAAGTGGTTGCTTTGTCTTCAGCGGGTCTGGTTCCTTTCTCTTCTGAAGACCTTCCCAGCTCATCTCTTACTTAGCTCCAGGAGTTCAGTGGCCCTCCAGTCCTTTCCCTTCTTTCATGATCTTCTGCTTGCCAGTCTCTTGACACAATGACCAAGTACCCCTGCCTTGACACATTCTTTCTTTGTTTTATATTGTATCCCTTCTCTTTGTTGGGGGCAGGGTGGGGAGCTGGCAGAATGGGGAAGGCAGAAGAAGGAGGAAGGGGTATAACTTAATTCTTTCTGATAATCTGGCTCAGAATGACCAGATCCATCCTTTATTCTAGGCTTAAAAATGGGCACATCATTTGTCCCCCCCCCTTTTTTTTTTTAACCCTTAGGGGGCATCTTGCCTCTGTAGTTTCTTAAAAATAAAGTCTATTGAAATTGGCTTTTCAGCAATATCTGCCAATTCATTAAGTATCTTGCAATGCCTATTATCCTGTTAACCCTAGCCTCTAAACCTAATTAATGCAGCCAGTGGTGTTTTTTGTTGTTGTTGTTATTGTTTTTGTTTGCTTGTTTGTTTTTTGGTGAGGCAATCAGGGTTAAGTGACTTGCCCAAGGTCACACAGCTAGGAATTGTCAAGTGTATGAGGCCAGATTTGAACTCAGGTCCTCCTGACTCCAGGGCTGGTGCTCTATCCACTTTGCCATCTAGCTACCCCAGCAGCCAGTATATTTAGCTTACCTTTTACTGTTTCTCTCTGTGACCTAGTCTGACTATCAGATTTGGAGTCTAGGCTAGTTAGCTGTTCTTGAAAAAGACATAGTGTCCAACTCTCGTACTCTTCAGTTATTCGTGTTCCCCTTTCTCTGGTTCTCTTATGCCTAAATAAAAAATAATGCAGTGAGTCGGGAATATATCCAAAGGAGGTCCATGACAACAAGAAAAGGACCCATATACACCAAAATATTTGCAGCCCTTTTTGTCACAGCAGAGAACTGGGAGCAGAGCAGATACCCATCCGTTGGGGAACTGCAGCACAAATCGTGATACGTGAATGTAATGGTATTATAGTACTGTAGAAACAACTATGAATGCAGAGAAGATTGGGAAGACGTACATGAACTGATGCAAAGTGAAACAAGCAGAACCCAGAAAACAGTATATACGATGACTAGAACAATGTAAATAGAAAGAACAAAGTGCCTTGAAATTATAATGACCAAGCTTAATCCCAAAGAAAAGATAGGCCAAGGCATCTCCCACTTTTGCAGAAGTGGGGGACTGTGAGTGGAACACCGCAAATATTGTCAGATTTTTTATGTTGATTAGTTTTATTGGACTTTTTTTTTGCCTCATTTGCATTATTTGTCGTGAGAGAGTGCTCCCTAAAGCATATACATGTGGGAAAATATAGGTGACATAAAAAGAAAGATATCATTAAAAACTCATTTTAAAAAATAATTCAGTGGATAATAGTCTAGATCTCTTAAATTTCCCCAAAACACTGTTGAAATTAAAGCTGAAATTCAGATGTTAACACAAACTGTAGTTTACCCAACCTCTAATCCTTCTATCTAAGAAATCAAGGGGGAAACAAAGTCTGGCTATCCTTGGAGTCATATTCCAGTGAATTTCGAGGAACCACACTCTCCAGTGGGATTCTTGGCTGTTAAGGTTTCATAGACAATCAAGCTGTGGCACCAGAGAGAGGTCTTCCTTGGCCTCCAGACGATGACCTCTTTGGCCATGGGAACTTTGGCATAATATAATATAAAAAAACCCCTCATTTTGTTTGTACTTTGTCTCATGCTAGTTAAATCTTTGGATGCTATTTTTCATCTTGCTCCTTATAATCATACTGTTGCTTTATATTTCCTCCTTAGAAATTTAACTTCATTTCATTTTTAGAGAAATACATTTTCTGTTTTCTTACAGGTCTTTTGTAGTTTTAAGGGCTTAGCCAGCTTATTAAAGGCTCCAGTAAACTGCAGTTTGTGTTGAGACCTAACTGTGGATTCAAGGGATAGAGACTGTTATGTATTGTATTATTTTTTAAATTTGGGCATGAGAGAGAGAACTAAGTACACTAGATTATCTTGTTGACTAATTACCAGGCTATTTAGTCCTCTTTGTTTCTAAGACTTTCTTTCCTTCCGTTTCTTTCTCAGGGCCATGAGGCTGCTAAGGCATACTTTCTTAAAGCTCATTTTTTTGTTTTCTGGCAGAGCTGCCTTTTCGTTTCTTTTCCTTAAGATATTGAATATCGTCTTGTGATCATTTCCTGAAAGGATCTCTCTAGCTTTTAGAGAAGTCATGCCAATGAGCACATTTGTACTTATTGCATGTGGGTGTTGTTTTCATTATGCTGGGTGGAGTCCCCTCTCAGTCCCCTCTCACCTGTAGGTCATCACAGTGGCTAACCTGAGCTAGAGTTAGAGCTGGCCAGAGAGTTGTACATCTCTAGGGATAGACGTGTAGCTCTAGGTATATCACAAACTCTGGAAATATTTCCCTGAAGTAAATGCTCAGGGATTTCTGACCATATAATATCGACTGATTGCCAAATGACCCAGAAATAAGGGTGGAACAGAGTGTGAAATCTTCACAGAATTCTTCAGAGTTGGAAAGGATGTTAGTGGCCTGCTGTCAATCCAGACCTGGAAAAAAATCCTCTCTACAACCATCTTGGTAAGTGATGGTTCAGCCTTTGCTTGAAGATCTCCAAAAAGGCTGTAGAGCTCACAAGCTTCTGAGGTGGCCCATTCCATTTGGGATATCTCTGGGTATTCAGAAGTTTTCCCTTGAAGTGAAGTCTACATTTGTCATTTTCCAGTTTCCGCCTTTTGATCCTAGTTTTTGTCCTTTGGGGCAAAGCAGAGAAGTCTAATCCCTATTCTATATGGCAACTCTTCAGGTACAAGACAGCTTTCATTGGCCCCCTTCAATCTTCTGTTCTCTAAAACATCCTCACTTCCTTCTGCTGATCCTTAAATGAGGCGTTTCACAAACCTGGATGCCCTTCTTTGGATACTCTCTAGCTTTTCAGCATCCTCCCTAAAATGTAGTGTCCAGAACTGAAGGTAAGACTCCAGATGTGGGGTGACCAGGGCAGAGCATAGTAGGACTGTTACTGCCCTTATTCTTGGAAACTGTGACTTTCAGAAGGTGGTGATCACAGAGATTATAAAATCCTACCCTAGCATATTGTCAACTCACGTGGCTGTTGTCATCCTATAAAATCTCCAGATCTTTTTTCAGATGGACTGCACAACCTGCAGCCCGCCAGAGGATTTTCAGGGGGTCCCGAAGTTTTTCTGTACATTTTTTGCGGGCCACCAGAAATCCTTTGGCAGGCTGCAGGTTGTACAGGCCTGATTTAAATGAACTATGAAGGACTTACAAAGGAAGATGCTATCTACCCCCAGAGAAAGAACTGATGTATGGCAGTATGTATTGTGTGGTTCCACATATACGTCTGTATCATCCCTAATGTGGAGTTGGGAAGGAGGGAGGGAACTCAAAATGTAATACATAAATAAATAAAATAAAAATTCTAGGTAGCCTATGTTGACACCATTTTCCTGCTAATACTAGATTAGTAGCCTTTTCAAAAAAAGAAAGGAGGAAAGAAAGAAAGAAGGAAAAAAGGAAGTTAGTTTTCAGTCTGGCAAGACTTGTTGTTGAAGAGGCTTTGGTGGCACTTTGTGATCACTGCTCCCTTTCCAGATATAAATGTTCACTAAAAACACCTCTTTAATGATCATTCCCAAATTTGCTAGGGCTCCAAGTTAAGCTTATTGGCCTGTGGTTTTCAGATTCCATTCTCTCCTTTTTGAAAAACTGGAACATTTGCCCTTTCCCAGTCCTTCAGAGGTCGCTAGCAATGGCTCAGCAGTTGTTTCCATCAGTTCTTTCAGTACTTTTTGCTGGAACTGAACAGGTCCAGGTGACTTGAACTCCAGAAGGTCAGTGATCTGCTTCCTTATGGGCACCTTATTTATCTCTGGCATCACATCTCTACTAGCCATATATGTTTGGTCCTTCCTAGGCTAAAGATAATTCTGCTTTGCAGAAAAAAAGGAAATAACAATCCAGCCCTTCTGCCTTCTTCCTGCCATCATGGTGCCTTCTGCCCGCCATCATGGTGCCTGAGCAGCCATCTGGAGGCCTTCATTGATCCTCTTTTCCCCAATAGAACATTTTTTTTGTAAACCCCAAACCTGTTTGGTTCGTTTTAGATTTCCTTGCTAGCCACAGCTCATTTTGGACTAATCAAGATGGCTAATAACACCTTCTCTTGAGTTTGTTAAGTATGGCGAAAAATACAAAGTGCCTAGATTGGAGGCCTTGTGCTAGGTTGGGATAGATAAGAAGTTTGATTAAGACCACATGCTTACCTTCATGGAGTTTACAGTCTAATACACACACAAACACACAATTATAATACAGGATGAATGCATTTGAGACATAGGAAACAAAGTTCTTTTAAATTGAACGGGTTGTTACCACCTGGGGGTGGAGGAAAAGGGAGGTGGCATCAGAGTTGGCCTTTAAAGGAACTGAACAACTGAATGGGTAAAGTACAGGAAAGAGGTCATTCCTGGTATAGGAAACATCGTGAAACCTCAGAGTCAAGAACCCTTGGAATATGTTCCAGAAACAGAAAATAGTTCAAGTTATTTAAAGTGTATATTATACATGTAGAGAAGCAGCATGAGATAAGACAGGAAAGGTAGGTTGGTGCCAGATTGTGGCAAAGGAGATCGAAATTTAGTACGTAAGTAATAAGGAGCTTCTCGTTTTCTGAGCAAAGGAATGACTAATATTTGAATAGATCTCTGATCTCATCAAAGTGCGACTTTCCTCCATCAGCACAGATCACAATCTATGTGACTCTTGTCCACATTATTCCTGAGAGCCTCCCCAGAGGTTAGGCCCAACATTATAGATCTTTCTCTAATGGTAGTGAGTTTTTTGGCTGTGGCAAACCATGAAACGAGCCATAAGACCATGAGGTATCAGGAGGGAGTGACACTAAGGACAATCCCTCAGCATTTCTGGAGGAGCTTCTGTATGTCTCGGTTTACAAAGATACTCAGATTTGTCACCAGTGATATCTCTAGTCACTCTCTCTTCCTTTTTCAATTCAGTTGCAAGGTAACTGTCCTTACAGCTTTCTTTCGTCCCATCCGAGGAAGTGAGATGCAATGGTAGAGTGGAAATTGTTGTGAATGGCATATTGGAATTCTTGGAATGTTGGTATCCAGAAGTGGAAGCTCACTGCATATAAAAGCCGTATTCAAGGCCACATCACTCCTACGACCAGATGGCAATGTTCAGATACTGATGTGTGTTTGGGGCTGTGCACATGTGTGCTTGTGCTCGGGCGTGCATGCCTTGCTAGGAGCTGGGCAAATTGCTGTTTGTGTTAAGACCTTCCTTTTCACTTTGAATCCAATGCTATTTTCTAGTGAAGTCAGGGTTAGGGATTACCTGTTGTATTTTTTATTTTAATTCCGTTGCATAAGGGATCTTTTGTGGGGGGTTTTTTGGTCAAGATGATAGGGATAGGTTCTAGAAAAGAGTGGTTGGGGAAGAGACAGGAGTCGGAGATAAGCTTTCATCTGAGACTATTCTGTTTTCTAGCTGAAGCGGTAAAAAATCGGATGTTGAAGTGCCTCATTCCAGCAACTCTGATACCTGAAAGTGCTGTGGTTAGAGCTTTCTCCAGGCTCTGTGCTAGCAATTGTTCTAATAACACAAAGGTAATCACCTAAATATTTTTAATGATGTGTCCATGAGAGACATTTTCAGGATAGTAGCAGTGGCTGCTTCTGCAAAAGACCTTGGTCTGGGCACAATTCAACCTGATACAAGAACTTGGCTGAAAGAATTTGGAGTGAGAAATGCAATTATTTCTTTGCCTGTTAGAATGTTAGAGAAAGTCAAGTGATTAAACAGTCTCTGGGAAGGGAGCTAAGCTTCTGTGCTTTAGTCATGTTTACCTAAAGGTCAATGTTCTGTCTCTTGGTGTAGGTACTCTTTTGTCGATGGTTGATTGCAATGTTTGACTTCATTGATGGTAAGGAGGACATGAACTCTCTCTATGGCTTCTTTTTTTCCTTTCTGCAAGAGGAAACTATGGTAAGTAAAAATGAGATAAAGGAATTGGCATTCCATACTTGTTGCATTTGTATATACTGCCCAGTAACACGTTGGGGGGGGTTCTTTTAGCTATTTTTAAAAATTCTGAACTTAACAAATATCACATAAAATGAGTATTTCCATATACCTGGAACATGAAGAGAGAATTATACACGCAAGTGCAACTCTTATATTTAGCTTGTTTTCCTTTTATGTATAGAATAAGTTCTACTTGTAGCTTTCAGAGATGGTTTGCTTGTCAGCTTTTTTCTGGCTTTCCTTCTATTCTCTAGTCTGCATTTTTATTTTTTTTGGCCTGTATTTTTTTTTTTAAATGCCTTAGTAACATTCTTGTCTTTATTGTCTTTTTATTTCTCTCAAATTTTTTTTTTTGGTCTATCTTAGGGCTATCCCTTTTCACCATCCCACCGCCCCATTGGTAAAAAAGAAAAGGAAAAGCCTCTGTAAACAATATACATAATCAGGGGAGACAAATTCTCACATTGTCTGTATCTGAAAATTTTATATCTTACTCTGCATATTGAGTTTCTAACCCCTTTGTGAAGAAGTGGGTAGCCTGCTTCATCATTAATCTTTTGGAATTGTAGTTGGTCATTGCATTAATCAGAGTTACTGAGTTTTTCAGAGTTGTTTCTGTTACTGTATAAATTCTTCTGGTTCTGCTCACTTTACTCTACATCAGTTCATATGGATCTTCACAGGTTTCTCTGTAACTGTCCACTTCCATGTTTCTTAGGCGTAATAATACTCTATTGCATTCATATACCAGAATTTGTTCTAGCCATTTCCAGTAGGTGCTCACCTCTGAGTTTGTAGTGCTTTTGACAGTAGAAAAACAGCTACTATAAATAATTTGGACATATGGATCCCTTCCTTCTTTATTTTCTCTCTTTTGTGTAGCGGCCTAGTATTGATGTAGCTGGGTCAAAGCGTATGCAAAGCTTAGTAATTTGTGGGGCATAGTTCTTTATTGCTTTCCAGAATGCCTAAACCAGTTCACAGCTCCATCCACAGTGCTTTGGTGTGCCTGGTTTCCTAAAGCCACGCCAGAATTTGTCATTTTCCTTTTTTTGGTCATTGTTGGCAATCAGATGGGTGTGAGGTAGAACCTCAGCATTGCTTTAATTTGCATTTCTCTAACTGTTAAAGATTGGAGCATTTTTTCACATTGCTGTAGATTGCTTGGATTTACTCCCTTGAGAACTGCCTATTCCTATGATTTCACCTTTTATCAACTGGGGAATAGTGGGTTTTTATAAATTTGAGCCTATTCCTTATATATCTTGGAAATTAAACTTTGATCACAGGAATTTGTTGGGAAGATTTCCCCCAGTCACCTGTTTTCCTTCTGATTTGAACTGCATTGGCTTTGTGTGAAAACTTTTTAATTTTATGTAATCAAAATTGTCCATTTTATCTTCTGTGATCTTTTTAATCCTTTTGGGCATAAATTCTTCCCCTATCCATATACCCCAAAGATAATTTCTTCTTTGTTCCTCTGATGTTTATGATGTGAACTTTTGTTCCCATGTATCCATTCATGCAGCCATTTGGAGTTTACATATGATGTGAGGCTTTGGCTAACCCTAATGTCTTCCCAATCACTTTATAGTTTTCCCAGCAGCTTTTGTCAGATTTTAAGTCTTTACCCTAGTATCTGGGATTTTTGGTTTTATCAAACACTGTGCTATTATGCAGGTTTGCTTCTGTATGTTGTATAACTGATCTGTTCCACTGATTGACCTCTCAATTTTAGTACTAAATTGTTTTGATGGTTACTGCTTTGTAGCATGCTTTGAGATCTAGTACCCATCTTTCCCTCCTTTTTTTCTTTTCTTCTTCTTCATAGTTTTCTCGTCTTTGTCTTCATCTTCTTCGTCTTTGTCTTCTTCATCTTCGTCTTCTTTTTTGTCTTTTTCATCTTCTTGTCTTCTTCATCTTTGTCTTCGTCGTCGTCTTCGTCATGTGCGTCGTTGTCTTCGTCTTCATCTTTTTCGTCTTCGTCTTCTTCGTCGTCGTGTTTGTCGTCTTCATCTTTTTCGTCTTCTTCGTCTTCATCTTCTTTTTCGTCTTCGTCTTCATCTTCTGTCTTCTTCGTCTTCTTCGTCTTTGTCTTCGTCTTCTTCGTCTTTGTCTTTTTCGTCTTCTTAGTCTTTTTCGTCGTCTTTGTCTTCTTCGTTGTCATCTTTGTCTTCTTTTTCGTCTTCTTAGTCTTCTTTTTCATGTTCGTCGTCGTCTTTGTCTTCTTTATCTTCTTTTTCGTCTTCTTCATCTTCTTTGTCTTCTTTGGCTTCGTCTTCTTCGTCTTTTTTGTCTTCGTCTTCTTTTTCACCTTCTTTGTCTTTTTCGTCTTTTTCGTCTTTGTCTTCATCTTCTTCATCTTCGTTTTCTTTATCGTCTTCTTTGTTATCTTCGTCTTCGTCTTTGTTGTCTTCTTCATCTTTTTCGTCTTCTTCGTCTTCTTTGCTTCATCTTCGTCTTTTTCGTCTTCGTCTTCTTGTTTGCCTTCTTTGTCTTTTTCATCTTCTTCGTCTGTCTTCTTCGTCTTCTTCGTCTTCGTCTTCATCTTCTTCATCTTTGTCTTCGTCTTCGTTGTCTTCGTCATCTTCGTCTTCGTCGTCTTCTTCGTCTTCGTCTTCTTCATCTTCTTTTTAGTCTTCTTTCTCATCTTCTTCGTCTTTGTCTTTGTCGTCTTCTTCATCTTCTTCTTCTTCTTCTTGGGTGAAGTGACTTGCCCAGAGCCCCACAGCTGGTAAGTGTCTGAGGCCAGATTTGATCTAAGGAAGATGAGTTTTCCCAACTCCAGGCCTGGTATTCCGTGCACTATGGCGCCAGCTAGCTGCCCTTGGTAGATAGATCCTCCAACTATTTTATGCCTTAATCTATATGTAATTATAATTGAAATAATTCTGTTATTTTCAGTGGAATTTCTCTTTATTCTCTTCTGGGTTTTTGTTCGTAATATACAGAAATGCCAATAATTTATATAGGTTTACTTCATATTCTGCAACTTTGCTGAATTTATTGTTTCAGTTAAATTTTTAGTTGACTCTTTAGGGTTCTCAAGATAGACCTGAATCATATCATCTGCAGAAAGTGATATTCTTGTTTCCTCTTTGCCTGTGTTTATTCCCCCTTTTAGCTAGCATTTCTGGCTATTTTAAATCGTACTGATGATAATGAGCAGTATGGATGAGAATAAGTTCATATTTACTTTACCACCCATCTGATTGGAAAGGCCTCTAACATCTTTTCCACATGATGATAATCTGTTTCTGCTCAGTTGTCCCTCTTCCCAACCACAAGTTTTTAAACTTTCTTTTTTCTTTTCATTCTTCTCTTCACATTTTGCCCTCCACTGTCAAAGACACTTGAAGTTTTGAGCTGAGTATATGTTGGAGACTGATGATCCTGTTGACAAAGATGTGGAAGCCAGGAGAGAGAAATCCTTTTGGAAGTCTGATGAGATTTCATTTGAGGTGACTGGAGTACAGCCATATCGCATTGAGATCTTCTTCTAGGGTTTTTGCTGTCAGTATGTCACTGTCCAGCTATTCCTGCATATCTACTCTTTTGACTAGAGCATTGATTCTATGTGTAGGCCACTCAGCTTGGATTATGGAGCATGTCCTTTGAGCATTCATCAGTTGGGGAATGACTAGCAGTCTTTTTCTGCAGCCCTGGACTGGCTAGAGGAATTTACAGCTGATTCTCTTTGGTTTTCTTTATTGTCACTTTTTCTGGTGAATTTTGAGAGCTTTAACCGGCATGTCTGCTAGGAATTTGGGCTCCTCTAGGTCCTAACATGCTGCTGGTGCTATCATACAATCTCTGCATGTGACTACCAGCTACAAGTGTGTTTTGAGATGCATGTTGTTCCTAGTACATGTCATCCACATTAGAATTACATTCAGCAAGCATGATGGTACGGTGGAGAGAGTGTGAACTTGGAGGCAGGAATACCTGAGTTCCAAGCCAGCTTCAACATTTACTAGCTGTGTGACTCCGGGCACATCTCTTAATTTCTCTGTGCCTCAGTGTCCTCATCCGTAAAATGTTATTATACTGTAGTACCTACTTCCCAGGGTTGTTGTGAGCAATCAGATGAGTTAACATATGTAAAGTACTTTGCAAACTTCAAAGCGTTGTTATATCAATGCTCACTATTACTATTATTAAATATGAGTACATGTAAAAATAGAATATGTAATTATGTGCTATAGACCAAGTAATAGTCTTATGTGATACATAATACCTAGCATCCCAAAGCGCAGGTATGGGTAGTAATCACATACGGAGAGCAGCACATGAAAGGTCCTGGAAAGCCCAGTCTGTTTCCTTGCTATCTTTGTAGTCTCAAATCCTAGTACATAGAAGGTGCTTAAATAATGCATGATTGATTGTGCCGGGCTGTATCTGGTAGCCGGATATGTAAGTCACATGTATAAACATGCAGAAGCATAATACATGCTCATCTTTAAAATGGAGATAATAATGCCTATAGCACCTCTCGCAAGTATACATAATAGAGTAGAAAATGCTTGTAATTCCAGACTTCACTGCAGGCCTAGTCCCTGCTCGCACGGATAGCACTGGCACTTCCCAGTGCCAGTGCTATGTTACGTTAGTGACCTAACGTAAGCTCCGCACCGGTTGGTCTGCTCTTCTAGTGCTGAGTTTTCAGGCCAGCAGTTCTAAAAATGTTGTCCAGGCCCTCTGGGGGGTCCCTAGCACCCTTTCAGCAGGTCAAAACTACTTTATAATTAGTACTAAGATGTTTTAAATACAGATAAAATCCACATAAACAAAAGCTCTTTAAGGGAATCCTCAGTAGTTTTTAAAAGTGTAAAGAAGTCCTAAGGTCAAAAAGTTAGAGAACCACTGGTCCTGGCTAATTCTCCACATTATTAGCGCTCATTGAGCAGCTAGATGATTCAGTGGATAGAGCACTAGACCTGGAATCAGGAAGGCCTGAGCTCCAAGCCAACCTTAGATACTTACTAGATTTGTGACCCTGAGCAAGTCACTTAACCTCTGTCTGCCTCAGTTTCTTCAACTATGAAATAGAGATAATTATAGCACCTGCCTCCCAGGGTTGTTGTGAAAATCAAATGAGATCCTATTTGTAAAGCACTTAGCACAGTGTCTGGCATGTAGTAGGCATTAATAAATGCTTCTTTCTTTCTTTCTTTCCTTCCTTCTCATGGTGGGCTCACTGTCACCATATTGAGCTCCCATACGGCCTGGTCTGGCACTTGCCTTCTCCAGCCCCTCACAGGGCAGACCCCATAATTTGCCTTTGTTCTCTGGGCCTGTTCTGTCATCGTAGCTTCAGAGCTGTTCTAGTACAGCCAGTCCATGGCTTCTCCAGGATTCCTGAGAGCCTGGGAATTAGGAGCATGGGAGGAGATTGCATTTGACTCATGTTGTACTGCTTGTTGTTTGAAGGTTCCTCAATTTTCAGCAAACTGTTCCTGTTCTCACCGTGGTACAGTCACGTCTGATTCTCCGTGACCCCATTTGGGGCTTTCTTGGCAAAGATCCAGGAGTCGTTTGCCATTTGACAGAGGAGGAAACTGAGGCAAACAGTGTGAAGGGACTTGCCCAGGGTCACACAGCTAGGAAGTGTCTGAGGCCAGATTTGAACTCAGGGAGATGAGTTCCTGACTCCAGACCCAGCATTCTGTCCATTGCAGCGCCACCTAGTTGCCCTCTGTAATATGAGATAATGTGAAAAATAACTATTCTGTAAAGGAAAGATGTTTGTAGGGGCCCAGAGTTGTTGGTTTTGAGTAGACACTGACCCTTGCCTGCTTTGAATCTAGAGTTTTCTTTAAGGGGATTCAGTGAGGGGCACCTAGATACTGCATGTAAACAGAAATGGGATCTGCCTCTTTTCTTCCTCTATCCATTCTTTGTTCCTAGTTTTGTCCTCTAGGGCCAAGCAGAAAACATCTCAGCCCTTCACTTCCCTGAAGATAGCTTTCCTGTACCTCCCTAAGTCTTCTTTTCTCTAGGATATTTCCATTTCTTTCCAACAATCCTCGTGTGGCATGAACTCCAGGCTCTTCGCATCCTGGTGGCCTGTCAGCGTCCTCTGGCTTATCGCCATCCTTCTGAAATCCTGGGGGTGTTCTGGTCAGTAGAGAGGACAGCAGAGCTGGCACTTGGACCTCTTTGGTAGATTAGCTATCCTGTCACCCTATGGGTGCACACTGAATTCGTAGCCCATTAGAAGTCCAGCCAGATTTGGTGCTTCTCCCCCCACCCCCAACATCATGCCTGCTCATGGTTCCCCTAACCTGAACTTGGCATTGTCGATTTTTAAACCCAAGCATAGGATACTCCATTGGTACCTGTTCAATTTTCTGTCATTACTCTGTTGAAATCTTGTTGATTACTGATTGGTGAGTGTTATCTTTGCTTTGTGTCATTTTCAGATCTTGTAAGCAGGCTTCTTTCTTTCTCTGCATCCCAAAGTGTAATTTATTTCCTATGGTAGTGGTTAGAGCTGCCTTCTCAAGGTCATGTAAGAATGAGATTGTCATAGAGTGGGAGCTCTTACATATGGACGGGGTGCAGTGGGGGACCTGTGGCTATGCTCCAGCTTGCAGGATAGCAGACTTACTTAAAAAACAGGTTTATGTCAGTCCCACACAGCTACATACAGAGCACCCTCCCACCTTAAAAGGATCTGTATGTCTGTAAAAAGAGGGAGAAGAAAGGTGCTAGTGTTTTAAGATCTGGTATTAGCTCTGGAAGGGATACTGCTAGTATGAGATTCATGGTGCCTGGGGAGACTTCCAGACCCCGGGGGTCCTCAAAGAGACACCCCCCCCACACACACACACACACCATAGAGGAGTTTATGATATGGAACCTTGAACTGACCTCTCACATAGTTAAATGTGGTTACCTACCTTACCCTCTACTATTCCAATCCATCTTTTTCTGCTTTTTGGCTGACTATATGCTTTGTAGCCATTTAAAATGGATTTCAAATGAATAGGACCAAATTGTACCCATTTAAGAGGTATTTGTGAACACAGGCTGGGATGGGATAGAAAATTACCTCTAATGCTTTTTCCTCATCATTTACTAGGACAGTTATTAGGTTTTTTTTGTTTTTTTTTTTTTTCAAACAAGTGCTCATGTACCAATTCTCAGAAAATCATTTTCTATAATTTCTCATATGTCTACATTTACGCAGAGAGTGCCCTGCCTACTCACAGCCTGCCCTGCCAGCAGGCATTGTCTAGCTATGTCTCCTTCTGTGTTTCAGATCCAGGCTTCTTATGTGCTAGGTTGGGCCTGGGCTGCCTGGGAGAATGCTGGCCCAATCTTCTGTTGATGGGCCCCAGGGCCCCTCGGTGCTCTGACCCCATCTCCCTCCACCAGTGCAGATCACAACTCTTCTGTAAATTTAGTTAGTCTTTGAAAATTGTTGAGACCAAAAAATTGATCACTGGCTGACCTAGTGATAACTTTCTCTGTACTTAGCCAGTCTGGACCTCAGATAGTAGTCTGACTTATAGTCGTTCACTGGGCCCCTCCTTCAAGCCTTTCCCGTCTGGTAGACCTGCCATAAGTATGCTTCACTGGCAGAGGCCTTAAGAACCTAGAGTTGCTTTTTATACCATTGAAACTCTGTCGGACTTGCATAGAGGCAATATACTGTAAACAGTGAGGCCTGGCTGCTGACCACTGGGAAGAGCCTCAGAGACCTGGCCACTGACAAAAATAGGAAAGCCGGGGGGAGAAGAGCTTTGCTGGGAAGATATTGAGTTTGAAGTGCCTGGACCTTTCCCCCTGAAATCCTCTCTCTTTGGTGCTTTTATGATTTTATTATTTATTATTAATGTGTCACCTTCTGACCATATCCTGACTTCTGCTTTGACCTGAGCACAGGTTCTCTGTGGAGGCCATGCAACTCAGAATTAAAGGCCAGACATATTTGGGTTTTTATGTCCTTCTTATAAGTAAAAGTATTCATGAAACTGTGTTGAGCTTTTCTAGGAATCTGAGGAGAGTGACAAGTTTTTTACTCCTGGTTGTACAGCTTGACATGAAAACCTTAAGGGGTTCTTCTCAGTTGCTTTGCAATTGCTTGGGCTGCTTGGGTGGGGTGATGACCACTTTAAAAAAATTTTTTTTAAGTGATTTATCAGGGAAATTAGTTTCAGATAAAATTAAAGTTCGTAGGATGCCTGTTCTCCCCACCTCTTTCTCCATGTTTTTGTGTACTCTTCATCTCAGGCACCCCTATCACAGAAGAGTGAGTTTCCTCCTCCTTTCCTCTCCAGTATAGCCCTCTATTCTTGTTTCTTTCTAAGAATAAAAAACAAACAAAACAACCACTCCCAGGCTCTCTGCCTATCTTATTTTTTAAAATTAAATTACATTTTAGTTTCTTTTTCAATTCAGAAAAAAAAAAAATTTTCCTCCCTCCCTCTTTTCAGCTACCTTTTATGTGTTATCTTCCTCCACTAGAATGTAAGCTCCTTGAAGGTGGGGACTTTTGTTTTGCTTATATTTGTATTTCCAGTACTTAGCACAGAGCCTGGCATATTGTAAGTACTTAATAAATGCTCTCGCTCTCTGTGTCTCTCTTGTGTAAGTTGTACTCTTTTCCATTTCAGAGTATCTGCTCAGTTCTGGCCTTTTCATAAGAAATTCTTGGACATCTTAAAGATTGATTTCCCCCTTGTAGTGTTATACTATATTATGTAGACTTATACTCAATTTGGCCAGATAGGTTATTCTTGGTTACAAACCTTTATTCTTTGCCTTTTGGAATATCATATTCCAAAATTTCTTTTTTATGGTGGCAGCTTCCAAGACTTGTGGGATCCTGACTGTTACTCCTTGGTGCTTGAATTTTTCCTTTTTGGCTGCTTAGAGCATTTATTCTTTGACTTGAAAACTCTGGATTTTAAGTATGGTTTGATATTCGTGAAAGTTTTCATTCTGAAGTTTCTTTCTCTTTTTACTTTTCCCTTTGTGGTTCTAAGAGATCCAGGCCATTTTCATTTCTAATTTTTTCAAATGTGGAATCCTTGTGTGCGTGTGTGTGTGCGTGTGTGTGCGTGTGTGCGTGTGTGTGTGTGTGTGTTGGTCATGATTTTTCAGGTAGTCTAATGATTTTTAGATTATCTCTTCTTGACTTATTTTCCAGGTCCATGGAAAATACATTTCCTTTTGTTTGTTTAATCTTTTGATTTTAGCATTTTTTGTTGCCTCATGTATTTGTTTTCTTTTTGGCCTGTTTTCCATTTCAGGGGAGTTCCGTTCTAAAGTAATAATTCTCCTTGCCATTTTTTTCCTCCCTAGCTGTATCTCTTATTTCATTTCTTACAGGTAGTCTTGTAATGGTCAGGATATTTTTTTCACTGAAGTGCTACTTGGAATTTTTATAAAGTTATTACTCTCTTCTTGTGGGCACATCTCTTGAGCTTCTCTCCGTCCAAGTTATTTGTTCATTGTGTTTGGTGATTTCTTCTGTTTACTCATATCTCCAGCCTCAGTTTCTGGATTAGAGGTTGGTGCTTGAGTCTGACTGGAACTCCCTTGTTTTCATGGATGGTGATCCTGAGTTCAGAGGCCCTGCCATACCATGTGCAGGAATGGTCTGGCCTCATCTCCTGGTGTGATTCAGGCTGAACTATTTGACATGAAAATCTTAAGGGCTTCTTTTCAGCTTGTTTGCAGTTGGTCATAAGTTTCATGGGTTAGTTTGCCACTTTTTTTTTTTTAAACAATGCTTTTTTTTCTTTTCCCCTCCCTGGAAAATCAGTTGCACCTAATTTGGATTGCAGTCCAACTTTTCAGTGTTTCAGCTGTGATAGTTAACAGTTCCACACTTGGGCAGATATTTAGTTCCTAAATTCGTATCCTGTTAGGAAAAGCATTTCAGTCATTCACAGATGAGATACTGAGATACTGTTTGGCAATTCTTCCTGAAGCCCTGCACATATATTTTTAAGTGAGAGCTTAATTACATACTTTCACTCATGTCAGAAGTATATAATGGCTAGAAGCTGTTTAGGAAGTGGAAAGCTTTGACAAAAATAACTGTTATATTTCATATAAAATTTGTTTGGCTTGGTTAAAAATGAACTATTATTAAGGAGATAACAGAATTGAAACACATGTCTAAATTCAGGCCATTTCAAATTATGTCTAAAGTCTCAGACTTGATTTACAAGTTCAGAGGTTGTAGTGAACAAGAAATAACTAAATATTTGCTCAGTTATTGATCAAGTGTTTAATGAAAATCTGCTGTGTGCTAGGCTCCATGCTTGGTCCTGAGGATACAAAGAAAAGAGTCCCTGCCCTCAGGGAGCTTATATTCTGAGGGGACAAGCTGCAGATACAGGTTAGCCTTGGAGAAGAAGGCATGGGGGGAGTGAGGAAGGAGCAGGGCAGGACTAGGCAAGGTTTCATTCCAAAAGGTGGAAATGAGGAGAGGGAGTTTTGCAGACATGAGAGAATGCCAGGAGATGGAGTTCATTATGGTGTGTGAAGGAAGGCAAGAAGGCCACAAAGGAAGAAAGCAAGTAAACATTTATTAATCACCCACTACATACGTTCTAGGCCCTGTGCTAAGTGCTTTACAAACATTCTTTCATTTGGTCCTCACAACAGTGCTATGACAGAGGGGCTATTATTATCCCCATTTTATGATTGAGGAAACTGAGACAAAGAGATGTCAAGTGACTTGTCCCTGATTACATTGTCTCAGATGTAGAGTTCTTGTGGAGAAGTAACGTGGAAGAAGGCTGGGAAAGTAAGATGAAGCCAGGTTATAAAGAATCTCAAAAGCCAAACAGGAGTTTATAGTTGATCTTTATGTAATAGGGAACCTCTTTGAAGAGGATGGAAACATGGTCAGAAGGTCACTTTAGCAGCTGTGGGGAGGATGGATTGGAGAGAGGATAGCACGAAGGCATGGAGACTAATGAGAGGCTACTTCCACAGCTCAGGTGAGAGGTGATCAGGACCTCTGGGGGGGCCTGTGTGAGAGGAAAGAACGGGTTGCATGTGAGAAATGTGTTAGACGTACAAATGATAAGACGCAACAGCAGATGGGACATATGGGATCGTGAGGGGTCAAGGATGACAGCATGCTTGAGAGCCTTGCTGGCTGGGAGGAAGGATAGTGGTGTTCTCAACAATAATAAGAAAAGGCTTAGGGAGAAGATGAGTTCCGTTTTGGGCATGTTGAGTTTGAGATGCCTGTGGGGCAGCCACTTCACATCATCCAATACTCAGTTGGCATTGTGGGATCTGAGCTCAGGGGAGAGACACGGGTGGGATGTTTGGGTCTGGGAATTTTCTGCACAGATGTGATTTGAGACCACATGAGCCAATGAGGTAGTCATGTTAGAATGTAGAGAGAGAAGAGGGCCCAGAAAGGCACCTTGGGGAAGATCCACAGTTAGTGGTGGTGTGCCCTGGCACGTAGGAGGAGAATTGGGAGAGAGCAGTGGCATGGTAACCCAAGGAAGAGAAAGAGTTCAGGAAGAGGGTGCTCAGCAGTGTTAAATGCCATGAGGAGATCAAAAAAGATTAGGACTGAGAAAAGGCCACAGCGTTTGGCAATTAAGTACTTGTTAGTAACTTTAGAGAAAGCAGTCTCAGTTGAGTGATGACGTCACTGTAAGACATTGAGAAGAGAGTGAGAAGAAAAGGAGTTTGGCAGAGAAAAGAGAACCATAAGACAGGACAGGGCTTGGGGGGAGCTGTTGAGGGAATTTTCAGGATGGGAAAGACTTGAGTGTGCTTGGAGGCAGTAGCTAGGCTGAGCTGGAAGCTTAGGAAGTCAGCAGCATTGACTGTGGGGCCATCTGCTGGAGAAGATAGGATGGAAGGGGCCGAGGGGCCAGAGAGAAGGGTGCTCTGGTCAGCACAGATGGGTGGTAGTAGTGAGATGGAAAGAAGAGGGACCTCCTGGGGAGTGGCCTAGATTTTCTCAGTCAGGTATGAGCTGAGAGGACAGGAGGAGGCTTTATAAACTTCGTAACAGTGATGTTGCTGAACTGCACAGTCGAGTTGTTTGTTGATGCTGTGCTCATTTGTTGGCCTCCAATACCCCTCCCCCCCCACCCTCCACCCCACTACCACCGCTGCCCATTTATGGCTTCCAGTGAGTCCTCATCATGTGAACATTGCAGTTGAGGTGGAATAAGGTCATCACCAATGTGGTGTAGATGGAGGTCTTCTTTTGCCCGTTGGATCCTATAGTGGGTTATGATGCAGCCCTTGGCTTGGCCAGCTGCCATCCCTTATCCTTGTTCTGTGACTGCCTATGGAAAACTTGGTCCCCAGCCCTCCCCACTTCGGGTGTGCACATCATCATTGGTAATGTGCTGCTGCATTCCCGCACCCACCATGCACCTCTCCCTTCTCCTTGAGGAAATGACCTCCGTCAGGGAGTTTAAAAGCTCAGGTAGAAGATGTGACTGTGGGGTTCAATCACCTTTTATTCTTGTTCTTTCTTCACAGAGTTGTTACATCTGTAACTTATTGTATCTGCTGACCAAGAGGGAGAATGGTGAGGTTTCTTACTCTACATGCTACTTCTTTGCTGTTGGTTCTGCAGACTTTGAGAATTATATGGTGCTGATAGTCTTGCTTCATTGCAAGAGCTTCTGATGGCAATTTCTCGGTGCTTTTTTGTCTGGGAGCAGGGTCTTGAGGGCGTAGCTGACCATCATAGTCCTCTACCCATGGCCTGATTTGTAGGATGAGCTGGAATGAACTGAGTGTCATGGAGAGCTGGTTGAACACTTGCTTATATTTTGATTTTATTCTTATCCCACAGTGTCTGACACTTTTTTGCCTGCTTTGCTTTTTCTAGTCAAACCTTTTCGTGTGAGGAAATTGCTTGAACTCCAGTCCAAGGTGGTGAGTAAACTCAAGGATGACCAGTGAAACATTAGGTAAGGACGTGGGCAACCTTAGTTTTTGTGTGATAGTGTATTTTTAAAAATATTAAATGAGCAGAAGGTTCCTGGGCACCAGCTCTGGACAGTAAGTATCACTGGCCCCTGCACTGCTAAATTCTTACTCCATTAAACCTGCTTTAGCCCAAGAGACAATGCCATTTGCACATACACATTTGTATTTGTTAATGACAGTGCTTGCATTATCAAGGTTACTGTGGCAGAGGGCATAAGCTGTTTTCAAGTCTGCCCAAGAGGACCTCAGCAGCAAATATATGGTGTTCCAAAAGTCTTAGTGTAATAGCTTCAAACTAAACTTAGCAACTACCATGTGCCAGGCGTGGTGCTAGGTCCCCAGGAGACAAAGACAGGATCAAAACACTCCCTGATCTCCTGAACTTAGATTCTGTTGGTGGCCATGACGTCGGTTGGTTGGTCGGTTCGTTCTTGTCGTCCTTTGTTCTTGAAGAGGACCGAAATGACATCACGATGTTAGAATCAGGTTACAGTGTGTCTGACTATGGCTGATCAAACCAGTACCAGCTTGGAATGCTCTACCACAGGTCAAGCACAAATAGTCCACATGAACATTTGGAGTGGATTCTCTAAATTTGCATATCTCGCATTTCTTTCAAGCTACTTCAGTTCTGCTTTGCGCATGGAGCATGGCACCTTCTCTGATGAGGGCACACTCTGATTGTGTGACATGGGAGGCACTGGCACAGGACTGCCTGGCATGAATATGACACATGCACAGATAAATGCATACAAGGTAGTTTGAGGAGTGGGCGCAGCAATAACTGGGAGATTAGGGAAGGCTTCAGGAAGTCATTGTATGACTTTTGAGCTGAGCCTTGAAAGAGGGGGAGGACAGGAGGCTCAGAAGCCACCTGTTGTCCTATGATGATGCTGATGCTAATTATTATTATTGTAATACTTCCAAGGACTGTGAGGTAGGTAGTCTCAATAGTATTATTCCCATTTGCAGATAATAAAGCAGTAGTTCAAGAAAGTGGAATTACTGGTCCCTAGGCCCATAGCATGGAAGTGTCCAGACCCAACCAGGTCTCATGACACCAGGAGTTACCAGCTTGTCCTGTGCTGTTAATATCACCATTCAAGACCTAACACTGTTTTCATTGAATAAGTATTTTCACAACAAGATTTTAAGTCCCAACTGCTAGCCCACATATTTTAACAGTATTCAATTCAATAAAATTGCCATCTATATTAAAAGCAATTTGAATACTCTTTCAGTTTGCTTGAGTGAGACATGATATTTCTGAATAGTCAGATATGCCAGAGGTGCAGTTGTCAAGCAATAGTAACTTATCATTCTGTGATCATTATAGATTTAGTTAAAACGAGAGTCTCTACTAAATGTAAACTACTTGGCTGGTGCTTTGCACTAGTGAGACATTTGCCAGTGAACCCTTCTATAATTGTTATCCTGGGACGTGGCTATTTCCCCTACCCTACTCCCTACTTTTGTTTCTCCTTTGGCCTCTAAATCAGGAGTGGATAAGATCTCTACCATGAGTGTGCTGCTAGTGAGATTGTGGCAGAGAGGCATTGGGAGGTAGTGGAGAGATGGCTGACCAGGGCGTTAGGAAGACCTGCCGAGGAGCTGTGCACGTCACCTACCATCTTAGTGTCTTAAAGAATCTTGGTATGCACGTGTTGCTGCTGCACGTTAGCTCAGAGTGTTGCCATACTAAGAGTTCCCACAGCAATGGAATCACAAATCTGGACCAAAATGGGTACAAGGTAGTTTGGTCGAGGGGAAAGAGCCCTGCAGTTAGGAACAGGACGTCTGGGTCAGAGCCAAGGTTTGGCTACTTAGCAGCTCTGGAACTTGGAGCAAATTGTACTACTTTTTCATGAGCCTCCATGCCTTCCTCTGTGACATGGAGATTCTTGTACAGCCCATCTACAGTGTTACTGGAAGGGAAGGTCTTTGTAAATTGGTTCTGCCTGGGCCCTTTTCACTTGTCCCTCTATCTTACTTCATTTGGTGGTCTCCTCAGCTCCCAAGGATTTAATGACCATCTCTACGCTGAGGATTCACCAGTCTGCCTGTCCTGCCCCAGCATCCCAGCTTGACCTCTAATCTTGCATCTTCAGCTGCCTTTCAGACATCCTGAACTGGATGTCTAGTAGACAATTTAAACTCAGTATGTCCAAAACCATATTCACTATCTTTTCCCCTTAACATCTGCCCCCCTTACCTTCCCTATTACTGTAGAGGGTACCACCATCCTCCCAGTCCCTCAGGCTCTCAATCTTTGTATCATCGTGGACTCTTCACTATCTCTCACCCCCTCTCTTCCCATATCCAAGTGGTTGCCGAGGCCTGTCAATTTCACCTTTGCGACATTTCTCGAATATGCCCCTTTCTCTCCTCTGACTCTGTTCCCACCCTGGAGCTAGCCTCATCACCTCACTCCTGGACCATTGCAATATTATGCTAATTTTTACTAGGCTGCCTGCCTCAAGTGTTTCCCCACTCCAGTCCATCCTCCATTCAGCCACCAAAGTGATTTTCCTAAAGTAAAGGTCCAGCCATATCTCTCTCTCTCTCTCTCTCTCTCTCACACACACGCACACACACACACACACAC
>NW_020944311.1:1758249-1777142 GCF_900497805.2 Vombatus ursinus | reverse complement strand
ACCCTCCCTCCCTCCTTCCCTCAATCAATAAACTCCAGTGGTTTCCTATTGCCTCCACAATCAATTACAGAATCTGCTTGGCCTTCAAAGCCCTTCATAACTTTCTCCCTCTCCTCCTCCACCAGCCTTTAGTCTTCTTACTCCCTGCCAGGTTACTTCTCCATCCAGTGACACTGACCTCCCTACTGTTCCACAAACAATCCAAGCCCTGGGCATTTTCTCTGGCCATCCTCATGTCCATTTCCTTACTTCCTTGGCTTCCTTTAAGTCCCAACTAAAATCCCATGTTCTAAGAGAAGCCTTTCCCAGCCCTCTTAATTCTAGTGCCTTCCCTCTGTTAATTGTCTTCTGTTTAATCCCGTAAGTAGCTTCTTTGTACATATGCTGGTTGTCTTCCCCATTAGACCATCAGCTTCTTGAGAGCAGGGACTGTCTTTTGCCTCTTTTTGTTTCCTCAGCACTTGGCACAGTGCCTGGCACATAGTAGGTACTTAATAAATATTTATTGACTAGCTAACTGGTGGTCGTGATGGTGCTAGTCATAAAGAAGCCTCCTAATTGTTGGGCCAAAAGCATAGGTGGTGAGAATGGGCAGAAAAAGGAGGCAGACGAGGAGGAAAGGTTGTAGTAAAGAAGTCTATGCACTAGACATGGTTGAAATACCATTACCAGTCACCTCAGTGCCACAAGTTGTGTGCTCTGGGCTTGGCTGGGAGGGGTTTATGTAAACCTCCTGTTGGTCATTCTTTGCTTTCTTCTGTCATCTTCAACTGGGTAGCAATGTTAGCACCTGCTTGGCTGTGCCATCTCTCTCGGGGGCCATTTTATGTCAGGGTTTTCTCTTATTTCTGACGTCCTTTTTGGGTTTTCTTACTGGGCACCGAACTAAAAAGTCTTATTGCATTGCAGGGGATGCAGCCTTATCTCCAGGCCTTGTTGTCATTGTATAAATCCTTTTGCCCCAACTTGATTACCATTTCTTTGCCTCCAAAAAGGAAGGTAAGGAATGAAGGGAATGCTCTGTATCTGTACTGAGGTTGAAATCTGTGTTCTTTGGATTCAAGAATGGTCAAAATGTACTTTAATAGTATTGAAATTCTGTATTTTTTAAAAAGTGTTCGGAGATTTACAAATTTGTAAGATAGAGTTGAGAAGAGTCAGTTACTTAGTGGGGAAAATACATATGTTATAGAAAATAGGGGCAGGAAAAAATGGCTCTTCTGGTAGATTTCTGGGAGCTTAGGAAGTGTCATAATTATTAAATTTCAGTTTGGGCAGGATCTGTGCCGCTCTGCCTGCTAGCTTTGTTGGCCACAAACCTAACAGACTTCTTCCCTTTACAGTTCTACTTTAAGACAACAGATAGCATTTGGCAGGCAGCCGTCTATATTGTGAAGGAAAGAAATCATAAATCCCTATTACCATCTGTGAAACTAACTATTGGCACAGCTTATAGCCACCCCCGAAAAAAGGTAAGCGTCTGTGACCCAAGGGATATGGAGCCTTCTTTCTAAGCCAGTCTCAACCCAACCCTTCGGATGATGAGGCTTATTTAAATGGTTTTTCTAATATTGTTTATCTGATATTTCATCAAAGCCACCTATGAGACCATTGAACTGAGCCACTTTCATCCTGGTTTTTGTGTTTAAAGTTTGGGGCTGATCAGACTCAGTGCAAGGATTATGGGTAGTTGTCTTTCTGTTCAGAAATGGAATTCTGGCTGCATTATCCCAGTGCCCACCAGCAGTCACATCAGCAAGGAAGAGCAGGACAAGGAAGGTGGCTCATCCAGCCTGGACGTGATGCTTAGTGGTCATAAATCCTTTCCTTTAGAGCAGCTCCACACGTTCTCCCAGCTCTTGGACAACATCCAGAACATTGAGGTGAGTGACGAGGCCCTGCCCAGCCCAGCACTTTGGCTGTCCTCTTGGCCCTGGGACACCTCCGTGGTTACTTCACTGGACTTTCCTTGCAGCTTCCCTCCCAGATGTGCTCGGTGCTCAAGAGTGCTCCATTACTACACTATCTGAACTGTATCCAAGATGAGACTGTCTGGCTGCGACTTTATTACTGGATGAGTCAAGAGTTAAAAGAAGGTAAGAAAGAAAAAATCTGGAGTCCTGGAACAGAGGGAACTAGGCAGGACATGCCTCCCAACTGGCTTTTCTTTCCTGACACCTGCCCATCCCCTGGAGTTTCTGCTCTAAAGAGAAGCCCTAAGCCTGGTGCCAGCTGAGCTGTGCCAGACAGGAGCCCATGATGCTCGCTATTCCCGCCACCCCGGGCTTTGCATGTTGGAGCATTGAGTGTTTGCAGTTGAGCTTTTCCTTTGGGGAGCTTTCCTTCTGTAACCAGATGCCTCATTTGTGATCTCCTGCTCTAGGATGTACTTGGTGCAAGGTCAGTAATTACACATCTGAAGAAGAGTTCAGGAAGTTTCTGGACATTATCATCAGCGCACAGTGTTTTTTACAGGTGAGAACTGACTTCTTTCTGGAATGCTGCAGCTTTTCTAGGTGTTCAGTGGGTTTCCGGGCCACTCTTTGAGTTCTGTGGCACCTTTTTATACACAGTAAATGTTGTATTCATGGGTAATTTGTTACTACAGAGTTTTCTTATGTCAGATGATTGTATTCTAGACCATAATCTAATGCTGTGTATAATGTATATGGGTATTTTCATTTCCTATTTTCAGATACTTTGGATTAAAATAATGATCAATGCTATGAGAATAAACACTAAAAATTCTCTGTGTAACTAACACAGACTTGTTTGTCAGCAGAGGAATCATATATGTCTTTAGCATCACCGTAGCACTTTCTCTTTTTAAAGCACTGAAGTTTTTTAATAATAAAAAAGGAGCTATGTACTCAACCTACAAAAATGTAATTTGTTGTAATTGCGCCTTGACTGGGTCTAATTACAAGATTTTTTCCAAGAGTTGGCCTTTTTTACTATACTATGAAGTAGGGATTTGGTAGGGCAGCTAGGTGGCACTGTAGTGAATAGAGTGCCAGGCTTGGAGTTGGGAAGACTCACCTTCCTGAGTTCAAATCCAGTCTCAGACACTTATTGGCTGTTTTGACCCTGGGCAAGTCACTTCACCCTGTTAGCCTCAGTTTCCTCATCTGTAAAATGAGCTGGAGAAGAAAATGGCAAACCACTCCAGTATCCTTGCCAAGAAAACCCCAAAAGAGTTAGACATGACTGAAAACAACTAAATAACAACAAAAAGGATTTGGTAAGGGAATTGTAAAAGCAAAATCAACCATTCAGTCAGCAAACACTTAAGTGTTTTTTTTTGGTTTGTTTTTTAATGTTTTTGAGCCAAGTGGCATTGTGCCCTTGGAGCCAGGAAGTCGAAGGTTTGAGGCCTGCCTCCGGCTCTTAGTGGCCATGTAACCTTCGGCAAGTCACTTAACTTCTCCACACTCCAGGCAACTCTGTAGGGCTTGACATTGCAGAGAAAGTGGGTGTTTGCACTGGCAAGAGGGATTTTTTTCACCAGGGAGTTCTCTATATCCAGGAAAGCCTAGTTACTGTCCTGATCTTTTTCTTCCTGGGGCTTTGAGAACACAAATAGAAAGAATGAAACAAGCCCTACTCTATCCCTGGGCAGCTGGGCATGCCACAGTACATTGGACGTGGAGTCAGGAAGACCTGAGTTCAAATCTGGCCTCAGATACTTGCTAGCCATGTAACCTTGGGCAAGTCACTTCACTGATTTCTGTCTCAGTTTCCTCAGCTGTAAAATAGGGATCATAAAAGCATGTACCTCCCAGGGTGGTTGTGAGGATGAAACAAGATCATACTTGTAAAGTGCTTAGCACAGTGCCCGGCATGTAGTGAGTGCTGTCTACATATTTATTCCCTTCCCTACCCTCAAGGAGCTTCCATTCTCTTGGAAGGGGAAGCAACAGTGGCCATATCTAAATATAAAGCAAATACAAGGTGGAGGGGCACCAGAAGTTGGGGTGTGGTGACGGGCTGGAGACTTCTGGCTTGGCTCAGAGCACCTATTCTGGGCATAGAGGACACTTGGGAACATTTCGTTTGCAGGTGAAGTTACTATACAGGGATTTGAAAGTACTAAATTACATTTAGTTTGAAAATCTTCTCTAGTTGAGGCTTTTCGCTGGAGGTAACCCAGCCTAGCCTCTTCCACTTCTGGTTGATTTGAATTAGGGAAATGTGATGTGCTGTGGCTTTTTAGGCTTTCACAACACCTTCAGGGTTCCCCAGGGGCTACCCCAAACAAAGCCCATGGGCCAGTAGAGCTGAACACAGGAGGTCTTTTATTAGAGGATCACAGAATGTCAGAGTTGCCAGGGACCTCAGCAGCTATCTGGTTCAAGCCGTCCAGGAGAGGTGAGACGCCATGGGTGCAGAGGGTGATGGTGGGCTGTCAGGATTCACCCACTGGGAGGCATCGAGGTTGAAGGGGAGCAAGCTGGTCTTTAGGCATGTAATTATAGGGCCAAGCTCACCACAAAGGCAAGGCAGGATTTCTTTGCCAAAAAAGTTTTCTCATAAAGTTAACCATAAACAAAGGCAAACATACAAAATGAGGAGTCGGATCCTGAATAAAACTCGTAGTGTTAACCAGATATGACTAAACAAATGAGTGAAGCCGTCCTTCCTGGCCTTGGCCCAGTCCAGCTGAAATTCAGCCACCTGTGGCTTTTTCTTTTTCTCATAAAGCAGAGCTGTCTACTTCAAGAGGAGCGTTTCTGGCTGTGCCAATCCTGCTTTTGCCTTGCTCCCTCCGGCTCTTTCCAGGTTTTCCCTTTTAAACTGCTGGCTAGTTAGCGTTTGTGGTCAAAGAGGTTCTGACCTTTGATTATGTTGCATGCAGGAGGGCTTTCCTTCCAGTGAGGCGTTCCTGTATAAGAGCCTGCCTTTGTGGGACGGCGTCTCTTGTCGAGCAGAATACCTGCAGCTTCTCAGCTGGATTCCCCTGGGGAATTTCTCTGGTATGTAACAAGAAAACAGGGAACCCCCTTTGAGGAAATGCCCAGTGATATTTACAGAAAGGTGACCAACCCTTTGAATGCTTTTTCTTTAGAAATCAAGCCACTTCTCTGTGACTCCCTGACACAGCTCTTCTTTACATCATCCATCTATCATAAGGTAAAATGATGAACTTTTCTACGTTGGGTTATTGCCAGTCACATGGGGTTCTAAGCTCAGGCTACCGTACAATAGAGATGATGCCTGTTTCCAAAGCATTGAGTATGGTGTGCCTACTTGACTCCTTCCTCTTTTATCTGCAGTCACTTTTTATTAGAAACACAGAAGAGAAAACAGAAGTGTTGGCTTAGTATCGTACAGGAAATGAGATTCTGTTTGTACTTGTCACTTCAACTTGGATTTGGAGTTTATTCATATACCTGTCATTTTCGTTGCCTGGTCAGTGACCTTCATCACATTTCCACGTTCACTCATTTGTAATCTGAATTTTGTATTTCTCTGTAATTCTGGTCTAATCCACACAGTCTCTTTCTTCTTTATTGTTTAGCTGACTCCTTTTGTGTTTTCTCTAATTGCCTCAGTTTCCCCATAGTATTCTTTGTCTTCTTAAGGCTTCATTCTGAAGATTGTACTTTTTCACATCACAACTTTAGCTCTGAATATTCTTCTCACTGACCTATGCAGTGACATTCAGTAAACCTTCTGGAAAACATTCACATGCTAAATTTTGTAGAACCATTCTCATGTAGAATGTATATGTTACTTGGATTTCTGGCACTCCATGGGCCCCAAGACTGGACAGTCTTTGAGGTGGCAACATGAAGGACTGAGATTAGCTACTCATGAATGTGTGTGTGCACGTGTGTATGTGTGTATGTGTGTATGTGTGTGTGTGGGTGTGTGTGTGTATGTAGCAAATAAAACTGCCTAGCCATCAGCCAGCAATACTTGAGCACCTCCTCTGGGCTGGCCCTTTGCTGGGCACTGGAGACCCACAGAGAGAAAGGAAACCTTCCTCAGCTAATCCCAAATGCTTGTGGTAAGTAAGTACAAAAGCAGGACAGAGGGCAGTGGGAGATGCGACACTTCAGTAAAGATCAATAATCAAATCAATATACCCATTAAAGAATATAATCCTAAATTAAAAACCTTAAATTAAAAATCACTGAACATACCAGAGCTAAAGAAATTCACAGAAAATAAACAAAAAATATTTTTCTCGTTGTCCTTTCCCAAGTCTCTTTGAGGTTACATCATTCATGGCTTTTTCTTTTACAAAACAACCCCTCCCACACAACCATATCCCCCCCCCCCCCCAAAAAAAAATCCCCACCGACAACCTTTATTGGAAACTTATTGGCTCTTACTTTTCTAGGCATCATTAAACAACATCTGGGAATGCTTTTCCAAAGCAGTTATAATCTGATTGTATCTGAGAGGGACCTGTGCCATCTATGTATCCTCTGTCCTGCCTGATGCTGTACTAGCCATATAGATGTAGCATTAATGTGGCATTCATTGAAATGCTAGCTATTATTATATTTTTATTAGGTAAGCCCCCTCCAGAGCTTGTATAACCTTGGAGAACCCAAGATCACCTCCATGCCGTAAAGATAGGCTTTGGAGGATTCCAGTGGAGGCGTGAAAATTGTCTTCCCCATCTGATCAAGAAGGAAACTGAGGTTCTGAGATAAAGTGATTGACCAGCAGTCACACAGCTGGCTGTCAGAGTGGCATTCAAACCCAGGTCCTCTGACTCCCAAGTCAGCGTCCTTTGGACAGCCCTATACTGCCTTCTCATGAACTCAGAAAGCAGTCAAGGAGTCAGAATTTCAGGGGTGGATTTCCCCCTTATGATCCAAATCGTAGCAACGAGAGAAAAATACCTACTTAGAAATTTCTAGATTGTTAAATAATCACTTCACGTGGGAGTCCATGCTATTATCTCACCTAGAAAATAAACCTTAGGAGTGAAGTGAAACTTGGCAACTCTCAGGTACAATTACATCCATACCGTTTCTTTATACGTGGCTATTTTGCAAGTGCCCAGACCTTAATTTTTACTCACAAAGGGTCTCTGGGAGAGGCAGCTGGCATAGCGTAACACCCAGCCTGGAGTCAGAAAAACCATGGAAATTTATATGTGGATTATGTGGAAATATCATCTCACCATTAAAAGTCCTGGTGACAATAGCACTCTAAAAGTAGGGCCCATCCCTATGATAAGTTTACATTTTAGATGATGATGGTAAAATTTTGGCAACAGGAAATGTATAAAGTGGTTACAATTCTTAGGAATGACATTTCTCCACGGTATATAGATATTGGATACGAGAAGGATCAGTGGTGGGGTTTGTTGTTGTTTTTGACATTGTGGGAATCTCCTCCCCCAAAGCAGATCACAACCTTACTCTGCCTTTAATAGGGAGGTTCCAGGGAGTTGTCAGAGGACCAGAGGTTAAATGATTTGTCCCTGGTCACACAGCTTGGAAGTGTCAGAGGCAGGATCTGACCCATGGTTTTCCTGACTCCAGGTTGGGTGTTACGCTATGCCAGCTGCCTCTCCCAGAGACCCTTTGTGAGTATAAATTAAGGTCTGGGCACTTGCAAAATAGCCACGTATAAAGAAACGGTATGGTTGTAATTGTACCTGAGAGTTGCCAAGTTTCACTTCACTCCTAAGGTTTATTTTCTAGGTGAGATAATAGCATGGACTCCCACGTGAAGTGATTATTTAACAATCTAGAAATTTCTAAGTAGGTATTTTTCTCTCATTGCTACGATTTGGATTATAAGGGGGAAATCCACCCCTGAAATTCTGACTCCTTGACTGCTTTCTGAGTTCATGAGAAGGCAGTATAGGGCTGTCCAAAGGACGCTGACTTGGGAGTCGGAGGACCTAGGTTTGAATGCCGCTCTGACAGCCAGCTGTGTGACTGTTGGTCAATCACTTTATCTCAGAACCTCTGTTTCCTTCTTGATCAGATGGGGAAGACAATTTTCATGCCTCCATTGGAATCCTCCAAAGCCTCTTTACGGCATGGAGGTGATCCTGGGTCCCAAGGTTGTGCAGGCTGTGGCAGGGCCCAACTAAACTGACCAAACCTGGAGTAGGTGCCCAGTGATGTATGGGATGTCTGTGGTTCAGTGGCCAGCCCAGCTCTGTGCGGAGGCTTCTCACCATGCCAGCTACTGAGTTGGGAGAGTTTCACCCCAGCAGACTGTATCCTCAAATGGCTCCACTCTCTGTGAATATTGATTTGAAATTCCTTCACGAAGTCTACTTCATGGGGTGGTTATGGGATGGCACCTTGTAAACCATAAAGGGCTGTTCAAGTGGTCGTGAGTAGCCTGGCACTGTTCCAGGCACTGTCGATGTATGTACAAGCATAAGACTGCCTTCAGGGAGCAGAGAAACAATTTGTTCAAGTTGGAGAGAAAAACTAACCCCATGGGACGAGTGAAGAGAAAAGAAGTGTTTCCTGGGGTAGCGTTGCCTGTCATTACAGTGAGAGCGCAGCAGGCTAGATCAGAGTGAACCTCGTGGAAGAAGCAATAGATGCCCTCAGAGCTTTGTGGCAGCAAAGGGAAAAGGGAGTGGACATTATTAATCCGTGGAAGGGAGAGCTGGGCCCAGTGGGGCAGGGTTACAAAGAGACAGATTTCTGACAACCAGAGCTCTTGAGTAAACAGGGTTCTCCTTCGAAGTTGGGAGCTTCCGCCCATCACTGGAAGTATTTGGGCAGCAGCTGATGGCATCTTCTCGGGATAGTGTTGCCTTGGGAGAGAGGTTGCCTCGGATGTTCAGGTCCTTGATGGTTGTGCTTGGCCTGTCCAGGCAAGGTGGCACAGTAGAGCAGAGCAGTTTGAGTAATGGCTTCTTTCCTTTGCCTCCTTCAGTGCAGTGTTCTGTATAGCCTGAAACAGTTGCTGCAGAACTGGCTGTTGTGGCATGCTATGGAGGTCAGCGTGAAGCCCACGCGGAGCACTTCTGCGTAAGTCTTTCCCCAACCCACCAGAAGGGATAATGGGGACCGAGGGAGGGAGGGAGGCCTGCCTATCCCGAACCAGGACTGGGGCCTGAGACTTCCAGCTCTTTAGAGATTTGCTGCAAATAAAATGTTTCCCCGACGGTTTCCTGTCTGGCCCTACAGTCCTTTAGTGTAAGTTACTTTTGTTGTTCTTATTACATGAAGGAACAGTGCATCTTTTTAGTCTTCAATGATGTTTAAGTTCTGTAACAAGCAAATTAAAAGACTAGGGTCACACCGGCTCGTAACAGCTCTTCATTTCAATAAGGTTAGGCCAATGTGAATAAAGACGATTCCGGTTATGGTCAGAGAAGATCCTCTAAGCTACTTTGGCTGTTCTTCTGCAATATTTTGATAATACCGTCTTTAATTTGCTCTCTTGGAATAGAAAGTACTGCTTGTGATATGCTTTATTCTTCAAGTAATAGAAGAACCTAAATTTTCAAGGTTTTCCCTGTTTCAGCCCAAAAAAGCTTTTACCTGAAATCATTTTGTCCTTTTAGCCATGTTTCTTACTTAGTTCATCCTTAGCACAAACCAGATTCAAAGGTCTCTTTTAGGTGGTCCTGGCTAGGGGAGGGCGGTGGGTTATGAAGATGGCCTGGACTGTTGTCTTAAACTTTTTTTGAAGTCATTATTTTATTCCACATTGCTCCTCTCCTCTACTTCCGGGTGGGAACATGAAAAGTTAATAGGTGGGAGTGCCTTTTATAAAGGAATGATATTTAAATACTTAGGTTCCCTTTAAAAATGTCATCCAGAGTTCCTCGGTGCACCTGTGGTCTTCCTTTCGCTTTGCTTTGGGGCTGAGGAGCTCCAAAAAATGGAAGAATCATTTTTCGTATTTTCTTTCAGAAGAAAAATTTGGAAACGCTTTTAAATGTTAAGAAAAGGAATTCTTCTTAAAGCTCTTAAATCACTAAGGTCAAAGTGCAAGCCACTTTTCCAATATTTCCTATTAATTCTTGGCGTGTATGTGCTGCCAGTTTTATAAACACTCCTGTGATCTCCATTTTAGAGGTGAGAGAGGCAACTTGGCATAGTGGACAGAGTCAGGAAGACCTGGGTTCTCTTCATGTTTCTGATATTTACTAGTTAGCTGTATGATCCTGGGCAAATGACTTGATCTCTGTGCCTTGGGCAACTCTTTGGCACATACCTATTAATTCACAGACAGTTTGGAAACTGAATTGGCAGAGGGAATTTCCACATGGGGAGTTCCCCATGCTGACGCAAACGCAGAGTCTTCTGCCATCCTTTGAGCATCCTTCCCGTTCCCTGCAGAGGGACTGTCCTGGGCAAGTCATCATTTAAGTACTCCTTGCTACTTAGGGACTCAAGGCCATATGGCCTTGGAATTGGGCTTTTTTGAGGTCTCTCTTCTGTCAGGTAAGTGGCACTAGGCCAGAACCTACAGGAGAGGCTTGGTGGATAAATACCCACTCTATTGTCTGGCTTTTTGCAAAAAAGCCTTCTATCTGGAACTCATTTGGCACCGCTTAGCACCTGTGTGGAAGCCTTCGGTACTGTGGGGTTTTGCAAAGGCTCTCCTTCCGATAACTCCACTTCCCTTTACCATGCTGTTTCCAACTTCAAATTTAGTCTTAGCCAATTGAGTGTAAATGGAAGAATAGCCATCGTTGGTCTTAAAAACTGAGAAGAATGTAGAACGTTCCTCAGCAGGAAGAGAGAGGCCAAAGACCAGACGAAATCACTGTTGGAGTGCCTGCCAAAAAAAAACCAGGTCAGTTTGAGTGAAGGTTTTAACAGCTTCGTAACTCAGGAAGTCAAGCTGAGAAGATTACAGTGACATTCCTTTTGTTGTTGTTGTCGTGGAAATTTGTGTACTTCCGAGCTGCCAGTCAGTATGTTGTAATGTTCACATCTTGCAGGAGGGGGGGCCTGGCGGCCATGGTGGCCATCTGGACCTGCCTATGATTTCTTTGGTGTTGGGAAGTTTGCCAATGCAAATTAGCAACTAGTCCCCAACTTTGAGTCTTTGAGGATCACTCGGGGGCACTGTAATGAGAAGTTAGGTGACTTGTCCGGGGTCATAGAGGCAGTTATGTATCAAAGGTGGGAGAGACTCAAGCCTAAGCCTCTCTGACTCTGAGACCAATTCTCTGTCTATCACAGCATGCTGCCTGTCGTTGTAGAGAAAAGAAACTCTCAATTATTTTAAACTTTTCTTTTGGATTAAACAGTTCGTATTTGTCCTGGTTTATTTTAATCACTTTCTCTATCTCAGATTCCATTCTGTGTTTTAGTGCCATCATACTACATACTTATGTTTTCTTTTTCTCACATTTCCTGGGTTAGGGTCCAGAGCTACTTTCTTGGACATTTTGTATCCACTCTTATCGATTCCATGGTCTACTTGACTGAGGAATGTTGGTAATTAGTGCTTAGCACATAGCAAGTACCAACTGTGTGCTCAGGGCTATACAGATAGGAGGATTCCACACAGTCACTAGCCCAGGATGATGGGAGTTCCTGTCCATCTAGAGCCTGGTCCTGTCTTTCTTTGCCATCCAGCCTGGGAGCTGAATGTGGCCTAGGAACTGATGGGCAGGTATTTCATGGAGTGTGCTCCTTAGGTTTGACCTCCATAGGAGTACCAAGCTCTGGAGTACCAACAGGAAAGATTTGCAAACATGCCCATACTAACTTTTGCTCCATTCTATACAGAACAGCTTGGAAGTTAAAGAGTTTTGGGAATGCTGTGAATTCTTGTGAATTGCTTGCTTTCTGATTATAGGGACACTCCCATGATTGCCCTGAACTCTGTGAGTGAGCTGATCTCCTATGTGGGATGGCTGTCCACAATTGCTCTGCGATTGGAGAGCAACAGTAGTTTCTTGCTTCACTTTATTTTGGATTTCTTTGAGACGGTAAGCATCCCCTTCTGGGTGATCATTTTTCGTGATGTCCACTCGTTTTGATGGTCTGTTATTTAAATGTTTCTCAGCAGTCAGTTGTCCCAGGTGGTGGTGGCTCATATGAACATAATTTTAAACCAGTTGAAGTTTTTGATGGCATATACTTCTGAAGAATTGCTTAATATCATGGAAATAAAAAAGAAAATGAAAATCTTTTCTCGCTCCGGGATTGGCCTTAGGCAGATCTGGGATATACTTGATGATGACCCTTGTCTCCTTATGTCGATTCTAACTTCTCCATGTTTTAGCTGTTCTTGCTTTAGAGCCCTCCCACCCAATGGGATCTCTCCCCACCTTGCTGTCATAATAGCATTTGTCTTCCCCCAGGCAGCACTGACATGTTTCCAACCTTTTCTGGACTCCCTTTCTTCATCCCAAGTAATTTTTGTCTTGTGTCTCATTTGCTTTTTAATGTGTCAGATTAGCTAGCTGTTAACATGTGCTAGAGTAGGTTATTATGTGTTAATAGTAAAGCATTGCCCTCACTCGCCTGTCCTCACTAGCCTCTCAGGTAATTTGACGTTGCCTTCTGGGAACAATTCCTTAGCCCAACACTTGACCAGTCAGGTAGAAATTTAGGTCACTAGGTGAGAGAGAAGGTTTATAATTTCCTATTTTGCCTATGAAGGCGGTTGACTTCTGATCTAATGGAATAATTGTTTGTAATATTGTAATAAATAATGAGTAAACATTTTATTTTATGCAGATGCTATTTTTGTTACACTCGATTGAGAACTAGAGAGGAATATCTGATGGTATCTTTGTTCCCTAAAGGTGTCTGACATGTATCTCAATTATAACCTTCCGTTAGTGATGATGTTTCCACGTGGGGTCTTCTATCCAGCACTACTCACCTCAGACACCATCGCCCTCAACCATCTCTGTTATATTATGTACAGGTACATGGCCTTTTCCAAATTCTAAGTACAAATCCATCTTAATGTTGATAATCCATTCACGATTTCTGTTTGCTTTGTGCCGGGGTCTTTGTAATCAGGAAAAAGAAGGGCGTTCTCTGGGGCCTGGTTGTCCAGTCTGGGATGCTGCTGCTGCTGCTGGCATTTGATAGTGTCAGTGCTGGCTTTGGGATGAATCAGTGCACTCAGAAGAACTTGACAAGTTGGGTCCTTTTTTGCTGAGCAGTACTTATGTACTCATCATTCTTTTTTAATCTTATTTTTCTTGATATTTTTTGTTTTTACATCCCCTTCATTTCTGAATAGAAGTTTCTCCCTGCCCCACCTAGTGAGCCATCCCTTGCAACAAATAAGAAAAAAGAAAAAGGGAAAATGCAGTTTAGAAAACCCCTCCCATTCCAACCCACAGTTGTCCACTTCAGCCAAGAGGAGGTGGTGGGGGTACATTTCCTCAAGTCTTTGAAGACAAGCTTGGTCATTAGAATTCTAGTATTTAGGTTGTTTGCTCGCTTGCTTTGTTCCCATTTGCACTACTTCACGGTGTATGTTGTTTTCCTGGTTCTGACTTACTTCACTCTGCATCAGAACTTAAAAGTATTCCCATGCTGCTCTGAGTTCTTGGTTTTTTTTTTCTTTTCCTGACGGTACACTACTGTTCCATTACCCCATGTGATACTCATGTATCACCTTTGGTTTAGCTGTTCCCCAATCAATAGGCATCTGCTTTGTTTCCAGTTCTTTACGACCACAAATAATACTGTTTTGAATATTTTGGGATATATGGGGAAGGGAGAGGTCAGCATTATTTATAGTAGCTTTCTGTTTCTTCATTTAAACTTAAATTTTTCTTTTAAAAAAAATCAAACACCGGATAACTCGATATTCGAAACTGAGCTCTGGCTGTGCCCATTCAGCTACCCGGGAGTCACGTTCCCCCTGGCTGATGGCACTCTTTTTCTTCTGTGTTTCCCCTTCTCTACCGAAGGGTCACACTTTTCCTCTCATAACAAAGGAGAGAGAGTGGGTCCGTGGCAGCCATCACATTGCCTTTGACCTTACGTTAATGTTTATTCCTCCAGAAGAGAAATAGCGTAGTAATCTCATAGCAGGAAGGTAAAGCGTTCACCATCCAGTTGACTGCATGCCATTGCTAGTATTCGTCCATGTTACCGCTCAGCATTTGCTTTTTCCAATTTTGTTGCCTTCTGTTGTCCCTGTTAGGTATCGTGTCAACCTGACCGCGGCCAAGGAAAATGAACTGATACGCCAGGTACTGAGGGTAGACTGGTGCCATCAGATAACCAGTGGTGTCAGTAACTGGTGTCCTAGCTGGGGAGGATGACAAAAGAGGTGGGGTGGGAAGGGAGGCAAAAGCTTAATTATCACAATCTGGTTGATGGGATTTTTTTTCCCTGCCCCCTTAGGAAAGGCTGAAGTTCAACAAAACCTACCAAGAATTTAATGAATATGTGACCGCCTTGGTGGACTGCCTGTGGACATCCACGTCCTTTGAGAAAGACCACTATCTCTACATAGATCCTCAGATCCTAGAAAAGACTAAAATACGGGAATATAAGAGGAGTTTAAATCTAATTAATCATCCAGCCTTACTGCCCTATTCCATCTACTTTCTGCTTCAGGTAAAAGCACGTAGGGAGTCCTGGATTACTTGCTTTGTGATGTCTTGAAAACATTTTCATGCTCCTCACTACCTCATAATTTATTGCTTCAGCAATAGTACCCTCTGTTAAAAAGGGGTGATTTTCAAAGGTTGGGAACGATAGCTATCAAAACTGGTCCAAATGGTCTTTCAAGGATCTTGGTTCAGAATATATAATACCTTGGGGTATTTGTTCCTTTCAAGTATTGTGTGAGGCCTGTATTGGAGGGCCACTGAAATGGCTGCTGGGGTATTTCGCTGTTATGTTCATCTGCCTCTTGAAATCTTCCCCCACCCCTTTCCCATTTTCTTCTCAAGTCCGCCTTCATACAGTTTTCCTTGATCATTCCCAATGATCCGATTCTCCTCTGAACTCCTATAGTCTAGCTGGCTTGTCTTGTGGTGACGTTGTTAGGTCCCGTTGTCCTTCAAGGCAAATCACTGGATCCTACGTCCTGAGCTACTGAGGCCCCAAGGAGGTCCAGCCCAGAGAGGTGAAGTGACTCCTCTATCTTCCACTTCTCTTGGATCTCCCACACTATTGTCAGGACAATACCAAGGATGTTTTGTCTAATGAAATCGATGTGATCCTGAAAAATTGCACATCAAAATTCAGGAATGTTTTAACTTTATTTCTGATTGACCTTCAACTGAAAACCAAAAGTCGAAAGGTTCTTTGGCCCCACCACCACCATCACCTCCCTTTTCTCTTCTACTTTCCCTTCCTGGCTTTGCTTGACAATAATCACTTCATTAGTTGGTTTCAGGCTTCCTTGAGCAACCTCTTGATGCATGAGATCCCAAATACCTGAAGCTTAGTGGTATTCCTTTTAGGACGTTGTTGTTGTTGAATTGTTTTCAGTCGTGTCTGGCGCTTTGTGACCCTACTTGGGGTTTTCTTGGCAGGGATACTGGAGTGGTTTCAACCATTTCCTTCTCCAGATCATTTTACAGACGAGGAAACTAAGGCAAACAGGGTGAAGTGACTTGCTCAGGGTCACATAGCTAGGAAGTATCTTAGGCTGGATTTGAACTCAAGAAGAGGAGTCTTCCCGATTCCAGGCCTGGCACGCTATCTACTGTGCCAGTTGGCTGCCCTTTGGATGTTCTGGCTTGGTCTAGTTCCATTGTCTGATTCCTTATGGCTTAAATTCCTTTTGGTTTGGTATTTTCCACAGTTCTTAGTCATTGAATTAGGCAATGAATTAAATGTAAAAAAGGCAGGGGTTTTCAGGAGCCAGCACAGCAGAGCGGAAAGAGCCCCGGACCAGGGACCAGAGGGCCTGGGTTCTAGTAATGGCCCTGCAGCAGGTGGTTGACTTTGGGCAAGTCAGATAATTAGCCTGAGACTGTGAAATGAGGGATTTTTAAGAGTTGAAAGAGGCCGAGAGATCGTTTAGCTCAGCACTCTAACTTAACAAATGAGACAGTACCCCCAGATTGTAGAGAGCCTCTTTCCAGGCTATGAAGGAAAGATTTGTGGTTTGGATGTCAGAGAACCTGCTCTGGGTCCTGGCTCTCCTACTTCCTTTGTGATTTTAAGCAAGTCCTTTGACTTCTTTTGTGCTTCAATTTCTTCCTCAGTAAAATGGGAGGTTTAAATTAGATGATCCCTACAACCCCTTCTAATTGTAAATCCTGTGATCCTAAGCGCCTTGCCCAGGCACACCCAGCCAGTTAGTTAGTGACCAGATTGAGTCTAGAACCCAGATCTCTGAAATACCAGACTAGTGCTCTTTCTCCTATACCAATGATGCCTCACACTGGGCTCTTAAACCTCTTCTGCCTCACGGGGCCATTAGAAGGAGGTCAGGGTAGGTGAATGAGAGTATTTACATAGTTTTGTATAGTGAGGCCCTTCCGTGATTTCCCCAGAGCAGTGGCAATCTAGCCAGTTTTGTGTGCTTTTCCTTTTGGTTCTCTCCAGATTAGTTTCAGATACTACCTGTAAGGCACTATCTAAAATAGCAGGACTGTGGTTTGTACTTGCAAAACACTGACGATATATGGTATATACCAAGCAACTTATGAATGGCTAAACATGCTGGAAATGAATGGAATGAAATGCTTTTGCATCGTAAGGCCTGACAGTTATGAAGAATTCAGAGAAATGTGGGAAAACTTGGATTGCATGATACAGAGTGAAGAAATGCAAATCAAAGAATGGCATATGCAGTGACGAAAACAGTCACTGTAAAGCAAAGACCACAGTAAAAAGCAGCAGGTTTGAGGGCATGTACAAGTTTTATAGAGCAAGTTTTATAGAACAAATCCTTTTATTAAGGGGATTTGTTCTGGGAAGTTTGGACTCAATCAAAGGGCCGCACTTGAGGACCTAGAGGGCCACATGTGGCCTCAAGGCTGCAGGTTCCCCACCCCTGAATACGTACCTACCACAATCATGCCCCTGAGTTTTAAGGAGTTGTAATTGGGAATATACTTGGGGAGAGGGGAAAGCATTGTTTGAATGTTTAGGAACTGTCTGTCAAAATAAAATATATCAATTAAAAAGTACCATTTTGAGTGCAGACAAACAGACTTTTGGCTGTAGGATCAAAAGTTCACCTTTTTCAGAAAATCAGATGTTGAATTTTAATATGCTTAAGGAAATAGTGTTGGGTGGTTAAAATGGTTAATCGGGGTCTGGTTCTTTTTCCAGCACTAGAGGGCACTGTTCTTTAACAAATGGAAACCTCCTTTTTATAGTTAACAGGTGGTTTCATATGGGCTAAGAAAATATTAGGCCTTAATGCTAATCAGTCTTCGGCTGCCTTTGAACTTCAATCACCAAGAACTTAGCATCTATATGCCTTAATTCTAGGGGCTGTGTAAAAGGTGTGTAGTTGTATTAATAGGGGCTCCTGTTGATTTAATTTTGGTACTTTTTAATCAGCCTTGAATAATCCCTGGAGATGTACCAAGCTAACTAGCTTCTCTGTACATGACTTAGTGGAGCAACAACTTGAAAGCTTGGCTAATTCATTTTTCAAGGCTTCAAAAATGAGTCACGTCCCCAGCCATCAGTGGAAGTTGTTCAGATCTGTGAGGGCTCTCTGTTTCTGAATATTTTGCTGCTCCAGGCCCCACAATTCATTGATCTACAAGCATTTCGTGACCTCCTACATCGTGCTAGGTGCTAGGGACATAGTGACAATAGTGCTAGCAGTCTCTACCCTTAAGGTGCTGAAAGTTTATCTAGGAAGACTCTGTGTGTCTGTGTGTGTGTGAGAGAGAAAACAAAATATATACCAAGTAAATACAAAGTGATTCAGGTGGAAATGGGAAGCATTAGCAACTGGGGTAGGGCAGGGACAGGCAGGGAGGTCTGCGCACGTAGATGAGGCTTGGCCATTGATTGGCTATGTGTGTGGAGAGAGGGGAAGAGTCAAGGATGGCTCTGATGTTGTAAACCTGGATGTCTACAAGGAGCTTGGTAGCCTTTATAGAGACAGAGAAGTTTAGAGATGGAGCCAATTTTTGTGAAAATCTAAGGAGTTCTCTTCTGAGCATGGTGAATTTGAAATGCTTCTACGACATCCAGTCAAAATATTGAAGAGTCATTTGGGAAAATGGGACAAGAAATGTTGACACAGACTAGAGCTAGGTCTGGAGGCATCTGTGCAGAGATAATATGCCCACGGGCGCTGATGAGTTCACCAAGAGAGAGCATTCCCAGGACGGAGCCCTGGGGTCCACACACAGTTAAGGAGTGGGCTATAAATAATGATACAGCAAAGGAGACTGGAAAGGAGCGACTGCTCCTAGGGTTAGAGACAGGAGGAGAATCTGGAGAGAGCTAAGTCCCTGAAACTGAGAGAGAGAGGTAAAGACAGAGGAAAAGAGGAAAAGACAGAGGAGAGAGAGAAGAAAAGAGGAAGAGAGAGAGAGTGAGACAGAGAGGAAGAGAGAGAGAGACAAAGGAAAAGACAGGAGAAGAAAAGAGGAAGACAGAGAGGGAGGGGAAGAGGAAGCGAGAGAAAGAAAGAAGAGAAAGAGAGGAAGAGAGAGAAAGACAGAGGAAGAGCGAGAGAAAGAAAGAGAAGAAGAGAAAGAGGAAGAGAGAGAAAGAGGAAGAGCGAGAGTGAGAGAGAGAAGAAGAGAAAGAGGAAAAGAGAGAGAGTGAGACAGACAGGAAAAGAGAGAGGAGGAGAGGAAAGACAGAGGAGAGAGAGGAAAAGAAGAGAGTGAGACAGAGAGAGGAAGAGAGAGAGTGAGACAGAGACGAAGAGAGAGAGAAAGGGAGAGGGGAGGAAGAGAGTGAGACAGAGAGGAAGAGAGAGAGTGAAAAAGGGAGAGGGAGAGAGAAAGGAAGAGAGTGAGACAGAGACACAGAGAGAGGAAAAGAGAGAGAAAGAGGAAGAGAGGAAAAGACAGG
>NW_020944311.1:1757722-1758239 GCF_900497805.2 Vombatus ursinus | reverse complement strand
AGAGACAGAGAGAGGAAAAGAGAGAGAAAGAGGAAGAGAGGAAAAGAGAAGAAGAAGAGAGAGAGGAAAAGAGGGAGAGAGAGAGGGAAAGAGGAAGAGAGAGAGTGAGACAGACACACAGGAAGAAAGAGGAAAAGACAGGAGAGGAAAAGAGGAAGAGAGAGAATAAGACAGAGAGAGGAAAAGACAGGAGAGAGATAGGAAAAGACAGAGGAGAGGAAAAGAGGAAGAGATAGAATGAGAGAGAAAGTGAGAGAGAGAGAGGAAAAGAGGAAGAGAGAGAGTGAGACAGAAAGAAAGGGAGAGGAAAAGAGAAAGAATGAGAGAGGAAGAGAGAGAGTGAGACAGGAAGAGAGAGAGGAGAGAGGAAGAGAGAAAGGGAGAGGGGGGAGGAAGAGAGAGAGTGAGACAGACACAGAGAAGAAAAGAGGAAGAGAGAAAGAGGAAAAGACAGAGGAGAGGAAAAGAGCAAGAGAGAGAGTGAGACAGAGAAAGGGAGAGAGAGGAAAAGAGGAAG
>NW_020944311.1:1659766-1757712 GCF_900497805.2 Vombatus ursinus | reverse complement strand
AGAGGAAGAGAGAGAGTGAGACAGAGACAGAGAGAGGAAAAGAGAGAAGAGGAAGAGAGTGAGACAAACAGAGAGGAAGAGAGAGGAAAAGACAGGAGAGGAAAAGAGGAATAGAGAGATAGAGTGAGACAGAGAGAAAGGGAGAGAGGAAGAGAGAGAGTGAGACAGAGACAGAGGAAGAGAGAGGAGAGGAAAAGAGGAAGAGAGTGAGACAGAGAGGAAAAGAGAGAAGAAAAAGAAGAAGAGAGAAAGAGAGGAAAAGACAGAGATAGAGAGGAAGAGAGAGAGAGAGAATGTGCTCAATCAAGAAGGATGAGAGTTGAGAAGCAGCCATTTGACTTGGCAGTTAGTGGATTACTGATGACTTTGGAGAGAGCAGTTTCAAGTCGAGTGATGCAAATAGAAGCCAAGTTGCAAAGGCTTGAGGACTAAGGAAAGGAAGTAGGGGCAGAGTGTAGATAATTTTTTCTAAGACTTTGGTTCGAAAAGAGAGGAGAGATATAGGAAAATAGGGAGACAGATTGAGAGGATAAAAAAAGCGAAGGTTTTTTAAAGATTAGAGACACCTAGCATATTTTATCAATCAGGGAATAAACCAGTAGTAGATAGGAAAGATAGCAAATTAAGGAGAGGGGATGATTGTGACAGCAAACATGGAGAGGTAACCGGATCAAGCATACGGGTCAAAGGGTTGGCCTTTTCATCAGACTAAAGGAGGAGAAAATAGGGGAGGAAGATGTAGAAAAGTGGCCGTTTCTAGTGAATGGCCTCTTCTCAGTGAAGTGTGGGTGAAGGAGAGCAGGACAGGATGGCGTGAAAGGCTCGAGGAAAGAAGGAGTTTGAAAAGGCTGTTCTAGGAAGTTCAATAGAAAATCAATCAGGAGGGAGTAAAAGGACCCTTGCTGCTGTGAGGTTCAGTTAGATGATAGAAATGTGTGCCTGGACCCAGTCGGGATGCTCGGTGACTTCTGCATCCCAATGTTGCCTTCAAACCTTTGTCACCAAATATTAATGTGGTGCGTGCCCCACTCCAGCCCAGCTCATGCTGACCTCTGCTTTCACAGAATCATCTCTTTTGTTTAGCTTGTCTTCAGGATTTAAAAGGGATGTGAAAGTAGGAAAACTGGGATTAATGTCCAAGAGGAACCCAAGAAAGACTGCCCGGTAGAACCCTTGCCCAGCAGCAGCTTGAGAAGCCTCGATCTTCTCTTTTTGTAAATGCTGTATTGATCCCTTTTATATTCGTCTTGTAATTTTGACACCACATTGAATTCTCCTTTGTGATAAAGGAAACTTTTTAAAAATAAGCACCTGATACTATACCAGAATCTGAAAATAGTGTTTCTTTTGGACCTCATGATCCCCCAGCTCTCTTCCTTTTACATTATGTATTCTTTGAGATCTTTGATGATTTTTAAGTTATTCAAAATTTGGAGAAGCCTCAATTAATTTTCCTGTGATTCAGCTAACACTGTTTTCTCCTCTTTAAGGGATGGCCAGCAGAAAAGGAACTTTCTTTGTCTTCCATTCAGGTAAATGCTAAAGGAAATTTCAAATTTTAAACAAATCCATTACCTTTTTCAGAGGTGTCTTAAAAATATTTTGTTTATTTTTTTTAATGTTTCTATCACTTCCCAATTATTCTCCTAGTATGTCTCCACCTCACCTCTCCCACCCTGCTTCTTCACCCAAGAGAAGATTGTCTTGTAATAATAAATTGAGTTATTAGTACAGTTAAGTACAACACACACACACACACACACACACACACACACACACACCCCCATATGTCTGACATTGTACGGTTCTTTCCATACATCTAACCCCCCACCTTTCTGCCAGCAATGGAAGGGCATGCTTCAGCATCAGTCCACTAAAGCAAAGATTATCCACTGAAATCGGTCAGTTTTACAGGTCTTTGAAAAGCCTTCTTTTTGTGCTCAGTGTCCACATTTTGGGGCACAGGATTTGCACGTAGAAATTTTGCAGCTATCCAGTAGCTTGACTTTTGCTATTGGCAGCTCCCATCTCTCACTTTGCACGTGTCTGTGTAAGATGTGTCTAGACAGTAATACACCTGATTACAGAAACTGCACAGGTCATGGTGCTTTACAGTCATCTCCTGTGAATGTACAAGTGTCTGCATCTATGTGAGCTGTTGTAACCGTTAAGTTCCTAGTGGTTGGGAAAGATGTCTAACTTGCATCTCACAGTGCTGTGTTTGGCTGGGCACTTAATAAATGCTATTGGAGTGACAAGCGCCAGTTGGCTTGGCGAGCATTTCTGGGTTCAGTTTAACTTAATAACTTTGTTCTTGTGAATCCAGCCCATCTGTGGTTCGATTTTAATATGCATACATGTCTTAAGGACTGGTAAAAATACTTAGCACCGAGTGGGGAGAAAATGGAGAATAATTTATTTATTTACCAACAGCATCATAAAGAAAAACAACTAAGAAAGACTTGAGAACCAATCAGTGCAATAAAGAGCAGCAGTGATGTGGCAGGCCGCCCACCTCCTGACGGAGGGCGAGAGGCTCAAGGTGTAGAATGAGGCAGATGCTTTGGGATGTGGGCACTAAGGGCATTTCTTTTGCTTGACTCTGCAGGTTTTGTTTTTCCTGTGATTTGTTGAAGTGGTGGAAGGGGCGAGGCTAGCGATAGGGTCACCGAAAGGCGGGTGGGAGTGGTGGAAGGCAAAGAAAAAGACCACTGAATCATTTAAAAATTCCCTGAAAAAACAGAAGGAAGGTGAATAGACAGCGCTAACAAAGCAGGCCAGCTTGGAAAATAGCACATGGAGTTTAGTCTATATCTGGAAGGAGGACGCCCCTCTGCACGCTCCCAATCGGCAGCTTAGTATCTGAACATGTTCATCTTGTTCGGAGGTAGGTTTAGAATATTTTAAAATGATAGTGTTGCAAGATATAAAAGAGGAAAAAGATAAAGTTTACACACCTTTTTTTAAAAAAAAACAGAGTACTCTGTTACTGTGCTTTTTCTCTGCCTGCAGAAAAAGAAATGGAACTGGTACTTGGACTATCTCCTTTTGGAGGAGCTGCATGGCCTTCACCTTTTCATGGAGAGCAGCCTCAACATTGCTGACAGTGCCTCATCAGCCCACACACACCCTGCTAACAAGAGACCCAAGACTTGCATCTCAGAGCCAGTTTGAGCTTAGAACAAATGAAGCTTACCACATGGCCCTCCTTGGTGGCAAAACATTCCTGTGCCTCAGCTTGATTTTCTCTTATTGGGTTTCCAACAGACTGTCATCAGCAGGAATAGGAAAGGAACACTCGAAGGAGCCTTCAGTGACCAAGGAGGGATTTGATGTAGATGGCGTGATTTTTTTTTTTTTAAATTAGGAGTTGATTTCTTCACTTCCTTAGTGAAAATATTTTAATGAATAGTGGGCATTTAATTCAATTCATCTCTCTCTCTTTCTCTCTTTCCCTCCCTTCTCTTTCCCCCCTCCCCCCTCCCTTCTCTCTCCTGTCTCTCTCCTCTCTTTCTCCCTTTCCCGCTCCTCCCTCTCTCTCTCCCTCTCTCTCTCTTTCCCTCTCCCTCCATCCCTCCTCTCTCCCCTTTTACTGCCAGGGTTTATTATGGTCAAAGTGATTTTTTTTCCATTTGCCTCCCACCAAATCATGTATAGTGAAATTTCTATTATGTGGTGGACTTTTACAGATATTTTTGTATGGTGCATTGTAAGATGCATTTCTGAAGGAGAGCTTTGTACAGATAATGGGAAGCATCATTGAATCAGCTAATATTGACACACAGCACTCAGCCACTGCAGTGAGCCATGGATGACTGCGGGCCTCATCCCTAATACGAGGCTCCGGCATGCCACTGAGCCCAGAAGGCAGCAGCAGCTGCTGCTGCCTGGACCGTCGATATGTAACAGTGGGGAGGCCATGTGGATAATCTGTTCAAGATTATCCATTAAGAGCTTCCTGCTTCAAGCAGTCTGATTTCCAAGAGGTCACAGATCCAGCGTGCTGTGTGCTGTGCCAAGATTTAAGTGCAGAGGAAGTTAGAGTAACCGTTTGACTTTTCAGAATGATTGTCTTGAAGGTTTTCTTTTTTTCCACGTTGATCTGTTCCAAACAACCACAGTGTTACGCAAAAAGTACATGGCCCATGCAATTTTGCTTCAGTGCTACTGAGTAGTGCTCCTCTTTTAGTGCCAATCAAGTCTTAGAAAAAGATACCTTGAGCTTGTTTTTGTGCCTTTGGAGGTACATGCTCCTTTGGTATCTTAAAAAAGAAAACCGTTTTCCTAGTCATATTCAAAGATTTTGTGTATCTGAGAGGTGGAGAGGTACGATAGCTCTGGCTCCAATACAGAATCTTTCTCACTTGTTTTCTACTATTAAGCCCCACTTTTTAAACAGAATGGCTTTATAGAGCCTGGCCCCTCTCTCCACATGAAGATGGCTGTGCCAGTCCCCCATTTGTAAGAAGGGATTTGATTATCCCTCAAATGGGAACAACTTCAAATTGAGGCGATAACAACATTTATCAGTGGTTGATTCCACTGGAGATTACGTTCAAGCTTAGCTGCCTACAGGCCATCGAAGAAACCTTTCCTTCTCCAAAATGAGTACTTGAGGACCACTTTTCTTCTGGGGGTCGGCTTTGTGTTGACTAGTTCTGGGCACTGAGTTCTCTGCCCACAGTCTCCTTGACCAGAGAGATTTGGAGAGCTTACGTGAAAGTCTGGGTGAAGACTGACACCTTGATGTAACAGATTGGGCTGTGCAGATGAGCCAAATCTGGTCACTTAATGATGCCCGTATTGAAAAACTTTCTATCAAAGAAGCAAGGTTCAAGTAAGAGTGATGTTTGTGGAATTAGACCAAGATTGAGGTAGTGCTTATGTGAGCAGCATGCCCTGTCCTCCTCGCACTAGCAAATGATACAGCAGGAACATCACAGAAGGTGATCCAAAGGTCTAAGGCCTAGAGGTTTGCTTCTGAGTGTTTTTGCCCCAATGTGCTGTGAAGAACAAAAGATGAGTGTGCAGATAGGTGCCTGACACGTTTTCAGAGTGCTTGAAGAAGTGCCACGGGAGTAGGATCAGAATTGGATGAAATGACAACGGCTGACCAGATAAAGAGTGATAGAAAAAGGAAGCACTATATGCCATCTCCAAAAGCAGCAAAAGCAGATTCTGGTGCCTGTGAAAAGCCACACTTGGCTTCTAAACAGAACGAGAATTTTCCCCCAGCTTAACAACTTACAAACCATGACAAATTCATTGACGCTGTGACTAGAACAACCTTGCCCTTGGTGGAATGTGGGGATACCCAAGTGACAAAGTAACTATACAGCAGCAAGACAGTGAGGCTGAAGCTGACGTGCTCAAAGGATGGGGCAAAGAAGGGCGACAGCTTTAGCCGCCCAGAAAGTGGTAGAGGGAAGATGACGGCAAGTGAAACCACTATGTGATGTTCATGTAGAGACAAAGTAGGGGTCGTACTGCAAACTTCTCCTTTGAGATGACGCCCAGATGCCTTCATTATTATGTATAACATTGGATTATTGATCACATACAGTGTTTAAAAGCGTTTTTAAAATTATAGGGGCAGCTAGGTGGCGCAGTGGTTATAGCTTTGGCCTTGGAGTCAGGAGGACCTGAGTTCAAATCTGGCCTCAGACACTTGACCCTTACTAGCTGTGTGACCCTGGGCAAGTCACTTAACCCCGATTGCCTCACCAAAAAGCAAAAAAAAAAAAAAATTATGACCAATTCCTATGAAGAAAGTATCCAGAGACTGCCTAACTTTATTTATTTCCAAACCTTTTTAAAGTGAAAAGACATTCTTATATTCTCACTTTGTGCACTTTGTTTTTTGGCATAACCAAAAAATTTTATCATGGTTGAGGCATTTGGGGAGTTGGAAAGATTTTATAAACTCTGTGGTTCTTGGCTAGAAATTCTGGGTTATAAATGATATTCTTTATGAACTCACTACTCAAATGGATCAGTGATTGCATCGTTCTGCATCGAGTGATGCAGGTGGAAGATCATCCTGGGTGATTTTTGTCCATATCTTCCCCTAAATGCACCACGTGGGATCTACCTAATATGCTGGCGGCCTGCCTCCCTTCCCTTGGCATTGAATAGGTGGGTACCAGTGGAGCACTCTGTTCTGGCCATCTACCTCATACACATCTCTGGTTTGTATAAAACAAATTCCTATGGTATATGGCTCACTGGGCTGAGAATCAGAAAGACTCATCTTCCTGAGTTCAAGTCCAGTCTCAGATACTAGCTGTGTGACCTGGAGCAAGTCACTTGGTTGCCTCAGTTTCTTCATCTGTAAAATGAGCCGGAGAAGGGAATGGTAAAGCACTCCAGTATCTTTGCCAAGAAAACCTCAAAGGGGGTCATGAAGAGTCGGACATGCTTAGAGCATGCAGAGCCTTTCTTCAGTGAAGCCACATGGAATACTATCCCTTTTGGGTATGATTTGGATTGGATGGCCCCGAGGTTTCTTCCAGTTTTGACATTCTGTCAGTCTGTGATTTTCATAGGCTGCCACAGTCCAGAGCACACATTACAAAGGGAGGTGTTTTGAGAAAGCAATGGGCCATCATTTGGCTTAAAATTGATTTGTGGAATATAATGAAAATTGCATTTTCCTGCTTTTTTTAGGATTGAAAAGGAGGTCAGCCAGCATATATACAGATCTTGAAAGTTCGTAGTAATTTTTTAAATGACATTACAAGTATCGGCCAACCTAATGAAAGCTCAAACACAGTTGCTCTATGGTATTCATCTGTGTGTATTTTAGAGAATGCTGACATGTTTTTGTATGTTAACCTAATTATGCAGAAGGTTACTTTTTTTTAATGTTTTTCTATTTCTTGTATGTAAAGTTGTGGGGGAGGCAGCATGGAATAGTTTACATGATTTATATATAAATGCAAAAGGAAAACAGATTTGGAAACCTTCAATAATGAATGTGAGATTTTGTACTGAACTCTGAGTCAAACCTAGCTTCTGTTACTAGCAAACCAGAAGGCCCAGGGCGAGTCATTTAATCTCTTTGTCCTTTGCTTCTTTGGTTTTTTTGTTTGTTTTTTGTTTTATTTTTTTTTTTTTTGTTAACATATGGATAATAATACATCCATCCTTCAAAGTGTTAGGAGACTAAAATGAAACAGTAGATGAAAATAGTCACTGAAAAAAACCCCTATTTTTCTTGCCCTTTAGAAATGTTTTTCCCCCTTGAAATATTAAGGTACATATCTCATAATCTACAGATAGAATTATGGACTGTTCTAGAAGGCAATCACATGTTTTAAAATTTTCTTTTGGGTGCAAGTTAGTGAGAAAGGAGTAGACAGAAGTTGTTTGAGCCCATGGAATCATCTTCTGTAGTTGGAATGACTTCCTGGGGATTTGTACATCATACAACTCTGAATATAATGACATGAGGAAATCCCTTGTTTTATATGTACGAACTGCTTTTTGGGGTTATTTATGTCTTATATTCTCCACTGGTTTTCATTTGTTGGCAGCTTTTAATTATTTGAGCAGATCCTTCGATCTCGCTGATGAACTCATTGTTGTGTGAGCACTCCTTTTTTTTTTTTTTTTTTTAATTTGGCTAGGCTCTGGGGTTAAGTGACTTGCCCAGGGTCACACAGCTAGTAAGTGTTATGTGTCTGAGGCCGGATTTGAACTCAGGTCCTCCTGAATCCAGGGCCAGGGCTCTATCCACTGTGCCACCTAGCTGCCCCTTGAGCACTCCTTCTAACCGGGCAGAGTGCAGTTCATACAGCTCTCGTCTTGTGTGATTCTTATCCGCATCCTCTCAGAAAACCTTCAGAGAGGACATATCCCCAGGCTGGAGGCCTTCCTCTAGGATTTTTAATATTTTCTATGTCCCAATGTAGCACTTAGACTCACTTTCCCTTTCTCTCATGCATGACTTGTCCATTTTGTAGTCATACATTTCCTGGATGATAGCCTTTATTCTATTTCTTTTGTGCAAATCATGCATTGATAATAGGCCTTTCCCTCTCTACCATGCACCTATCCCTTGCCCTTTGGTTCACCTGCAGTTTTGATTCTTTGAAAATTGTGGTTATTTCATCATTTGCTGCCACAGTAGCATCATCAGGAGAATGTTGGTATTGAAAAAAAAAAATAGGTTTCTCTATCAGAGAGCAGCTTGGGATTGGGGAAAGCATTCTGCAGGTTACCAAATGCCATCTAGCCTGCTCTCTCCTATTCAGTTTTTGGTTCAGTTCATTTCTTCTCTCCAGTATCCATCTAAGATGTACATACTGATATGTCTCTCCAACTGCGTATTATGTCAGCTGCACAATAGGCACTCTTTCATTTGATTTTTCCAATACCTATTGTTTTGCTAATCTCTTTTGCGTGGTCATGGATCTTAGTGAGGAGACCCTTGTGTGTTCTGGAGTTTGATGCAATCAGCACAATGTCATCTTCCAACAGGAACATCTGGAAGACCTTATCATCTCTAGGCAATCCTCTGCCATTTGGATTTTGCACAGGACATCCTCCACGACAGTGGCAAGCACCTTTGACAAATGTATGTCTCCCTGTTGTATGTCTTAGTTGATACTGATTATCAGGGATCATAGAACAAAGTCATCTTCATGGTGGGATTTATCAAGGAATCTCGTGTAACCTGCAAACATGCATGTGAGGCACCTGGTTGGAAAAGAGTCTTTTAGAGCTTGTTTTCCCCTGAGTCTACTGCTTTTTTATAGTTTAAAAAAAAAAAAACAAAGCAAAACAACTGCATATGTATGTGTCAGTAAACACAGTTGACCTCTTGATTTTTTTCATAATAAAAATACTGCAGAATTAATCTAATTCATATATCTGACCACGTCATTCCCTTCTTAAAAAAAAAAAAAAAAAAAACAGTTGCTCTCTGTTGCTCAGAGTCGTAACTAGTGTGTAATGAACAAAGCTTAACCCTGTGGTACTAAGTGGGAAAGGGGGACGACCTTGTTTCTTCCCTTCAATGCTTTAATTGTAAATGGGATGGACGTAAATACTTTGTCTTTGGCACAAACTTAGGAGGATACAATATGTGTGGAGAGACAAAGAGAGGGATGATCAGGAAAAGGCCTTGTGGAGCACCTGAGCCATGGTTTGAATGAAATGAGGGAGGGATTCTAAGATGCAGAGGCAAGGAGTATATCTAGACATTGGGAGCTGACCTCAGACACTCCCTAGCTGTGTGACCCTAGGCAAGTCACATTTTCTGTTTGCCTCAGTTTCCTCAACTGTAAAATGAGGATAATAGCGCATACTTCAAAAGGTTGCTGTGAGGATCAAATGAGATCATGTTTGTAAAGCACGTAGCGTAATACCTGGCACATAGGTGCTATTTAAATGCTTATAACCCATTACTTCCCCTTACCCCTTTCTCTAATTTGGTGTTCATTTTTTTGTTGTTGGGTCATTTCAGACCCTTCATGGCCCCATTTGGGGTTTTCTTGGCAAAGATACTGGAATGGTTTGCCATTTCCTTCTCCAGCTCGTTTTACAAATAAGAAACTGCGGCAAACAGGGTTAAATGACTTGTCTAAGGTCACACAGCTAGGAAATGTCTGAAGCTGGATTTGAAGTCAGGAAGATGAGTCTTCCTGATTCCAAGTCTAGTGCTCTATCCACTGTGCCACCTCGCTCTCCCAGGTGTGGATTGTCAGTCAACTAATTATATAATAAGGCAAAGAAATCATAGTAAAAGGAAATTCACAATTAATCAAGAACACTAATTTTAGCCAATAATTTAACCTTTACAGTAATGAAAAGTGAGTTGATTTTGATTTTGTTTTTAAGTAAGTCACTCTCAGTGGCACAGATAGGTAGAGATGAAGGCCTGGTATAAATTCGGAAATCAGTGGTTATTGAATAATCTGTTTAGTATAAGAGCACTTCCCATCCTGCTTCAGAAATTTACAAGGGGAGTTATCACCTTTAGGACGTTTTGGTGCAAATATGTTGCCTAGTGATGATCATCTTACTGCATAACAGCCAAGATGGTGTGTAAACCCAGAACATTAGATTGTGCAGTTGCAGAAATGTCATTTGCCTCCCACCACCTTCACCTCACCCTCTCCAGGCTGTCTTGGGAAATTAGAAATGTGAAAGCAATATTTTATGCTATAATTGTAGAGCTAGAGAACATTTATGGAAGGTCAGAAATGCTAACCCGCTTTTCTCAGTTGGTAAATAGCAGGCTTGAGTATTTATCCAAAGTCTTTTAGTGCCACCAAGAAAAGCAGGTGCGTTGCAAGGGATTTTTAAATTACAGGGTGGATTAGTAGAGAGAGGTTCTAATGCCAAATATATGTAGAGGTAAAGCCGGTATTCTCAATGCCTGTGCTCTTAAATGTTTTTTTCATTAATTTTAGACTTCTGTTCACATATGTGCTCTTTAAGTAGTAAAATAAGTGATAAAAGAATAATGATCGCCCATTGCTTGATATACAGTGAGTTCAGCCAAAAAAAAACAAGAAACAAAAAATAAAAAAAACCCCAACCCAAAGCACACACATGCAGACCCGCTTTTTATGAAACACGAAGATAAAGCTAAACCAGTTTGTGCCTTTTCTTTAGCAGTATTACCTCAATTTTCCACTTTAGTGTATGTGTATGTCTACAACAATCTAGTCCAGACTGTTCAAGAATCCTTTCCAGAAATGATACGTACCTGTCACGTTTGCAATTCGAAGAACATTAAATACCACTCTGTATTTTTGGTGGGGAAGCGACAAGCCTTGTTTTAATCGTCAGGGTTCTTTTTTGTTTTGGGGGAGGCGAAGATTACAAGTTATGTCCATTTTAAAACCATCATTCCAAGCATGTATTTCAATAAGAAATCTCATCCCACTCACTAAATGATGTCTTGGCCTTGAACAATTTGAAGAAAAATGTTCTTGGTAGAAAATCAAGTTAATATCCTATATTCCTTGTTATCACTTCTAGGGTGTCAGAAAGTACCATTTCTTGGCTGAATACTCCTGGTCCACAAGGAAGAAAGGAAGGTTTCAGAGACTAAAAGACAGCTTCTCCTCATGTGGAGATGATAAAAGAGAGTGAGAGAGTGAGAGAGAGAGAGAGAGAATATAGGAGCGTGCTGCTTCCATGCCAATGTCCTGTTCTGCCCAGATACCACAAGCAGTGCCCTTATGTCACAGGTAAGAGCTTAAGAGCTCAGTGCCTGAGAAGATCAGGAAGAGATGCCCTCCCCGGAACTTCTTGGAGAAACCCTCACTCTAAATTCCTGACATCTCCCCACCCCCAAAGTGAAACTCAGGAGCACCAGTGTCAGTTCTCCAAGGTACCTCAGAAGCTAGCCATGTTGGCAACAGATCATTTTAAGCTTTTCACTGGTTCTTGTCATTTATTTATTACCTTTCATACCTTGAGGAACTTTATCCTATTGCTATGCTTTTGGTATTTTTAGATTGCTTTTTAGGACTATTAAATCATACTGGTTTTAGTATGTTTCCTCCTTGTTTTGTATTTTTGTTCATAATATTTTGAGATTCTCTTCTAGTGGGGATCTAGAGTTCCTAGTCAGTAAATACATTGGAAATTGTAGTGAATTTGGAGTCAGAGAATGTGGTTTCAGATCTTACCGTATACTTAATGTCAGTGTGACCCTTGACAAGTCATGTCACCTCTCTGTCCAGTTTTCCCATTTGTAAAGGGAGGGAATTGGGCTAGATGACCTATAAGATTCCTTCCAGCCCTAAATCTGGTATCCTGTGATCTTGTATTTTTGTTCAGTCGTTTCAGGTGTGTCCAACACTTCATGACCCCATTGGGAGTTGTCTTGGCAAAGATACTAATGGAGTGGTTTGCCATTTCTTTCTCCAGCTCATTTTGCAGATGAGGAAACTGAGGCAAGCAGGGTAAAGTGACTTGCTCAGGGTCATACACCTAGGAAGTATCTGAGGCTGGATTTGAACTCAGGGAGAGGAGTCTTCCTGACTTCAGGCCTGGCGTTCTATTTACTGTACCACCTAGCTGCCTCTATGATCTTGTGATCTACCAGTGTATCATCACCCCAGCATGCTGCCTGCTTTCTCTTTAGCCAGCCACTCTCCCATATCTTGCCCCATCTCTACCCATAGATTTCCACCATCCTTTTCAGCTAAGCATGCTGAAAGCTGTTGAGCTGGCACATTAGCTTCTGGGGGATGTAGTTCCAAAAGTCAACGTGGAATCTGTCCACTGGACCTGCCTCCATACACTTAAAATACTAGTTGCGAACAGTCTTCAGAGGTTGCTTTTAGTAGTGTCACAGCTGACTAAGAGGTGCAGAGAATACACGATCTATTTTGGGACCGAACTTATCATTTCATTGATGTAATAAACTCCCATTCATGTCTGCAGCTCTGGGGCACGTCACCCATGTCCAGTATGTGTCAGAGGCAAGACTTGAGCCTATGTCTTCCTAATTCTTATTTAGTATTTTAGTTTTCTCTAGATACATATAAAAAACAATTTTTAACATTCATTTTTAAAACTTTGAGTTCCAAATTCTCTCCCTTCCCTTCCCCATCCACCCATTGTCTTCCTAATTCTGAGGGCAGTTCTCTATTCACTCTACCAGGTTATCTTTCTGACTGATTTTTTTAAGTGACATCTATGATACATGGAAAACTAACGGATGTGTTTAAGACCAAAAGCCATTCCCCAATAGCTAAGTGGTCAAAGGATATGAACAAACAGTTCTCAAAAGAGTTAGAGGCTATCCATAGCTATGTGAAAGAAGGCATCAAATCACTAATAATAAGAGACATATAAATTAAGCCAACCCCAAAGTTTCACCTCACACTCAGTAAATTGGCAAAGATGACCAAAAAATGGCTATAGTCAAATGTTATAGAGGTTGGGGGGAAGATAGGCCCACTGGTACATTTTTGGTGGATGTGTGAATCAGTACAACCATTTTGAAAAGCAATTTGGAATTATGCAAATAAAACCACCTAAATATCCATACCCTTTGACAACAGATTTCACTACTGGGCATATACCCCAAGGAGATCATTGATAGGAGGAAAGCTTCCATATACGCCAAAATTTTTATAGCAGTATTTTTTTTTTTGGTAACAAAATTAGATGCCCATTGATTGAGGAATAACTAAACAAACCGTGTTAAATAAATGTGAAGGAATGTTATTGTGTTATAAGAAGTAGCGAATGGGAGGAGTACAGAGCAACATGGAAAGACTCACATGAACCGGTGTGTGGTGAGGCAAGCGGAGCCAAGAAAACAACCTCCGCAGCAATGACTCCAACTCCATAGGCACGCGGAAAGAACAACCACAAAACAAGCAAAGTGAATGTCGCCAAATTACAGATAACAACCGTGGATCCTAAGAAGAGGACTAGAAGATGTCCCCAACCCATTCTTTTGCAGAGGTAGGAGGTTCACAGGTGTAGAACGTTGCTTATATTTTCAGACTTTTTAAATAGTGATCGGTTTTGCTAATTTATTTTCCCTTTTCCTTAAAAATTAGTCTTCATGATATGAAATGGTTTTCTGGGGAGGAGGAAGAATGCTGGGAGACATTTTCACTGTGTAAAACCAAAAGATATCAATAAAAATTTATTTTTTAAAAAAAAGCATTCAATTCCGTAGAGAAAAATGAAGCTCTAAAGGCTCTCCCACACATATGTTAAGATCATGCAACAGAGATAATACATGACCTTCTATTAGAAAGTGAGATGTTGACTCATCAAAGGCTTTTGCTACTGTCATAGAGGATTTAGATGGTATCATCCTGCAGGTTCTTAGGTTTTCAGGTGACTTTGTGCTGATCCCATCAAGCCCTGGAATAGGCATACCTCCTATTGAGACTGGTAATCACTCAAGACTTTGGCCAAGCTGTGCAAAAAAGTAAAGCCCCGTGGCTAAAGAAGGCCTTTTGTTCAAATTGCTGTACGTTTGGATGGACGGCCCCTACAGCTGCTCTTCTATCAGGGTCTCAGAGCTGGCTAATGTGCCAGCTCAACAGCTTTCAGCATGCTTAGCTGAAAAGGATGGTGGAAATCTATGGGTAGAGATGGGGCAAGATATGGGAGAGTGGCTGGCTAAAGAGAAAGCAGGCAGCATGCTGGGGTGATGATACACTGGTAGATCACAAGATCATAGAGGCAGCTAGGTGGTACAGTAAATAGAACGCCAGGCCTGAAGTCAGGAAGACTCCTCTCCTTGAGTTCAAATCCAGCCTCAGATATTTCCTAGGTGTATGACCTGCTTCTATCAGACATATTCGAAATGGAAGATGATCAGGGCACACAAGTGAATAGGAGGAGAGTGGACTGGATTATATTTGGGAAATGGTGACCTTGCCAGATAAATCCAGGATGTTAACAACAACATCCAATATCGAGGCGGTGTGGCACAGTGGTTAGAGTGTCGGCTTTGGTGGCCAGAAGCCCTGAGTTCAAGTCTGACATGTCCCAACTCTGTGACTGGACAAGTCATAACGTAACATAACTAAGGACAAGTCTAACCTCTCAGTGCCTCTGGCAACTCTCAAAAACCATAAATCAGATGAGTTGTTGATTTGCAGCCATGGGTGGACTTCTCTCACCGAGAATTCCCACACATAGATGAAAACACTGAGATACCCCCCCATAAAAAATTACAGTGATTCTATATGGCTGTGAATTATAGAACATTACAATCTGAGAAATCAAAAATATAGGTTACCCAAAGTGCAACGAAGAGACACATAGTGTGTGTAAAAAGGGTAAAGTGTGTTGACCCAATAATGAATTGTCCATAAAAGTATGAGAAGCGTCATAAAGATGCTTTCAAAGAGATAGATGGACTGATCAGAAGTAGTGAGAGCTGGGAGAACAGATGGAAAGATTTCAAACTAATACTTTTTTTTTTCTTTTTCTTTCTGTTTTTTTTTGTGAGGCAATCGAGGTTAAGTGACTTGTCCCAAGTCCCACAGCTAGTGTTAAGTGTTTGAGGCTGGATTTGAACTCAGGTGCTCCTGACTCCAAGGCCTGTGCTCTATCCACTGTGCCATCTAGCTGCCCCTCAAACTAATACTTAAAATGCCTTATCTGCACAGCCAAATTGTATAACCTTGTCCCAGACTCTTCTGCTCAGGCCCAAGTCCCAGGATTCTGAAAGCTGAGGTGAGTACCAAATGTGACCCTGAAGCCTTTTTCCTTCTCCATGCTCCTGACCCTCACTGAAGCCCACTCAACTTCCCATTGCTGAGGAAACTCCCATGTTTTTAACTAAAAAGAAACCATGATATTCACTGATCCTTTGGGATCCATTGCTCCAAAAAGAGAATGAATTCCCCCCAGCTGCAGCTGTTCATACATTTTGAACAATTCACCTACTAACCAGAGTATGGTCTTTTATGTTGCCATGACAAAAGGAAGGTCCCCAGCACGTTGGACACAAACAATGGTCGTTTAGGGTGAGAACGAGTAGGTGGGTCATGTGCATCATTGGAGGGAACACCTGTATTGATCATGAGTTTTGGGGGACTAGGAGATGGGAAAGTGGTTTGTAGTGAAATGGCTAGTAATGTGCTGAGTCTAGCAGTATGCTTGTAAATGTTTAGCAACCACCTCTCTGGAAAACACACGCACGCACACACACACACACACACACACACACGACACGATAAGGTTAATTTGAATTATTAACATTTTCTTCATCACTTTCTTAAGTCTAGACAACAAAACAAATCAAGCCCCAATTTGTAACATTTGCTTATTTCTGAGATGTAAATGCTCACACTGATTTAATAATTAAATAATTATTTAAATTTAGTAATCGCCTCCTGTGCGTCAATCAAGCTGGCTCCAGCACATTGCTGACTGATTACAAATTAAAGAGGTGCTGAACCTAAAGATTAAAAATAGTTGTTGAACCTCGGAGGCTAAAACTGTGTTGAATTTTAGGTGGTCCTATACTGTGCAGGAAAAAGGTGTCTTTCCCAATTGGGAAACTGAGTCACTCCAGCATCTGTACAAAGTAGGGACCTGAAGGAAAAAGGCTACTCAACAGACAAGAAACCTGGATCCCTGAAGGAACAAGCAGGCCTTGATATGACCACCCAAGTGCCTAGGCAGCAACAAGAAGAAATTAGACTACCACTTGCACTGAGGGTGAACCTGGGTAGAGATGGTCCAGTGCACTGGAGCCATCACCTTGGCGAAAGAAAACAATCAAGAGCTGAGCCTGGACAGGGTCATACGAATCGTGATAACCCATACTTCCTGGACATCTTCAGCCGTGCCATCTTCATTTCACCACCCCACCCCCAAGAGTGGAACTCTGCCTCTGGAGCCACCCCATTTCCTGGACACTCTTAGCCGTGTCACCATGTGTACCTTGCTCCCCTTTTATGTACTGTCTTCCCCCATTAGAGTAAGCTACTTTGGGGCAGAGACTAGATTCCTTGCTTTTCTTTTTCCTTTCTTTCTTCTTCCATCCATTCATCCATCCATCACAACAGAGGTAAGATCTCCAGGAGGGTAGTATGAATGACATTTGGGGAGAGATGAGAAAAGAGTGATTGATGCCTGTGAACTTCACAGGAGAAGTAGGGAAGGAAAGGTTTGAAAGTGTATAGAAAGGATTTATGTAGGGAATGGGACTCAGACTAAGCTGGGTAGTATATGTGTTTCTCCAAAAGCTTAGGTTATAATAACTATGCATTTTTCATAAAGTTCCGAGACAAAATGCAGGTTTCTACGTTATATTTTGTGATTTTCGAGCCATGAAGAGGGAAGAGGCAGAATGGTATCACAGATTCATTGATGTATTCTTGGGTTACCATGACCAAAGCAATCTACCTAGTGGCTAGCCTGCTGTGATGAATGTTCTCAGAAAACAGACCTTCTCTGCTGCTAGGATTATTCTCAGAACTTGCTATAATTTGTGCCCTATAGGTGAGAATCACCTCCACAGCACAATGGGACATCTACAAGCATTTGAAAAATAGGCATGTCAGACATACTATTATTCAGGCTCTATATGTGCAAATGGGTTACTGGTCCCCTTGCAAAGCCCACAGATTGGAAAGCATTGCTAACGCTGATGAAACTCCTACATATTGGGGCAGTTTTGACAAAACTGTCTCACCAGGTAGGTACGCTATTTAAATATAGCACTACTATCTAATACACTAATAATTAGATTGCTTCCTCTCATTATTTCATGTAGGCCTCAAGCAAAGTAAGCCTATTACAAGAAGATGACCCACTTGGAAGACAAGAATAATGGAAATTGACAGCCCTCCCTAATACATATGAGTATGTTACAAAGTATAAGAAAATTGTCTCCCATTTGATGTCTTATCCCTAGCAAATTGGTCTGATTTTCTTCTCATTTAATGACCATTTCCCCTCTGATAAATGCTATATATTATTTAACCACTAAAAACATTTATACCACTATATATTATTTAACTGAACTATGGCCTTGGACAGGTGAACCTGAAAACAGGGTTCCCTTCAAAAAAAAATATGTTGGCTAATTCTTGCAGAAACCACTGATCACATTAGGCAGGAGGGACTGAAAACCTAACGATCTCAGTGGAGAAAGTAATAAAGGTTACCTGTTTATAAAAATAACTGCTTCTTTCAACTAATATTATGTCTCAGGCAAAAGTGAGGCAGAAAACAAATAATAAGAAAGGAAGAAAACAATGGTTGGGGACTTGGATAAGGATTTAATTAATTAGCAGAAAAGTTCCATTGGTTACTCTAGAGGAAAAAAGAGCAAGTGGGTGATTTGAGATGATTAACTCTATCAATACAATTACTTAGTATCCAGGGGGTTTTTCTTTCTGTTTACATTGTTGTTATATTTATGTAAATATCAGTTTGTCATATTATGCTTCTCTGAATTCTTCATGTTCATGATCTCTATAGAACAGTAATATTCCATTATCCTTATAACATGGGAACTTTTACAAAGCAATATTGACTTCTAAAAGTATTCCAAATATACAGATTTACTGCCCCAACATGTGGGAGGCATAATCCTCCATCCCACCTCAGTCCCTGAGAAGGGGATTAGGTTCATAGTTCTCTTTGGTTCCTACAGGGTATAGTCTAGTCCCAGTTGCAAGTCCAGATCTCACCTTTGGCTTAAATACCAGGCACCCTGACTTCTCGGGGCTTCCTTTGTAGGATGGCTGGCTCACTATACCATCCTACCTACACATCCTAACTCCAAAGTGCCATAGCTCAAACTGGTCCTTTGAATGTTTTAGTTTATATGGGACCTTTCTTTTTGACTTTGACCTCTTTGGAGATAGATAACAACAACTAGCTTTAAAGTTTGCAAAGTGCTTAACAGATATCTCAATTGATCCTAATAACAACCCTGGGAGGTAGGTGCTATTATTATTCCCATTTCACAGATGGGAAAACAGAGGAGGGAAGAGGCTAAGTGATTTGCCTTGGGCCATATAGTTTCTGAGGCTAGATTTGAACTTCCTGACTTTAGGTCCAGCACTCTATCCACTGTGTCACCTAACTGCTTCCATATACTTAGCAATAGGTTCTCTGGGTTAAAGGATAAGGACATTTTAGTCAATTTTTTTTTTTTAGCATAATTCCAAATTGCTTTCAGGAAGAGCTGGACAAATTTCCAGCTCCACCATCAGTTGTGCCTATATTTCTGCAGTCCCGCCAACATTCACTATTTCCATCTTTTGCCATCTTTGCCAATTTGCAGGGTATAAAGTGAAACCTCAGTTGTTTTTATTTGCATTTCTATTATTATTTATACATATTTTATTAATTGAACAGTACTTAATATGGGTAACAGTCTGCAGTTCTTCTTTTTGAGAATTGTTAATATCCTTTAACTACTTCTTCAGTAGGGTATGGTTCTTCCTCTTAAATATTTGTGTTAATTCCCCATGTGTCTTAGCCATCAGACCCTTAGAGATAACTTCGTGCAAAGATTTTTTTTTTCCCAGTGATGTCTTACCTTCTTATTCTAACTGCACTGATTTTGTTCACACAAAAGCTTTTCAATTTCATGTAATTTAAACTATCTGTTTTATCTTTTGTGATCTCAAATTTTCCCCTTAAGGAGTAAAATGAGGAAAAAAAAGAAAATCACAGAACTAGAATCTGATGGGATGCCTTAGATTTCCTGTTAGACAGTTGGGGAATGACTGAACAAATTGTGATGTAAAAATGTAACCGAATAAGAATATGACGGCTTTCAGAGAATCATGATGCAAAACCAGAACAATTTGGGCAAGGACAGCAACACTGTAAGAAAAACAACTTTGAAAAACTCGAGAACTCTGATCAATGCAGTGACCACCTATATCTCCAGAGGACCCACGATGAAGCATGTTACCTTCCTCCTGACAGGGTAAGACAGAAGAAAACTAGCATTTATTAAGTGCTCACTAAGCATCAGGTGTGAGGCTAAGTGCTTTTTACAAATATCTCATTTGATTTTTAGAATAACCCTGGGAGATAGGTGCTATTATTATCCCTATTTTACAGTTCAGGAAACTGAGGCAAACAAGGACTAAATGATTTGCCCAGGGTTACATGGCTAGTAAGTGTCTAAGGCAGGATTTGAACTCATCTTCCTGACTCCAGGTCTAGCACTCCGCTGCGTCAACTAGTGGCCAGAGAAGTGATAGACATGGGGCACAGAAAGACATGGCCACTGTGTGGATTAATTTTACTTGACTGTGTTTATATGCTATAAGGACTTTTTCTTCTAGTTGTTAATTGGCCGGGGGAGGGCAGTAATTGAGGGGAAGGGGCGTAGCAGTAGTAATGCCCAAAATACACAGAACAAAAGGAAGTTCAGAAGGAAGCACAGAGAAGCAAGACAATTTTGAAAGTAACATGTGGAACTTATCATGTGCTTTTGTTTTTTTAAAGCAAGCAGATTGAAATAAAAGATTCATGGTTTTATGGTTCTATCTTTTAAGGAATCCTCTTTTCGTGTTCTGTTGTGTGTGTAGAAATGTTCTTTTTTTTCAATGTTTAAGTTTAAAATTAAAAAAAAAAAAATTTCTTCCCTAGCCATAGCTGTGAAAAGTACCTACTATTCTTTCCTAATTTTTAAAAATTTTACTTTTTTAAATTAATAAGAATTTATTTATATTTTCTCTTTCCCACCACCTTCCCCATTATAAAAAGAAAAAGAAAACCTTTGTAATAATATGCATTGTCAAACAAAAAAAAATGGCCCATATTGGTCATATCTAGAAATGTACATCTCTTGAGTCTACCACTTTTCATGGGTCCTCTGGAATTGTGGCTAGTCATTGTGTTGATCAGAATTCTAAAATCTTCCAAAATTGTTTGTCTTTATAATGTTGTTATTGTATAAATTTTCTCCTGGTTCTGTTTACTGTACTCTGCGTCAGTTTACCTAAGTCTTTCTAGTATAACTGGAGGCTGGTGCAAGTACATACACTATCAGAGTGCTCAGGTGTTGCAACTTCCCCACTGGAGAAATTTGAAAGCCTGGTTCCTGGAAATTTTGTGTAAGGGAATATGTTTAGGGAAAGTGCCTTGGAGAGACTGAGGAGCACATGTAGACATTCTGTAACCAATTCCAGTCTGCTAACCCGGTAGTGAAATGGAAGGCTTTTTGGCTGCAGAGGCATTCAAAAGACTAAGATGGATTCCACCAAGTTTCTTGCCTGTCTTCTTGGCTCTACTATTCCATTGTTGGACAGTGTTTAGTGAGAGACTGCTGTAAGGGCTGTGGCCCTAAGAGGTCCTTGGCCTTTGCCTTTGGGTACCTCGGTATCCCAGTGTTCTAGAGTCTGGGTTCTAGAGTCAGTGCAACAGGAGAATACAGGAGAATAGTGTCTCACTGCATTCATATACTGTAATTTGTTCAACCATTCTTCAGTTTATGAGCATCCCCTTAGTTTCCAGTTCTTTGCCATTACCCAATGTGCTACTAAAATATTTTTTGTACATATAGGATGTTTTCCTCTTTTTTTATTTCTTTGAGCTATAGGCCTAGGAGCAGTATCACTGAGTCAAACTGAGTATGTCCAGTTGAATAACTTTTTGGGGCATAGTTTCAAATTATTTCCCAGAATTACTAGACTAGTTCACAGATCCACCAATAATAGTGCATTAATATTATTGTTGTCCCTTAGCCCCTCTAATATTTGTCATTTTTTTTGTTACCTTGCTAATCAAATGGGTATGAGGTAGAACCTGAGAGTTGCTTTAATTTACATTTCTCTAATTATTAGTGATTTGGAGCATTTTTTTTGAATGGCTATATATAACTTAAATTCTTTTAGAAACTGCTTGTTCATATCCCTATATAGTTGGGGAATGGCTCTTATTCTTTGAAATTTAAATTGTTGCCAGCTACTAAGAATCACACCGGATGGGAGAGCGTGAACTGAAGAAACATGGGCCAGGCGGGTCAGCCAAGACTGAACCGTTTATTCATCTGAGGGTCACAGCATATATAGGAAAAAGTTTGGAACTTCAAAAGATCCCTTGTATGGGAAAACTATGCATATTCTGTAACTGTTACTGGTAACTTTCGAGGTTCAGAGCTTGGTAAAAAAATGCTTTCAGGACATACATCAAAGGAGCATACAATAAAAGTATCAAGAAAAGGATTACATACATTTTAAACAGATGGTTACAAGTTAGAGATTAATAGTCAATTAACACGCCTCGACAATCATTCTCAGGGCTGTCTCAGGTTCTTATCTCAAAGTATGAGACTAGTCCTCCCTAGTTTGCCACATGTTATCCCTCATGCCAGACTGTTATTGTGTCACGGTTGGGCAGTTCCAGGAGCCCCTTAATGAATAGGAGAGTGGTGAGCCAACATCCTGATTAAGTGAGCCCTTGAAGGTAAGAACAGGCAGGAGTTAAATTCCAACCTGAATTCTTTAACCCTTTGCTGGACTGATCAGAGCTGGCCCTCTACATTAAATCATTTCCTTTTATATCTTGGAAATGAGATCTTTATCAAAGAAATTTATTGCAAAGATTTTACCCCCAGTTAACTGTTTCCCTTCTAATCTTAGCTGCATTAGTTTTGTTTGTGCAAAACCTTTTAATTTTATAGAATCAAAATTGTTGATTTTTACTTCTGTGATCCTCTCTATCCCTTTTTTGGTCATGAACTCTTTCCCCTATTCATAGGTCCATAAGATAATTTCTTCCTTACTTTTCTAATTTGTTTATGATGTGATTTATTTAAAAGTATCTAAATCATGTATCTATTTGGAGCTTTTCTGGGTATGTGCTCTGTGATATATATGGATATATGCTATGTGGTCTGTACCAGTTTCTGCCAGACTGCTTTCCAGCTTTCCCAGTAGTCTTTGTTGAATAGTGAGCTCTTAGCCCAATAGCTGGGATCTTTGGGTTTATCAAACACTACTGTGCTTTTTACTTCTGTATATTGTGTGCCTAATCTGTTCCACTAATAGATCTCTTTCTCTCTTTTCTTTTAACTAGTAACAAATGTTTATGATGATTATTGCTTTGTAATCTAGTCTGAGATATGGTACTTTTAGGCCCTCTTCCTTGCCATTTTTTTTTTATTATTTGCTTTGAGATTGTTGATCTTTTATTCCTCAGATGAATTTCATTATTATTTTTTTCTGGCTCTATAAAGTAATCCTTTGATAGTTTGATATGGAACTAAGTAAATTAATTTAGGAGTATTGTGCTTAGTATTATATTGGATTATTCTACCCCTGAACAATTAATATTCTACAAGTTATTCAGATCTATCTTAATTTGCACAGGGTGTTTTGTTATTGTATTCATACAGTTCCTGCATGGATCTTGGTTGGTAGACTTTCAAATATTGCATACATTCTGTAGTTACTTTAAAAGGAATTTTCTTCTATCTTTTCCTGCTGGTTTTTTTTGGTAGTATACAGAAATGCTGATGATTTATGTGGATTTATTTTATATCCTACTACTTTGTTGACTCAATTTTCTTTATGGTGTGACCTTTTATATGCCTCAGAGGGAATTGGTGATTTTCATATCAACTGATCTAGAGATTGCTGTCCAAATCCTACAAACTGCCTCTTGAGCAATTTATCTATCCCATTTTCCTCCATCTGCCACACTTTGGGTTCTGGAAAATCCATTGTTCTCAGCTCATTCTTTAAAGTCAGAATTGGAATTGGCTCATTAGGACCCACAAAGGAGGCTTGAAGGAAAGTGGCAAGGTCTTCCATTTTAGATAGAGGAAAGAAGATAGGTCATTCAGATGTTGACTTCTTTTTTCTCTCTGAGCTGTGGTTGTCATGAAATTGAAAAAAAAAGATAGTGAACCGAGTAGTTTGTTGGCCCAAAGGAAGCATCCACCATTTTGTTAGAGCAGTCCAATCCTGGAGGCTATACCATAGATGGATGACATAATAATGAGAGTGGGGAGTGAAAGTCTTGCCTCTAGTCTGTCAGCCTCCCCATACCACTTTGACTAAGGGAACCAAAGCAAAGGAGCCTTATGAATGAGGAAAAGAAAGGGATAATGATCTGTTTAGGGAAGGATTTAATGGACAATAAAAATCTCTCCCATAATGATCAATCTCAGGGAGAAAAGTAATTATTTCACTTATTAAATTCTATTGTACTGACAGAAAAAAAAGATAAAAGAATATGCTGTCTTTCCATTTTAACTAGGCTAAAGAGAATAGATCATATCAACTTGATTTTTTTATTAACAGCTGAGAATTTTTCTTACCTGGTGCCCATGAATTTCCCCCATCCCAAATCTTTCCACAAATAAGTAAACTGAAGCATGATACTTAGATTACACAGAAAAATTGAGGGTGAAGTGGGCTTAATTAACCCATTACACTCATGCTAATACAAATGATAGACACTGGAAGAGGTCTCTTATCTCCCTAACTGTGATTAGCATAAGGTTCTTCTCCCCTCTCCTCTTTTCACTCAGTTCAGACTTATAGGATTTAGAGTGAGAAGGGACCTTAGAGATTATCTAGTCCAAGAAGAACCAACTTGAGTTGGATTCACAGGACCAACTGCCAGCTAAGCGTTTCTGGCATTATTTGCAGACCTCCCCTCACTCCCATTTTGTTTTTCTAAAGCTCAGTAGCTCTTTTCTCTCTTTTTGTTTACTAGTAGGGAATGATATCCCTTTCTAGCATTCGTTGTGTGCAAGGAATGGCCAAGTGCCTTAGGATTTCTTGTCTTTGGGTGTTACAGAACTGTACCCTCAGTGTCTCCTACTCTGACAAATTTCAAAGTGCTGAGATTACTGGCCACTTGGAGAAGTTTCATTTGGCTGCACTGTACCTGGCTTCCAGCATTCATTTGCTGGAAACTAAACTTTTGAACTACTCTCCATTTTCAAGTCAGGGCCAGCCTTGACTCCCCACTCCCAGCAGGGAAGAAGGGAGATTTCCTGAGCAGTGTCTGTCTCGGTTTGAGAGTTTCACGGGTCTTCTCAAGCAAAGTTCCATTGGCCAAGAATGCCTACACTCCATGGGGAAATAGCCCTCTGCTGCCTCCCCAAACAGGCCCACACCCTATAATCTTTGACTGCTTTGATCATTCCTCCTGTCCCAATAGAGCCAATGTAGCATGAACAGAGCTTTTCTCATTGTTTTGTTGTTGTTCAGTTGTTTCAGTCCCTTTGTGATCCCATTTGGGGTTTTCTTGGCAAAGACACTGGAGTGGTTTGTCATTTCCTTCTCCAGTGGATCCTTTTAGTCAGGATCAGAGGTTAAATGACCTGCCCAGGGTCACACAGCTAGGAAGTGTCTGAGGCTGAATTTGAACTCAAGTCTTCCTGACTCTAGGCTCAGTGCTCTCTCCACTAAGCCCATCAGCTGCCTCTGCTTTTCTCGTTGGCACCATCAAATGGGATTTCATTGGCACACGAGAGAGCAACTTGGACTTGAGTCTTTCCCCCATACCTATACTTTAACTCATCTATGTTCTGTGATGAGCCAGGAAACAGCCATTCTAAGGGAAAGGGGGAAGTGCCATCCTGCTTCCCAGGTGGCCTGCCCTGTTCCATCATAGCTTTCCGTCCCCTCTGAGAAAGGATGGTGTGGGATGCAGCACTCCATCTCCTTTTCTCTGTTTTGTGTTTTTATTGCTGCTGTTCTCTCTGAGTCACTGTTTTTCACTCTGGCTATTGCACTTAACTGCCAGTTTATCTGGCTGTCCTGTGGGCACAATCATCATTTCTTGCTTGTAAAGAGCTTTGTTATTTGAGGCCTTCCAGTTCATCTTCCACCAATCTCTCAGTCTGATGTTTCCCTGATTTTATACCCAGCCTTCAGAATGGGCCTTGCCAGGCCGCTGGAGACGCTAGACTTACTCTGAGACATCTATGATTTCAGTGACGTGGGTGTTTCCCCACTGACCCGAATGGCAATAGTACTGGTTTTGGTATCAAAGGACTTTGTCTCTAATCCTGGCTCTTACATTTACTGGCTATATGACCTTGGACAAGCTGCTTCCCCTGTATAGGTAGAGCTGGACCTTGAAGATCCCTCCCAGCTCTAGTTCTGTGATCCCATGAGCCTACGAGCTCCTCTGTGACTCAGTAGAAGGTCTCCAAGAGTGTCTGTGGCCACAAAATCCATTGACTTGCCCACAGACCGGCATTGAGTCTCTCCACACTTAAGTAGCTTGGTCCTTAGATGACCGTCACATAGTTTGTCCCTGGCCTTGGACTGGAAAGTCTGATACAGGCCCTGCTAAAGCTTGGATTCTGCTGGCGTAGCCTTTTCCTTTTTGTCCGAATGAAGCATGGGAGGAAGGCCTTCTCTTCTCCCACTTGACTGTTGCACGGAGCTTAGAGAGAAGCCAAGCACCAAATTGGGAACTTTTATGAAAATGATATGATGAAATAATTGGTCATCTGGGACTTAGGGCTTCCAGATCGTGCCTGTTTTGCACAAACACTTAGCCTGCAGATTGCATGGACTAGAGGAGCTTTGTCCTCCCTTGTCCTGGGCCCCTGAAGGGTACACCATTCCCTCCACTCTCAAATACTGCTATCCCTATAAATGTTTATTTTAAGGCAACTTGAGGCAAATGAGAGAGAGGCATTATCTCTGGGCTACCAAGACACTTCTTTCTGCCTTAGTTTCCTCAACTGTAAAATGGATATAATGCCACCTACCTCTCAGGGTTGTTGCGAGGATCAAATGAGATAGTTGTAATGTGCTTAGCACAGTACTGGCATATAATAGGTGCTTAATAAATGCTTGTCTCCTTCCTGCCTCCCTAGGACAGAGTAGACCTGTTTTAGAACAGACTGGGAAGTTTCTCTGTGCCAGTGAAGAGGCCAGTCAATGGTTAGAGGATCAGACCTCTGTCTGGGGACAGCAAACTCAGTTCATCTCGGCCCTCTGGAGATACAGGATTGGTCAGTCCTTAGGTAAGACCTATTAGGAGTCAGGCACCTTCATGTCTATACTTTGACCACTCAACTTTAAAGATGTCAGGGATTATCCTTGCCAAAGGGCCTACTTGCCGGAGTGATGGGCTGGAGCATTGTCCAAATCTCAGAAGATGAACTTTTCTTGGGGAAAAAAAAATTGGCATCTGTGGCTTCCTAGTTGTGAGAAAAGCTCAGTGTGGGAACTCTCCACCAATGCAAACTAATGAATTCTCTGTGCCTTACTATTAGAAGTAGTTTAATTGGGATAAATGTAAAGGCCGGAGTTTGGGGGAACCAGACTGTGATATCTTTGGTAGAGAGAACACCTGATGCAGAAACTTCCACCAATGCATATCAATTCCTGCTCTGCAAGTTAGATATAGTTTTAGAGAAATGCCTGTAAAATCTAATGGATTTGAAAAGGCAACTCCAAAAATAGAAGCTAGGAGTGGCATGGCTGAACAGCAGTTTGTCTGAAGATCTGTAGGCCTTGGTAGACCACACATCTTCAGGGCATGGTGTGATATGGCATTCAGAAAAACTAATGGAATTGTCCTGGCCTCTTCCTTTCCAATCCATCCTCAAAAATCTGTTCTGTAATTGCATTCATACAGTTCCTGTGTGTGTCTCCATAGAGTCCCTACGTTTTATACATTCTATAGTTGCTTTAAATTTTTTTCTTTCTATCTCTTCCTGCTGGGTTTTGTTGGAAATATACAGAAATGCTAAAGATTTATGTGGATTTATTTTATATCCTGCAACACTTTATTAATCATTTCAATTGTTGTTAGTTGTCTCTAGGATTCATTAGATAGGCCATCATATCATCTTCAGAATGTGATCGTTTTGTTCCCTTCTTGCATATGCTTATTCCCCTGATTTATTTTTCTTGTCTTATTGCTATATCTAGCATTTCTAGAACTATGTATTGGTGATCATGGGTATCCGTGCTTTACCACTGACCTCACTGGAAAGGCCTCTAACCTTTTCCCGCTATGTATAATGTTTGTTCCTGATTTTAGATAGATTCTACTTTCTATTAAGGAAAAGTCCATTTATTCCTTTGCTTTCTAGTGGTGGTTTTTTTTTTTTTAAACAGAAACCAGTGTTGTATTTTGTCAGAAGCCTTTTTAGTGTCTATTGATGTAATCGTATGCTTTTTATTATTTGTCATTAATAGGGCATATTACATTTGTTATTAATATAGCCTATTTTCTTATATTGAACGAACCCTGCATTCCTTGTCTAAGGAGGGAAGGAAAAGAGTTTTGATTTTTTGCATTTTCTGCTAGGTGAAATAAATTCTGTCCTACATTTATCTTGTTAGCCTGAGTGCTTCCTTGGAAACTGATGGCTCTTTACCTTTTCTGTAGGGACATAGGCATAATTCCAACAATCTCTTATTCTTGAGGGAAACCTTAGATAGGGACACAAACCAAAATGAGATTTTAATGAGATGTCCCCCAAACTAGACCTGGTTAATGGTAACCCAGAGCTGTGGTTCTGGGAAGGAGCTTCTTATTTCAGAATGCAAGGAGAGAGGAGAGAATTGTTCCTGTAGGCCAAGTGGAGAGTTTACAGCTTTGGAGGGCCTGGAATAAACAAGAAAAATGCTTTAGGGCAGAGACTCTAGGGAAGTGATAAACTACCCAGCCTCCCTCAAATATTTTGACATTCATCTTATCCCCAGCCCAGCAGGACTGAACTGTCAGCAGGAGTATTCCTAAAATCAACATGCTAAGAGAATGACTTAAACCTCCAAAGAAAGACTCAGAGCAAAGGCCTGCTTCCTAACTAGAATCGGTTAAGAATGCTTGAGTTTTCTTTCTAGGAAATGGGTTCCCAGGGCCCTGAATCAGCAACATTTATGAATGTGCACCTGGGAAAAGGAACTGACTGCAGGCTGGAGGATGGTGAAATTAATCAGCCCCATTCAGTCCCTCCACGAGAGCTAGCCACTGGGGCTTCCCAGACTTCTTCGGAATCCACTGGCCCGTAGGGGAGGTACAAGTCAGCCCAGAAAGCCAAAGGAAATAATGATAGCAAAAGAGGTACTGGGGAATGGGCAAGGCACTGATGAATGGACACTGGATGAGGGCAAAAATAAACCTCTGGTTAAAGCCTGAGGAGCCAAGTGATAATGAGGACACAGCTGGCTGAGATGCCAAACTTCCTGTTTCACCAGTTGGAGACCATTTGCATGGAACCCAACTTCATCTGTCAATCAGAGAATCGTTCAGCATCCATTTATTAAGGGCCTGCTCTGTGCCAGACGTTGTGGATACAAGTACAAAGAATGAAAACAGTTTCTTCCTCCAAGAAGTCTACGTTCTGTTGGGAGAGACAACATGTCCATATACAAGTTTATACAGAATATGTGCAGAGTAATACAAGGTAACTTGGGGGGCAGGGGATTCGAAAAGGCTTTATGTAGGAGGCAGCATTTGGGGCGGGCTTTGAAAGAAGCCAGGGATTCTAAGAGGTGGAGGTGTATATCAAATCAGCATATTCTCATTTTGTCCAGATCAGTTAAGGACTGAGTCCCATGGAATGCCACTGGCTAAGTCTCCCCAGACAAATGTCTCAAATGTCTTTATTCCATAGAAAGAGGCTTCAGGGTATGGGAAATGGAGAGTTGAGGTCTTGGAGCCAGGAAGACTTGGTTTCAGGTCTCAGCCCTGACATATACTAGCTGTGTGATCCTGGGCAAATCACTTGACCTCTCAGTGCTCTAAGCAACTTGGAGACTTAAGTTGCAGAGAAAGTGCTATCTACATTGGTAGGAGTTTTCTAATCTGGAAATTATCTCTACCAATGAAATCACAGATGCATTTCCTGTCCATGAAGGCATCTGTCTGTACTAATTTGTCCCTCTATCACCTGCCTCACCTACCCCAATCCTAAAATTCCTAGTGCCTAGGGTCCATGTTGAGAACTTCCAATAGAAAGTAAACTCCTGGAGAGATTCTGTCTTTTGTCTCGCTAGTACCTAGAATGGCATGTGGCACCTAGTAGTGGTGACCAAATCTTTGTTGAATTGAATCAAAGAAAATGAAGCCGCTTGTGATCTTTTCCCAACAGTGTCAAGATTAGTATGTCTTTCCTGACTGCCTTCTCCTTTGACCTACTTCTCCCTGTTTGCATTCCTCACATCAGAAATAACGCAGGAGCTAGAGATGTAGCTAGGGCTTGTGGGAAGACTTGGCTAGTCTGGAAGAGTTCTGAACCCTGCCATGAAGTGGGGACAGGCTGTCCATCATTGACCCTAAAGGGGAAAGCTTCCCCAAAACCCAAAGACTTTACTTCCTTGGGCTCCTCTGGCTCCTGTTTCCCAGTGGCGTAGCCATCTCACAGGGCTGCATTCTGTTTACCAAATGGAGGGAGAGCTCCTAGTTCACCTGACCCTCAGCTACTTTGCCCAAGCCAGTCTGTGTGGGTGAAGCCTAGGACCTGGAGCCCAAGAGCCTTGGGAATAGCACTGCTTCCAGCCATTCTCCTGGCTACAGCTACCAAAGACCCAGAAAGGAAGTCCTTGGCCAAGGCACTTCAATTTGGAGCCTTGGGTGTTTTTAGCTATAAGATGAGGGGATTGGACTAGATAATCCAATAAACTAGATAGGAAGTTGTTTGTCCTGTCTAGGTGAGGTTATTTAGTGATAGCTTCAGAATTGGCAGTGAGGTACACATAGTACTCCATTTTCTTTCTGGACTCCTAGAGGCTGAGGGAGTGAAAGAAGGAACAGTCTGTTCAAGAATGTTTTGGGGGGGGGGTGGCGCAGCTAGGTGGCACAGTAGATAGAGCACCGGCCCTGGATTCAGGAGGACCTGAGTTCAAATCCGGCCTCAGACACATAACACTTACCAGCTGCGTGACCTTGGGCAAGTCACTTAACCCCATTGTCTAGCCAAAAAAAAAAAAAGAATGTTTTGAGGGGGTAAATCCTAAGCCTCAGCTGAGCTCCCCAAGTGGAAGGAAAGTTCTAGGTAGAGGAAAGCTTGTTTCCAATATAACAGGAATCTCCCAGGGCACAGTGAAAAGGATTATTACGGGGAGGGGGCAGACTAGGATGGAGCAGGGTGTGGGGAACGTGAGAGCGGAGCAGGCTTAGAAAGATAGCACAGGAGGCCAGAGCAAGGCCAGCCTAGGACAGCAATTTGTGTAAAGAGAATGGAAGAAGCAGGAAATACCATTGGGCTAGCCGACCTCTGAGTCCTTTCCCACTCAAGACACTGAGATTCGGGAGTGTTGGGGTGTGGCTCAGAAGGCCTAAAAGCAAAGGCCAGAGATTCCCTGAGGTAGTGTGTGGGATGGTTCAAGACCCTATCAGGTGAGGAGGACTGTGTTGCAGCAGCCTTGACTGGCCTGACTCTTTCTTCTCAAACGTGGAGCTCATCTTCCACCCACTTCTGTGATTCCCAAGCTTCTGGTAAATTGGGCCCAGCAGCGGGGGTGTTATGTAACCAAATGAGGTGCTCTATTTAGACCAAAGCTAGGCTGCAGTCAAAGTGGGAGAGGCTAGGCAGCAGAATTTGAGGATTCGGGTTGGCTCTGTGACCTTGAGCAGATTACTTAACCTTTTGAAGTGTCGTTTGGGAAAAAGAGGTAAATGCATTGCATTTATCTGTGTCCCATCCTGCCTCTCAGGGCTGTTGTGAGGATGAACTCAAATAGGGCCATAAGCCTAGAGCTAAAAGGGACCTCTAAGGTTATTGGGTCTAACCCTTTTGCGCCTAACAAAATTCTACAGATGAGGAAACTGAGGCCCAAGGTCAAACAGGTCAGCAAGTAGCAGAGACAGGATTTGAACCTAGATCTATCTAATCCAAAGTGTGACAAAGACAACTTAGTCCTAGGAATGGAGTCAGCACCCCCCTCCTAAGGACAGACCCTCCTGCTACCAAGATATGCAAGCTTTGTCCCCCTAGTCTGTGCTTTGTGTCACCACTCTGGGATGGCCTAGTGGAAAGAATTCTGGATTTGGAGTCAGAAAACTTGGGTTCAAATCCCAGCTCTGCCGCTTATGACCTCCGTGACCCTGTTAAAGTCACTTCCCCGTGAGACGTAACTATGAGCTCTATAGCTAGGAAGGTGCCTGTAGCCCAGAGGACTAGATCCTGCCAGGAAAATGGAGCGAAATGTCTCAGAAGGTTTAGTCCTTGGCCTTGCAGAGGCTGGGGAAAGGGGGAGGGGCAAAGAGTAGAGGTATCGCCATGATGGAATACTCAGGTGGCAGCTCTGGACTGGTTTTGCCCCGTGATGACGAGACAGAGAGGAAATAGCTGCCCCCACCCCACCATGCTAATTAGAATTCAGACTTCTCTTCTCTAGACCTCAGTTTCCTCTTCTGTCAAATGAAGGGGTTGGACTAAATATATTCCCAGATCACTTCTGGATCTCACTCTCTGATGTACGAGCATCATCCTTGGCACATGGTCTTCCATGAGAACTTGGGATGATCTTTGGCTCAAGAAAAAGTGGCTCTCCTTCCTAGGGCAAGCACCCCCAAGTCCTCTGTCACCACCACTGTCACGAGTCTATTTTTGCTTGGAATGTATCTTGGCCTAAAAGCTTGGAGATATTAAGAGAGATGTAGATGCCAAGAAGAAATCCCCTAGCTCCTAATGCCAGCCTCAGGAACATCTGCTGGGTGTGCTAATCAAAACCTTGAAGATCCCCTTTCCTATTCAACCATAGTGCCGGGGCAACTTTCTTCACACTTAAAGCTACTGAGCTGCGTTGAAGGGCAGAGGCCAACGTGACACCTACATTGCCCCTTTGTTCTACCCTTTGCTACTTCCCCTGGACTCCTGCGACTCCTCTGCCTGCCTGGGAGAGTCTGGCACCTGAATCGTGGTGCTTAAGCAGGAAGTACTAGCCTGAAAGAGTGTTCTCTCCCCTTCCCTCTTTAGCTGTGGATTCCTCATGTGTGGAGTGATCAAACACTTTGCTCCCCAGGCAGGACAGGGTCCCAAGGTTAATGGTGGAACAAAGCCCAAACACAGCCAGGACTGGGGAACGTGGTGAGAAAAGGACACTGGCCCCATTCTGACAAGTGACCAAACATTGGTCTCCCAGAGCTAGGACTCAGAAGTCAGCACAGAGGGCTAATATGTCTAAACCCACAGTGAATTTTGTACAATTTAGACCTTGAGAAAGCAGATCCCACCTTGTCACACACCGTACCTCTCCCCCCCCCCCACAAGAAAAACTATTAATACTCCATGTCCTCTGTGTTTTAGGCACAACTCTTCCAGAAACCATTTAGGTGGTTAATTTATCATTATTTGGACCTAAGCATTGTTAAATTTGGGGGGAGAAAGTCCTCTCATGCCTTCAGATTGTGTCTCTTCAACTCAAGCCATTTGGAAGTCACATTTATAGGATTTTTGAACAAGGAAAATTTCACAATATGATAGAATATAGTTGTACGTTTCTGGGTGAAATACAAGTTAATAATTTGCTTCATCAATCCAGAAGAAGTCGTTTAATCTTGAAATTTTCCTGAAACCACTCAGTCCTTTTTTTTTTTTTTTTTTTGGCTAGGCAATGGGGTTAAGTGACTTGTCCAGGATCACACAGCTAGTAAGTGTTATGTGTCTGAGGTCAGATTTGAACTCAGGTCCTCCTGAATCCAGGGCCGGTGCTCTATCCACACTTGGCTGCCCCTACTCAGTCCTTCTATGAAGCCCCCCCGCCAGGACCCCTCAACAAATCCAGCTAGTGTCTGAAGTAACCACAAAACAGCTTTCCTCTGTTCTGATCCCTTCAGGGATGGGGGAAGGCAAAGAACCTTGTTCTAAGTCTGATTGCCACTCTTAATCCATTTTCCAGGGCCTTAGCTTGCTTTCTTGTTGACTTTTTATACTCTTTCTTAAAAGAAAGGCATTAAGCCTAAGAGAAAAAGAGAGAAAAAGATTTTAGTAGAAGCCATTGCTCCCTAAGAAGTTGAGTTAAGCACTAATAAAGTTTCCATCCTTCAGGTAGAAAGTCCAAGTCTAGAAAGGACTTTAGAAGGAATATTTCTTTCTTTTTTTCCATGGAACTAAAAGGAGGCTTTAATATGCTTCTACCAACCCGAGCCAAGAGCACATGGCAGCCCCCCCACCCCAACCACTTAGTCCAAACCCCATCCAAGACTGAGTCCCTCCTAGGAAGAGGCTCCAATAGGAGACCAGGAGTCTCAGTCCAGTTGCTCCTTGCACCCCCTCCCCCAGATCTTGCTAGGGCCTGGCCTCATTCCTTTGAGGCTGGTGGCCTCATTTGCAGGATGGTCCCAAGAATGGCAGGAAGGAGCTTGGCAGTTCTATGGGAAATCAAAAGAATCATCTCTCCTTCCTGCCTTCTTTGTAGCAGTAGCTGAAGGCACAGTCCTACTCCCTTTCCCTGTATTCTCTATCTTCCTTCTCCCACCCCCAACCATTATACTGGCCATTGAAACCTCTTTGCATTAGTCTACCACAATCTCAAGTATAATATGCCTGTCATTAACTGAGCTTTTCAGACAGCACTCCAGAGACCCACAATCACTCAGCTTCAATTACTGTTGCAGAAACCACAAGCTAACCAAATTATCTGGCACTACTACTCCTACTTGATAAGTGGGAGAAACTGAGGTACAAAGGACCAATGAAATGATTTTACAGTTTGTTTTTTTTTAAAAAGCCATCAGACCATTTTGTGTTTGTTTCCTGTTTCTATCCGTAACAGAAAAACCAAGCGTGCTGCTGGGAATGGAAGGCTGACTTTCTGGACACTAGTCTGTTTCCCTTACAGGCAGTCAGGACAGTAGGCTACAGGGGCACAGCTAGCTCACAGTCAGAGGACCGTAAAGGCAATTTCACCTTTCAGTTTCTCTTGACTTCTCTGAAGTGAGACCCAGTTGTCCACCAAATTGCTCACCACAACTGAACTGTCTCAGGCTAACTTTGCTGGCCTCAATTTAACTGTCCTTGTTGACTGGTCTGAGCCCCACTCATTGGTGGAATGGAATAGGTCAAGCCCAAAGGAATCCTGAAAAAAGAAAGATCGTGTACTCATACCAGAAGAGTCTTCTAGAAATTAAAGCCACATAGACCTGTGGGACTCCAGGTTGAACCACTGCAGACCCATCAGAGACAAACAAAAAATGGGAAAAGATCATACCCCTGTATGGCTTGCTTGTATTTGTATGCTGGGAACTTAGCAACGTACCTGGCACATAGGAAATGCTTAGGAAATGCTGTTATCAATCAAATCCTAGCTCACTGGGGTCAGATGTGAAACCCAAGATGGTCCCAGCTGACAGAGCCAAGTGATTTAGGGTCATCTGTCAGGGCAGAGAATTGCCCTTTGCCTGTCTGGGAGACCTTGGTTTTCTTAAGTGCTTACTGTGGGCCAAGTACTATGCTAGGTGCTGAAGACACAAAGACAAAACTGAGACAATGCCTGCCCTTGCTGAGCTTACACTCTACAGGAGGCTAAGGCCAAGCGTCCCAATGTCTCTAATGGAGATGGAATGGAGAAGTCCATTCTCCTCTCCCCCTTCCTGGGTGCCCAAGTTCTCCATGCCACTTTTGAATGCCTCCCAAACGTTCTTAGTCAGTATTTGTATCCCTCGGGGCCCCCAGTGCTGGTGGGGATAATAAAGGCTGGCATTGAGGGGGCGGGAAGATGGAAGGTAGTCTGGGGCAGGGAGAGGGGTTGCCCAAGCCCTTTGGGGTCCAGTTTGCTTCCTATACAGGTTAAGAGCCTCTGGATATGCCCGTGTAAGGGCAAGTGAATTGAGAAGGGACTGAGCCTTTTCTTCTTCGCTGGGGAGGATCCTCCCCCTCCCAACATTTTTCTACCCCCAAGAGAAGCCAGAGCCCCACCTGGCTGCTAAGCTGGCATGTGTCTGGTAAGTGGGGCTCGGGTCCCTCCTCAGCAGTGTTGCGAGCCTCCCATGCCCTTTCATCTCCTCCCTCCTTTCTGGGCTCCTCTCTCCCACCCCCTCCCAAGCACCCCAGCCTCCGAGGGCGCCTCCCCCACCCCGGGCCCGCCAGCTTTTCAGGATTGTCCTTTCTCCTCCTGTGTTTGCCCAGTCAAGGGTATCTTTGCCTGAGGTCGGAGTGATGCTGTTAGACCTGGCGATATGATTGCATAGCAACACAGAGAACCGGGGGAGGGGGAGGGAGGAGAGGGGAAGGAGGGTGGAAGAGACAGAGAAGGAGAGTGTGCACACAGCAGCTGTGGGCATCCCTGTCACAGCGACTTCTTTGCTGATTCACAGAGGCAGCCAGTCCAGTGCCTTGCCTCCTCGTCTTCAGCTGCCGCCTGCTTCTGCGACCTGACGGGATTGCAAGGTAGGCCGTGGAGAAACTGCTCTCCAGCCTCTGCCTGGGCTCAGGTGGCTGGGGGAAACTGCTGGGGAGGGGGTGTCCATGTGTGCGGGCGGGCGCTGTGTGTTTGCATCCGGTTTTCCTGTTCATGTATGTGCTTCAGGAGAAACTTGCCGATGCATGAGGGAGAAATCCCAGGGCTGGCATGGGGAAACAAAGAAGAAGGGGCCCGTTTTGCTCCTTTAGTTTTTTTGGGGGGGGGCGCTTTTCCCTTCTCAGTTCCAGGCTTTGTTCCAAGAGCTAATTTGCTGATGGGAAGATGTGTGGCTTGGAGGGGAGGAGAGGGGTGGGGCCTGGGAGCTTTCCCCCTCACCAATAAGTACCCAGTCCGGCACATGGGACGCAGGAGCTGGTCCCAAGAGTAACCCGGGAATCCAGGAGGCCAAGCCGGCCATCCCAAGTTCCATATTCCCTGCCTTCAGTATATATTTCTTGCCTGTGGCATTTCCCCCCCCCCCCCACATACACTTTCCTCCCCGGCTTTCCTCCCCGGCCACCTGCAAAGTGTTGGGCTACTCCTTAGAACTACCCTAGAACGAGTGAGCTAGAGCTTGCCAGCTGGGAGTTAAGCACCCTTTTACCTCTGCCTTCCCACCCACTCCTCAACCTGGCAAGTGGGATTCCAAAAGAGGCCAGGAGCCTCGATTATCTCCCCTCCCTATGAATAGGCAGGCACCACAGGGAGGGTAGGAGGTCCCTAGCCACTGGCCTGCCCTACCTTGCCTGTCTCCATCGGGAGCTTGGTGTTTGCTGCCCATAGAGGAAGATGTATTTCTTTTTCTTTTTCTCCCCCACCCCTTAGTTGATCAAAGCAGCACATGCCTTTTCCGAAAATCCTGTGTCCAATTCACCTTAGCTCCTGACTTTTCTTTTCTTAAGCCATCCTCTCTCTTAGGTGTAGAGACTCTCAGGTAAGCCATCTTGGAACCCCCCAGAGAAAGCCACAGCCCAGTGGGATGTAGAATGGGGCAAGATGAAAAAGGCTTGCTTACTGCATCCAGAGTAGTCACTCCCCAGAGACTGGGGTTCTGGAAGTGTAAATGTCAACCATATGTGAGGTATTAAGGCGAGAGCTCTGCTGGTTAGTAACCCTGCCTAGGTATGCAGGTCTGTGCTGTGCTGCCCCCATGACGCTCCAGCACTTAGTGCTACTCAAGGCACTCTGCCCTCCCCTGCCTTGCCCTGACAGAGGACCCTTATGGCCTCCGAGCCCATGCTATCTGGTACTTGGAGTATGGGCCTGCACTTAGCTCAAGGAGGGGAGGGCCGTGACTAGAGCTGGTCAGTTCAGCCAAGCTGGGTAGTGTATTGGATGAAGTAGCCCCTCCCCCAAGGAGAGGCACTGAAGGTCTCGGGGGAGCCCTGAGAAACCCCAAGAGGAGAACCACCTAAACCTATACAGGTGCGCCTGTTTGAAAAAGCTCCTCCTGGTGTCAGGGTGTTCGTCACGATGTGATGATTCATGGATGCCAGAACTGGACTTTACTGGTCCCCTTCCTAACAAAGGATACTAACCAGACACATTGCTGACTAAGATGACAGCTGAGTTATAGCCCTTTAGGAGAAACAGCTAAGAGCTAAGAGTTTCTAAAAAGCAAATCTTTGTCTCACTTAGAAATAAGGACCAAGACTGCTTGAATTGGCCAGGCCAAGGAGAGCATGGTTTTTTCTCCCATGGGTCTGCCTCCCAAGGGACACAGGGTGTGTTAAGGTTTGATGCAGTAGAATTTCTGCTTTGGCTTATTTCAAGCATATTGTTAGTAGAGAATGACCTTTTGCCTTAAAGGAGAAGATCTGTTGCACTCTTCAGTGTAATTTTTATTCTCCCTTGAGACTAATCTTTTCCCCCCATATGGGAATTCCAAGTTTCTAATGGAAATTAGTGGAAAATAGGATTTGGCTTATGGGAATTGCCTGGCAACCAGCTGAATTCAGGGTTGGGTTGGCTGATCCCTAAGGTCCTTTCCAGATGTGAAATTCTGTAGTTCTGATTCTTCTGGTTAAATGAAGCATTCCTAGAATAGGCCTCGAGTTCTTTGCCATTCTGTTTTCGCAGGCAGTTTTCAAAAGTAGATCATGGAGCAGAGTCCTATTGGCTTTCAGATGCTTATATCCTTTCATAAAGCCTCATTGCCACTTTCCCTGCCTAGCTGAACTGAGGGAGAGAGAGGCTGTTCTATGATGGGGCAACCACTTTCAGGAAGGGTTTGTTCTATAGGACTCTCACTGGTGCTTCAGGCCACCCTCACCCCCTTCTCCTTTGTCACTCTCACTGGCTTTAAATTCTTTTCTGGTTCTAAGGTGGAAGGTTAGGAATTTGGTATGTTACATGCTCTTGGCAAGAGGTAACCTGGGTCTCCCTTCTCTCACAAAACAAAGGCATCTTAGTGCTATATTGGTCTTCCTGGCCCTCACCACTGCTAGATTTTGCCCCTCCTAAGAAGTTTTACCCCAGGAACCTTCTGGCGACTCAACCATAGCTTTGGCATGGGTGCTACCTGAATGGGGCAGAACACTGTCAATTCCTGTAGATTTAGAGCCAACAGTTGTGCTCTTCCCTCCCCTCCCCCCCTTTATTCTTTCCCTATGCCAGCTAAGGATGTCCCACGTCTTATCACAGAACCTTAGAAGGGACCTCAGTGGTCCTTGCATACTGTCCCCTAAGCAACATACCTTCAAGTGTCCAGCCTTTGCTTCAACACCTGAGTGCCAGGATGGGCCAGATCTCATTATTGGGAAGTTTTTCCTGACATCGAGTCTAATCTAGCTGTTTGTAAGCCCCACCCATTACATCCAGTTCTGCCCTCTGGGACCATATGGGAACAATGTAAGCAACATTCTGTCCCAGTCGTCCTCTGCTGCTGTTTCAGCATCTGTTTTTTGACTATCCAAGGGATGTATCTCTGTCTCAGGCCCTTTTCTCTTTTTACACTTGCTTGATGATCTCCTATGGGCCCCCATGGCTTTAATTTTACTTTCTGGGATGATGACTCCCAGATGAACATATCTAGGCCTGATCTCTCTCCTGATCTCTCATGCTATATCTCCAACTGCTTTGTCTTCCTAAGTTCCTGCCTCTACAGAAGGCACAGTCATTCAGGTTCCCCTTCTGTCATCCTACTATCTATCAGTAGCCAAGTTTTGTCAGTTCTGCCCCATATCATCTCTCATCTATTGTCTTCTCTGTACTCACATGGCCACCACCCTGGTTCAGACCTTCATCACCTCAGCTGGGCCATGGTAATAGGCTACTCATTGGTTTCTCTGCTTCCAGTCTCTCGCCTCTCCAAACCATCTTGGTATCTCTAAACCACAGGGATCTGAGCACATCACTCCCCTGCTCAGGAAGCTCTGATGACTTCCTGTTACCTCTAGGATAAAATACAAACTGCTCTGTTTGACAGGAGGCCCTACCCAGCCCGCCCTTCTGGGCTTATTACACATTCTTCTCCTTTACCTCCAATATTCCAGCTAAACTGGCCCCCCAAGTCTACAGTGCTCTTCTTCCTGTCCCCCAGTTCCCTTAAGCACCAGATTGTACATGTGGCTTTTCCTGATTCCCCACAGTGACAGTTGTTAGTATTTCCTGCCAAATTACTTGGTGCTTACTTTATATATTTTCAAGCAACAAGCATTTATTGAGTGCCAGCCACTGTCCTAGGTGCTGAGGGGAACCAAGTCTAAAGGGAAATAGCCTTTGACCTTGAGGAGTTTACAGTGCAGCCCAGGAGAAACAACACATAACTATACAAGTTATGTACAAAATAGAGCAGGACTTCCTGCCCAGATGGCTGCCTGAACAAAAGGCAGGCTGCCCAGCTTCTCCCATACCTACTCCAGCCAAGCCCTGAAGCTCATATCAGACCAAATAATGAACAATAAATCCAATGAGAAACTATAGTAATTATGTCTTCTACCCCAGAATGGCACTGAAAATAAGCCAGAAGTCCAAGACAATAGGAAAGGGGATCCCCCCAGGAAAGCAAGTGCCAACCAGCCAGAGGCAGGACATGTGTGGCCTGCAAGCTTCAGTGTCCTGAGGCAGCAAGAGTGGAGGGAGGGCTCCCTTGAGGAAGCTCCAGACTCCAGACTTCGAAAGCCCTGGGCAATAGCAGTGGGAAGCGACCAGCTTGGTGCTGATCAGAGCTGTGGTGCAGTGCTCAGACCTGGATAGTCCAGGCCCAAGGGCTCCTGAGATGCCAGAGAGGGTCCTGAACACCCAGTGCTCTCAACCTCCAAGATCCAGAAGGACCTAACCTCAGTAAGTGGGGGGTCATCTCAAGAACCCAGAGGACCGAGAGCAAGACCAAGCAAGCTGAACCACCCCATCCCAAAGTACAGTAAGAGGCAAAGGCCTGCCCTGGCACAAAGGCCCGATTCAGAAACTAAAGCTAGAGAGATGAGGAAATCACAGAAAACGCCAACCAATCTAAAAATGATTGCAGATCTAAAGAGAGAGCCTGTAACAACTGCAAGCAAAGACTGAAAGGCCCAAATAGACTTTACACAAGGACCACATGAATGCCTAAAAGAAATGAAACTAGAAATAAAAAAATGAAAAACATTGGAAGGAGAGTATCTTAGAGAAAGTGGTAAACCAAGAAATGGAATTCCCTCCCAAACTAGAAAAGACCAAGCATAAGTTAATGACTCCATGAGACAGTAAGAGATATCAGAATAAAATCCAAAGTTTGGAAAAAAATGGAAGATATGATATTAAAAACTGGTCTGGAAAACAGGAAAAATTTAAAAATCATTGTACTCCCTGAAAACCATATTTTTAAAAAAAAAAATCTTAAATGAGAACTACCCAGATCTGTTAGAACCAGAGGGAAAATTGAAGAAGGAGGAAAGAAGATAGGTATCTATTAAGTGCCTACTGTGTGCTAAGCACTGTGTAAATATTATCTCATTTGATCCTCACAACAATCCTGGGAGGTAGGTGCAATTTACTGAGGCAGACAGAGGTTAAGTGAATTGCCTAGGGTCACGCAGCTAGTAAGTGTCTGAGACTGGATTTGAATTCATATTATCCCAATTCCAGGCTTAGTGCTCTATCCACCTTAGTGCCACCTAGCTGCCACTAAGAATGCCAAGATCACCTCCTGAAATGAACCCCAAAAGGAAAAGTTCCAGGAATATCATAGCCAAAATCCAGACTTCCTGTGTCAAAGAAAAAATACTGCAAGCATCCATAAAGAAGCAGTTCAAATATCAAGCAATAATTGTGTAGTATTGGTACTAATTGTTCTGTAACAGTTTGATAGAATTCTCCTATGAATTCATCAGGACTAGGAGTTGTCCTCCCCCTCCCAAACCTTTGGTAGTTCCTTTACAGCTAGTTTTATTTCCATGTCTGAGATCGGATTACTTAAAATATCTTCAATTAGTTTGGATAATTTGTATTTGTGAAGATATTCCCCTGTTTCTTTAGTGTTCTCAATCTTGTTAGCATATAGCTGGGCATAGTGGGTTCTGATTATTCTTTTGATTTTTTCTGGTTTTGTTGTCATTTCATCCTGCTTTTCTGCTGTTTTGTTAATTTGATTTTCTGTTGTTTTCTTTTTAATAAGGTTGGCTAAAGGTTCATCAATTTCATTAGTCTTTTCAAGGAACCAGCTTTTAATTTTATTTGTCATTTCCATCATTTTTTTTATTTGCTTCTTGTTTATTTCTCTTCTTTGGTGCTTACTTTGGATTTGTATATTTGTCGGCTTTCTAATTTTTAATGTATATTTGTTCATTAATCCTCTCTTTTTCTATTTTGTGAATGTGTGTTTGTAGGGATATGATTTTCCCCCTGAGGACTGCTTTAGCTGCATCCCAGAAATTTTGGTATGTTGTTTAATCGTTATCATTTTCTTTCACATAATTATTTCTATGATTTCTTTGACCCGTTCATTATTTAGGATTTCATTATAAGTCTCCATTTGGTCTGTGTTTTTTTATTTGTGCTCACTGAACTGATTAGTATCTTATTGTGTATATAGTCTACAAGAGATATGTTTACTATTTCTGTCTTTTTACATTTGTTTGCAATTTCTCTGTGCCCTAATACATGGTTGATTTTGTAAAAACAAAGTTTCATGTGGTACTGAAATTTTTAATTTTAGCATTTCTATAGCACTTTAATGTTTGCAAAACACCATATATGTTATTTCATTTTATCCTCACAACCCTGTGGGGTAGGTGTTATTATTATCCCTATTTTACAGATGAGGAAATTGAGGCTGATAGGTTAAGCAACTTGCCCAGGGACACACAGTAAATATGTGAGGCAAGATTTGAACTCACATATTCCTGACTTAAACACTATCCCGCTGTGCCACCATTTAGAAGATGCCATAAGTCTTTAAGCTCTAGTATCTCCATCACTTTGTTTAATTCTTTTTTTCTTTTGTTTTGCTTTCTGTTAGATTTATATAAAATTGAGAGAGACATTGAAATCTCCTGCCACTGTTATATTACTTATATCTTCTTGTAATTCATTTACTTTTTCCTTTATGAATTTAAATGCTAAGGCATTTGAAACATATAAGTTCAATATATAGATCATTAGTTCATTGTCTTTGGTTCCTTTAAACATAATAGAGTTTCCTTGTTTGTCCCTTTTTATGTTGTGAATATTTATTTTTGCTTTGTCTGATAGCATGATTACAACTCCTGCTTTTTTGGATTCACATAATATATAACTACATTTTTTCAGCCTCTCATTTTTGTTCTGTGTATGCTTTTTTTTTAATGTTTCTTATAGGCAACAGAGTTTTGTTTTTATATTCATTCTGTCACTCTATTCCATTTTATTGGATTGTTTAATCTATTCACATTTAAAATGATAAGAGTTAGGTTCATATTTTCTTCCAGTTGTCTCTAATGTTTTTTTTTTAATTAGCATTTTCCCCGTCTTCCTCTGTAAACACAGTCTCTTCCATTATTTTAGCTTAATCTACTCTAAGGCAACCCTCCCACTGGCTCTCTTGACTCCCACATACTTTTAAGCATCCCCTTACCCCTCATCATTTATTTCCTCTACACTTATTTTTATAATTGTTTAACTTATTAGTTCTTTTTTCTTTCTTCCTTTTATTTTTAATTTAATTTAATTATTTAATTCTTCCTCTCTTTTTTTCTGCCTCTTAAGTAGTCAAGTTACTGTATCCCCTGTCCTCTCCTGTTCTGAGGGTTTTAAGAGAGGAAAGAAAAGAAATAGTTAAAAAAAACACATTAGTGTAGAAAGGAGGAGGAACGAGTGGAAATTGCTATTTCTCATAACTGAGGGTCATGAGAAGGGTATTTAAACATGGAAGAAGAGATGGGGGGAGCAAGCATCAGATGAACCTTACTCTTGTCTGAAATGGACCAAGAAGGGCTGAACACACACACACACACACTCACACACACACACACACACACACACACACACACTCACATACACACACTCACACACACACACACACACACAGAGTTTGGAGCAGAAATGAATTCGATTTAACAGGGAAATGAATGAATGAATGGTAATAGGCAAGGGGTGGTGGTTAAGAAGGAGTCTTATACCTGGGAGGGAATAGTCAGAAGCAAAACAAACTTCCTAATCCCAAAGAAGGGATTAAAAAGAGAAAAGAGAAAGAAAAGGAAAAGTATTAGAATCTAAAGGGATGCCTTAGATTGACTCTTAGACGACAGGAGAGTGGTTAAACAAATAGTGGTACATGAATATAATGGGATATTATTGCACAGTAGAAATGATTAAAGAGATGATGTCAGAGAATCCTGGGTGATATGAATTGACATGGGAAAGTAAGCAGAACCAGGAGAACAATTTGTGCAAGGATAGCAACATGGCAAAGAAAAACAAATGTGAAAGACTTAAGAACTCTAATCAATGCAACAACCAACCTTGTCTGCACAGGCCCTCTGATGAAGCATATTCCCAATCTCCTGACATAGAAGTGACAGACTGGCGGGCAAAAAGACATGCATTGTTTGGCCATGGTCACTGTGTGGATTCATTTTGCTTGACTATGTTATTTGTTACAAGGGTTTTTTTCCCCCCCTCTTGGTTAATTTGTCTGGGGGGAGTTGCAGGGAAGGAACTTAGCAATAGTGATGCCTCCCCCCCCCCCAAAAAAGGTCATTGAAACTTTTTTAAAAATGCACAGAAGAAAACAGAAAGAGGTTCAGAAGGGAGTACAGATGAGCAGGACAGTTTTGAAAGTCATATGTAGAATTTACTTGCTTTTTTTAAAAAGAAAAGCAAATGGCATGAAATGGAAATTCATGGTTTCATGTTGAATCCGCGTTTTGTGTTTTGCTGTGTGTGTGAAAATGCTCTTTTTGGTGCTTCAGAATAAAAAATAAATTTGAAAAACTAGAGGCAGAATAATTGTCGGGGAAAGGCAGTAGCAGCTGAAGGGAATAGGAAAGGATGGGGTGCGTGAGCTGAGGCTGGAAGCCAGAGGGTGGAGGGAAGAAGGAGAGGGTAAACAAGCTAGACTTGGGGGACAAAGGCCAGAGGAGGCATGGAGTGAGTCTGGTAAGGTAGGTTGGGGCCAGGTCATAAAGGACATTTGTTGCTAAGCAGAGGAGCTTGTATTTGTACTTAGAGGTAATAGGGAGTAGATTAGTGACATGGTCAGACCTATCTATGCTTTAGGGAAAGCATTTTCAAAGGTGTGTGAAGAATGGATAGGAATGAGGAGAGATAGGAGGCAGAGAGACCTATTAGGAGGTGTGTTGCACATTTCTATGTATTATAGGATGTATGCTGCAGCCAGCTTGAATTTGCTCATGAGAGCCAATTGTTAAATTTTCAGTATGAGCTTGTACATCTTAGAAATTGGCAAAGGCTACAAATCAGGGCTTGATTTATTGTTTTGTTGCTTGTATAGATTTAATAAAGTGATAGAGACAATATTAATAATGCAGATTAAACTTAAAAGTGTCGTGAGTACATTTTTTTGAGAGCCAGTTGTTAAATATTTACCAGCAAACCCCTGCTACAAAAACTCTTTGAGGTCAGGGACTGTTTCAATTTTTTTTCTTTGTCTCTCTGTCCCCTAGAGTAGTACCTGGCATTGAGTTTGCTTTTAATAAATGCTTGTTGAATTTAATTCAATTCTCCAGAATCGAGACTGATGATCGTCATTACTCAGCATTCAGCCTTCTTTTAGAGGTTGTTTTTATTAATGTTACCCTAGTTATCATTGATGTTATTTGGAGGTTTTGCTTACTTTACTGAAGCAGAACAAGTCCCCTCACTATTCCACGAGACATCCCTTCAAGTCACCCCAAAGGCCTCTCTTTTCAGAACGAAACAGCCCAGAGTCATGTGACATCGACTCAAGGCCCTTCCCCACCCTGTTTTCCCTGCTCTGGATGTTCCCCAGCTTCTCAGTGTCCTTATAAAAGGTGCTCTCTAGAATGAACATAGCTAATTCTAGATGTAATTTGCTCAATGTAGGATCCAGTGGGATTATCACCTCCCAATCCTGGATACTGTGCTTCACATGGACCCTAAGCTTGTATTTATTTCTTCAGACTGCCATATCCTGGTGGGGAGGGGGGAGGGGAAGAGAAGGAAACAAGCATTTTTATAGCCCCTACTATGTGCCAGACACTGTGCTAAGTGCTTTTTACAAATATCTTATTTGATCCTCACAACAACCCTGCAAGGTAAGTGCTATTATTAACTCCATTTTATAGTTAGGGAAACTGAGGCAAACAGAGTGACTTGCCCAGGGTCACACAGCTAGGAAGTGTCTGAGGCCAGATTTGAACTCAGGTCCTCCTGATTCTAGGCTCAGCACTCTAGCCACTGTGCCACTAGCTGCCTCCAAGTCAACATTGTTGACTCATATTAAGGACATCGATAAGCTGGAGAGTTTCCAGAGGAGGGTAACCAGCATGGGAAGGAGTCTTGAGTCCATGACATATGAGGATCAGTTGAAGGAACTGGGCATGTTTTCATTGGGGACAGGATTACTGTGTTCAAGTATTTGAAGGATTGTCAAGTGGAAGAGGCTTGATCTGTCTGACCCTGAGGGCAGGACCAGTTGCAGAGAGGCCTAACATTGAGGGATTTCTACCCCACCCCCAGGTCTTGAAGTGCACAGGTCAGATGACCATTTGTTGGGTATCTTCTAATGGGGATTCCTTTCTGTATGGACCACTGAGGTACCTTTTGGCTCTCAAATTCTGTGATTTTGTGATATGAGCCTTAGAATCCACTATACCTCTCAAATCTTCTTCAAAATGTCATCTGGCCACTCCTTCCCCATCTTGTACTTGTGAAGCTGACTTTTTGAACCCAAGTTCACTTTACATTTATCCCTATTGAATTGAATCTAATTAGGTTCAGCCCAATGTTCTGGCCTGTCATGATCTTGACTCTTATTTACCCTTCCCAGCTTTCTGTCATTTGTGAATCTGACAAGCATGCCAAGTCATTGATAAAAATGTTAAATAGGACAGGGCTACCCATAGATTCCTGGGACACTCTACTTGAACTCTCTTTCCAAGTCGACCATTGAACCTTTAATAACTATCCTTTGGGCCATCCAACCAGTTTCAAAGCTATCTTATTGTATAGTTATCTAGCCCATGTCTCTATCAGATGTTTCACTAAAACCCACATTCCCTTGATTTACCATTTTTGTAACCATGTCAAAAAAGGCAGCAAAGTTAGTCTAGTATGTCCTGTATGTGATGAGGTCAGCCTGGCCAGCCAAGGACTAATGGTCAGGAGTGGAATTGAAATTGCAGATGGGAATCCAGTAACCCCCACCGACTGCCTTGTCCCTAGAGGTCTTCATGCAAAAGCTGGATGGCTACTTGGAGGGCGTGTTGAGGTGGGACTTCTTTTGGGGGTGTGAGTTCAGACTCAGTGGCCTCAAAGGCCCCGTCTAGCTGCTTCCCATGCTTTCCTCTGTTCTCTGCTCTTAGAACACAAGGTCGTTAGCTTTGGGAGAGCATCACTTGTCCATCCAGGCATGCAGTTTGTAAAACAGTTCAGCCAGCACGTTCATTGGCTCATAGGATCTTTGACTTGGACATGAAAGAAAGTTTAGAAATCACTAGGTCCAAGGCCCTCATTCAATAGATGAGGAAACTGAGACCAAGAGATGAAAATTATTTGCCCAAGGTCACAGACAAGTAGGCAGAGCCAGACCTTGAACCCAGGACCTCTAACTCCAAATCCAGCACTCATGCCTCTCTACCTAGACAATACCACTTCTGCCCACCCCTCTTTGGGGTATTAAACATCATAAGAGAACAACTAATACAGCCTTAGGCCTCATGAGAATGAAAAGAGCACCCCCACCACATCTGACCAATCCTAAAAGTTCCCTGGCACCCTTCCCCCTCACCTCAATCATTTCCTCCCCTCTACCATCAGTCACTCCACCCATTCCATGGGAACAAAGTGATAACTACTGCAGAAAAGTCATCCAGCCATTGCAGTAACAGTCGATGGAAGGAGGACAGTGACCTGCTCACTTCTTATAGTGGAAAGAGTTTGCTGCTTTCCTTTGTCTCGGTCGGGTTTCAGGAAGATAAGCTGGGGTTGGTTGTTTTATGGGTCATTGACCTGGGATCAGAATCAACAGAAGGACAGGGAGAAGTTATCCTCTATAGCTTGGAACGCACGGCCACGTCGTGCTTTGGTTTCCAGCAATCACTCTTGCAAACATCTCGCGTCCAGAGGATGCCGTTCTTTACTATTCATTCTAGAGAGCTTTTTGTAGAGCTGAGAAGAATGGGGCTATCTTGAGAATTCATGTATGTTTCATGTGAGACATGACATACTGTAATCTCTGAAGAACTGAAAACAAACACCCCCTCCCTCCAGAATGCAGTGGAGAGGAGAGCAGACTGCGACTTGTTCTGAACAAAGGATGATGTCATCAAAGAAAAGATGAAAAATGTAGGTTAGCTCCATGATGACAGTGAGGAATAATTGATGGGGTCACCCACTCCCTCCACTGGTAACCCCTCACTGGACCCTACTATTCCCCGTCTACCCTCGCTGCTTCCATTTCCTTTCCTCTCACTGTCTTCTGAACCTTCTGCAATCTGTTTTCTGACCTCATCACTCTACTGCAGCTGCCCTCTCCAAAGTCTTATTCACCAAATCTGATTGTGTCTTTTCAGTTGTCATCCTTCTTGACTTCTCTGCAGCACTGAACACTCTCTCTTTCCTTGGTCTTTGTGACACTGCTTTCTTGGCTATCTTCCTTCCTGTCTGACCACTCACTGGTCTCCTTTGCTGACCTGTTGTCCAGATCACGCCCTTTGACTGTGGATATTCCTTAAGGTTCTGTCCCAGGACGGTTTCTCTTTTCTGCCTACACTCTGCTCATCGGCTCCCGTGGGTTTAATTATCATCTTTATGTAGATGACTCCAAGATCTCTAAATCTAGCCCCAGTCTCCTGAGTTCCATGCGTATATCACCAACTTCCTATTCTATCAGACATTTCACCCAGGGTGTTCTGCATGTTATCCCAAACTCAGCATTTCCCAACAACCCACCCGCACTTCACCCTCTTCCCAAACCAGCACCTCTTCCGACCTTTCCGATCTTGGTCAAGGACACCATCATACTTCCAGTTACCTAGCTGTGTGACCTCAGGGTCAGCCTCAACTCCTTCCTCTCACCACTCATATCCAGTCTGTTGCCAAATATTGTTACTTTGACCTTCCCTCCATATCTCATACATGTTCCCTTCTCTCCACAGAACTACGGCCCTAGTTTGATCCTCATCACTTCTCATTCAGACTAGAGCAATAGCCCTCTAATGGTTCTCATTGATCCGAGTGTCTCTTCCCTCCAATCCATCCTCCTCTCGGCTGCTATTTTTAACCTGGTGCTGCCTTTCTTTCGAGCCTTTTTACATCTCACTCTCTTCCATGTGCTCTATAGTCTAGTCAAACTGACCTTGCTGTTTCCTCTGCACCATTGTTCTGGCTGCCCCGAATGCACAGCATGCTCTCTCTTCCTCCTCCTGTTTCTGAGGAGGAGCTCAGCTCAAGCATTGCCTTCTCCAGGAGGCTTTTCCTGGTCTCCCTCCATGTTAGTGCTTTCTTCTCCAAGTTACTGTTTTGCATTTCTCTATATATGTGCACGTTGTCTCTTTCATTTGAGTGTAAGTTCCTTGAGGGCAGAAGCTACTCTTGGTTTTGTCTGCTTGGGGCTGCTAGCTGGCACAATGGATAGAGTGGTAGACTTGGAGTCAGCAAGACCTGACTTTGAGTTCAAGTATCGCCTCAAACACTTACTAGTCATGTCACTTTGGACAAGTTGTTTAACCTCCCTTACCCTCAGTTTCCTCATCTGTAACATGGGGGGATAATAATGACACCTGCCTCCAAGGATGGTTGTGAGGATCAAATAAGTAACAAAGTGCAATGTAAATGCTCACTATGGTTGTTATTTGGGGTTTATATCTCCAGCACAGTGCCTGTCACTTAGCAGGTGCATAATCAATTCTGATTGACCAACTGGTATCCTTGAGATGTTAAGAGAAAGAGAGTCTCCAGCATGTTGGATGGAGTCCCTATCTCAGCCTCCTAGGGGTTCATGGATAAGTTGCCATCTCCATCATTGAAGGGAGATCCAGATCCATTGGAGTGGAACAAGGTTGGGGTGGGGGGAGGCAGGCAGTGGGTGGTCTGTAGTGTCCTTTGCCTTCCAGACCCCTCAGTCTTGGCCTTGGCTGGACCCATGGTTTAATCGTAGAGAAGCTCGGCCCCTGCCCTTTGGATCCTTCGTTTTGCTCTGTTTACTCCTTGTGCCACTTCCACAAGGGAGGCCAGGCTGGGAAGAAAGTCGGCGTTGGCTGGTGGGGCTTCTCCAGGGCTACCAGCCTTTGCCAGGACCTAATGCGGGCTCTCTCTGTTGCTCTTGCAGGTGCTTTTGTCCGCTGCCCTGCCCCTCCATGAGCTGCTGTTCTGATGCGGCCCATGGTCATGCAGGGATGTCCCTACACGTTCCCACGATGTCATGAGTGGCGGGCAGCTGACCAATCCCAGCACAACGGTGGCCTCAACACCACCCGCCCCCAGCCTCAGGTAAGAGCCAGAGGAGATAGAAGAGAACATCCAGTCCAGCCCTTTCGTTTACGGAGGAGGAAACTGAGTCTCAAGGGGAGGAAGTGACTTGCCTAAGACTACCCAGGAAGTAAGAAAGAGAGGTGGGATTTGAACCCAGGCCATCTGGACTTGAAATACAACATCCTTTCCACTGTCAGGCTGTCTCCAGTCCTCAGGAACCTAGCAGAGATTTAGAAGTGGAAGGGACAGCAGAGGTCAGCCAGGTCAATAGAGGAGGCACAGAAGGCCACACAGTAGCAGAGGTAACATTTGACCCCCGGCCTTTGGCCTCTGGCCTCTGAATACAGTGATTGATTTTGTCTTTCAAACGGTACCACTTGGCCTGATGGAAGGAGCAGACTTCAGGTGGATAGACTCCAACTGGGGGCAGCCAGGACATGCTGCTAGTCTTGGACCTTTCCTAGGACTTATATGTGTGTGGCAAGGGCCCATCTGTGTATACAGGCCCCCTCTGCTCCTACCCTTGGCCTTTTTGAAGTCAGCCTAGAGGATCTGTCCAAATGGGGCCTTCCTCTGGTTGTACTCAGGTTTTCTCCTTTCCTTGCTACCTTGGGGGAGGAGTTCGGGGGGCTAGGTGAGCAGAGCAGCCCACCCTCAGAACTTTAGTTGGGAAGGGCCACGTTGGGTAGGCCTCTGGCCTGGGAGTGCCCCAGTGCCAGGCCCGACTCGTAAGGGCAGACCACATGCCCTCTGCCGTCCAAGATTAAGGAGTGAGCACCACTAACTGAGTTCATGAGTTTTAAGCCTGGCTGGATTTCAACTCTTTCCCACATTTCCCTTCCCTCCCTCCCAACCTCCAAGGCCTTATTCCCATTGCTTTCTTTCTTCCCTTTTTACCCTCTTTCAGCTCAATCTAACTCTAGCCATCCTGTGGGGAGCTTCATCTGTCTCAAGGTCTCTGTCTCTAGTGAAAGGATATCCACCAGAGGCTTGTCTAGGGAAGGCTGTACCTATCTTCTCCCCATTCCTTAGGGCCCACAAGCCTGGAGAAACCTGCTGGTTCTCAGCCCAGCCCTAGGGCTCACTTCTTGGCCCAGGACACTAGAATACGGGACCCTGGGAGAATGTGAGTGATTGGCCTCTTCCTAAGGGTGGAGGATGCAACAGTGTCCAGAGGCAGCTCGGGAAAAGTGGCCCCACCTCCCCCCACCAATACTGAGAGAGCTCATCGGGGAGCTGCCAGGCCCAAGAAGGAGAGAATCGGTTTAGTATCTTTAGGCTGGGGCGGGTTGGGGGATGGTGGGGAGAAAGTGGTATCCTCCCAGTCTAGAAGCCAGGGGCTCACAGCTGGGCCTGCAGTGCTGACTCACCAAGGAGGGCCGCGAGGGTGGTGACTAAATATATGGTAGACAGGAAGGGAGCCAGCACCGTACAAGGGGACTGAGGAACAGGGACATCTCAGGAGGGATATAGGGAGAAGAAGGTGGGATGGTCAGGAGGCCTACAAGAGAGGATCGAGATAGAGAACTTGGAGTGTCCAAGAATTTCAGCAGAGCTAGTGATACCCGGGGCAGAAGATGAGATTGGCCCACGGCATGGGCGTTTGAGACCACAAGACCAGGCCTGCAGAGTTGCCTAGTGGGCCATACTTGAGGCCAACTGAAGGTTTGCCTTTTCTAGCCCAGCTACCTCCTTAGACACGCCCAACCCCAGTCTGAGCACCTGGGCTCAGGGGACCTGACCATTTCCCAAAGGTTGGCAGTATGAGGGTAAAAGTCCAGTTTGGTAAATGATGGTAAAACATGGCTCAGTTCCCTGCCCTGGACTCTTTCTCCCTCATTGCTTCCCTCCATTGTGCCCAGCCCCTTGTGCCCAAGGCAGAGCTAGCCTGATAGCATGCCAGAGCTGGAAAGGACCTTGGAAGAAAGAATTGGATCCCCTCCCTCGGCAGAGCCGAAAACTAAGAAAACCTAGAGAGCCGTGGTGGGGAGTTGGGGACCTGCTCGTGGTCATATAGCAAGGTAGTGGTAGAACCCGGTGTCCAATCCAGCCTGGCTTTTCCAAACAAGCTCCATGGTGAGCGATGAGCCCTGAAGGAAGGGCTGTGAGGTGGGAGCAGGGAGCGGAGGTCCAGCTCTAGGGTGATGGGGGGAGGGGCTTTGGCACCAGACAGAAGGCAGAAAGAAGGGCAGGAGTCCCCCAGAGCAGAGAGTTTGTAAGTGAGCAGGGCAGGCTGGCCAGAGGAGGCCCAGCCCTACTCCAGGGCAAAGTAGGGACAGGAGGGGGCGCTGGAGGGATGGTGTCCACCATAGGAGGGCCAGGCAGCTGAGGCAGCTATTCCTGTAGGTGGGCCCAAGCATGGGAACAATGTGCAGAGGGTTCTGTGGGAGCAGCTGAGGCCTTTTGGCAAAAACAAAGTGTTTTCCATTGGGAGGTGGCAGGGAGGGTGAGCCTCCAGGCTTGGAATGTTAACCTTTCCCCAGGCAGGTCTGCTGGGAGGAGGAGGGAAGGTGGCGCTCCTTGGAAGCACGCTGGCTGGGTCTACTGCGTCCAGTGCTGCATCTTGCTCTGACACTCTGCGTATACCCCCAGAAGCTACCTCCCAGCTGTCCAGGCTGGGGTCGTCTTCCTCTCCAATCTCCCCCCCAGAACACACATACCTCATTTTGGAGAGGCAGACTCGAGCCCAATTGACCCCGAGGTTCTGTCCCTTAGGTTCCGTAGGGGAGGCCAGAGGCGGGCTTACAGCTGTGATTCAGTCCGGCTATCCCATCTCCATCCTTCATTGTCCCCATTACTTGGAGTCAGTGAGGCCTCAGTTCACATCCCACCTTTGACACTGCCTGGGGGACCCTGGGCAAAGGCTCTCTGAGCCTCAGTTTCCCTGTAAAACAGGATAGTATAGTACCCCCCTCATAGGGCTGGTGGGGAACTGTAATGAGAATGTATGTAAAGCATGCTGTTATTAGCATGATGGCTTCAGGATTAAGAAGCTGGGCCTGGAGTCAGGAAGACCTGAGTGCAAATCCAGCCTCAGACACTGATTAGCTATGTGCCTATGAACAAGTCACTTCACCTCTGCTTGCCACAGTTTCCTCAACTGTAAAATGGGGAAAATAATGGCACCTGCCTCTCAAGGTGTGAGGACGAAATGAGATATTTGTAAAGCACTTAGCACAGTACCTGCCGCATAGTAGGTACAATATAAATGTTTATTCCCTTCCCTTCCCTCTGCTCTGCCTCTGGGGTATTTCTTGGTGGGTGCCAGCAGCTCTCCCCATTCAGTATCGGGGGCACCTTCTAGCCTTCACTCCCAGCCTGTGAAGAGAGAAGATGTAGCCCTGGGCTTGGAAGTCTCTACTAATCACCCCCTCCTCAGGCACAGTAAACCTTGATGTCCCAATCTTCCCCTCATCCCTCCAGCCAGAATGAGCAGACTGCCCAGGATGGCTGAGCCAGGAGAGAAAGAGAGAGAGAACGATTGAGAGAGAAAGAGAGAGAGATCAAGGGCAGAAATTCCACATGGACAAAGCTATGATTCACCAGGAAAGCCCTGCTATAGCCGCCCCCCTCTGGATTCCTGGGGGGTCAGTAAACAGGGTGACAGGGGCTGCCTGCTCCCGCCTCCCAGCCCACCAGCCCACCCGCCTGCTGAGAGCAAATCCACCTCCTTTGATTGAGGCCAGTGCTCTATCGGGTCTCTGCCTGGCAGCGCCCAGGCAGCAAATGAGGTGAGGACATTAATGCCAGGGCCCATGGAGCTGCTGCCGCCTGAGCCGGCTGAGGAGCCCCTACCCAACACAGGTAGGGTCCCTCCATGGGGGGGGGGGAAGTTTCCCAGGCTGCACCTGAGTTCTCTCTCCTTCCCTCATCCTTCTACTCTGGGCCACCCTTGAGGTCCTGCTGGTACTAGAGAGGGACATGGAGCCCCAGTCCCCTCTACCCCAGTTGAGTCCATGTTTGGGCCTGCTTGGTTGCCACCCTGTGGCAGGGTCCTTGGAGATGTGAGGACAAAGATGTTGCCCAGGAGGATATGAGCTCATCCCAGGGCCAGGGGCTGACAGGGGTCATGACATCAGGCATAATGTCTGGACCTCAGTTTCCCAAACTGCTGTCCTACCATTCTTAAGCTGCTTAGGGTGAGAAGAAAGAGAGCTGTTCCAGAGCTCCCTAGGTTAGCTCAAGTTTGCAGAGAGGCAGCATGTTTGGCTACCCAGGCAGGGTGACCTGGGTTCAAGTCCTGCCTTCGGTGTAGACTGGCTCTATGACCCTGGTTGTATGACTCAGTGCCCTGGGCACCTCTCTAAGATTTGAAGTTCCTTCTACCAATGAAATGCCAAGGTCAGGCGTCCTCCCTGCAGGGGGTCTCGGCACAGTCCTGGGCTTTTTTGTTCTCCTCTTTTGGGGGCCTCTGATGCCCACTCAGGTGGAGGGTGATGATCTTGCCACAGACACGGCAAGATCCTGGCAGAGAACAGAGCTCCCAGAGGCCACGAGTGAGGGGTTAGACTAGAAGATGAACCTTGGGACCCGGACTGAGGCTGAGCTTCTCCCTTCCTCTGACCATGGCGGTGTGTCCTCAGCTGCTTGTGTGGATCGGTGTCTGTGCCTTTGTCCAGGTTAGAGCCACAGCTGCGGCTTCTCAGGATGGCACAGAGCCGACCTGTGTGAGGCAACAAGTCCTGAACAGTGCCATCGGGCCCCTGGATGCTCCAGCCATGAATCTGTGCTGGAATGAAATAAAAAAGAAGTCCCACAACCTCCGGTAAGCCCCATGGCTCCTGGCACCCCTGACTTGCGCCCTCCCCTTAGCTCAGGGCCAGCTTCCTTCCATTCTTCTGACTCTCGGGGCCCTCAGCAATCCCCCTTTCTTCTTCCTCTCTTCATTCCCTCTGCCAGCTTTCCTGCCATCTATGGTCTGCTGGAAAGACCACTGCACTGGGAAATAAAGGACCTAGGTTTAGTCCCAAAACGGGCTCACTTCCTGTATCACCTCAGAGAATTCCTTTCATCTCTTGAAGCTGCCTCATTTGTCGAAAAATAAAGAAAAATGGGTGTTCACTGTGCTGCCTCCTCACCAGGTTGGCGGATCTAAAAGAAAGCACAGCCCTCTGGTGGGCTCCCCTGGCCCTCTTTCTGTCTGGCCCAGGCCAGTGCCTTGCTTTCTTCACCCCCTCCCTGTCCTAGGGCTGTTCCCCACTGGCCAGATCCCAAGTGGCAGGCCTCTGAGGCCTCAACCCCTTGGCTAGTCTCTAGCTTTCTACAGTGTGCCTAGAGGCAGGCAGAGGTCCCTCCCAGCAGCTACAGCTAGCCAGGCTACAGCCTCCCACCCCCAGCACCAGAGCTGCTCTATCCCCATCCCTCTCCAGCTTGCTTGGCTTGGCCTGCTTGAAGCCCTATGGTGATGGGGAACTCCTAACCCATTTTGGGTGGCTCCGATCATTAAGAAAGGATAAGGACGAGATTAGACTTGTTATGTCATTGGTATAGGGCACCCCCCCCCACCCGCCATTAGGTGATCATCTGCTCTGCAATCTAATCTTGGAGAGGTGTGTGGGGCACTAAGAGGTCCCACAGCCTGTATACATTGAAGCCAAGTCTACCAGGCCACTTCCCTCTCCGCCAGGCCATTTCCCTCTCCTCCAGGCCACTTCCCTCTCCGCCAGGCCACTTCCCTCTCCGCCAGGCCGTTTCCCTCTCCGCCAGGCCGTTTCCCTCTCCGACAGGCCACTTCCCTCTCCGCCAGGCCGTTTCCTTCTCCGCCAGGCCATGCTGCTAATTGAGACGGACTTGCTGTAACTTTGACCTAGTTGCAGTTCCACCCCTATTTCCCTACTCAGAGGCAGGGTGCCCTGGTAGATCTCAAGCCAAGGTCATCCAAGTGAATCAGTGGGACCTTGATGAGCCAGGTAAGTGAATTATGGGCCATTCATGGTCCTTCTGGCCTACTGCCTGCAGGGCTCGACTTGAGGCCTTCTCAGATCCCAGTGGGAAGCTGCAGCCCCCTCTTCAAGAGATCATTGACTGGCTCAGCCAGAAGGATGAGGAACTGTCTGCTCAGCTACCACTCCAGGGGGCCGTGGCCCTGGTACAGAAGGAAAAGGAGACTCACTCGGTAGGTCAGCGTTCCAGAGCCTGCCATAGGACATCCAGTCTCTGCTCAGAGACCTCCCCTTGCGGGGAACTCACCCCTTCCATTTCTGGGTGGCTCTGATGGCTTTATATTGAGCTGAAATACACATTCCTACATTTAGGACCTGATGGTCCTACTTTAGCCCTCCAAGACCAAGCAAAACAAGTCCAGTCCCCTTTTCCCAAGACAATCCTTCAAATGTTTGAAGATAATGCCAGACACCTTCTAAATCTGCCCGTGTCTAGGTTTAAAAAGCCTCCTGTTCTTTAGCCTTTCCTAACTACCTTTGATTTGAGTTCTGAAAATTCCCCGTGGGACCCACTCGTTTCAGGAGGCAGGTTCCAGGGCCAGCTAGGCCATGTTGCTCACTGGTATCGGGCCTAATGATGCTACCATGCCACTGCTCATCGGAGGCTCCAGGGAGAATGACTGCTCAGGGTTCTTGGGAAGAGTGGGAGGCAATGTCAGGCCCAGGGAAGCAGGCCTTGGGGGGTCTGGGGACTCTCACTCTTTCTGTCCTTTACAGGCTTTTATGGAAGAGGTCAAGTCCCGAGGCCCCTATATCTACTCGGTACTTGAGTCAGCTCAGGCCTTCCTCTCCCAGCACCCCTTTGAGGAACTGGAAGAACCCCATTGTGAGAACAAAGGTGGGTGGCCTTCCTTTCTTTCACCTTCTACTTTGCATTTCTGATTCCCCCCCCCCCCCACCTTCCCAATACGGATGCCAATCCCAGCTGTCCTGAGGGAAAAGATCACAATAGGGGAGATTCAGGCCTGGGGAGTATAAGAACAGGCAGGGAAGAGTGCTCTGTGGCCCTAGGGTCACATGTGGAAACACTGTCCCCCATCTGGAAGTGATTGCCCTCTCACTGGATCTCAAAGCACTCTGGTTGGGGAGGACTCCCAGTGTGGAAATACCTCCATCCAGTACAGATATACAGCTGGGCTATAATCTATAGCCCCAGACCCCCTCATTACGTATGTGTCCTTTCTGGATTTTGGTGCTTTTCTTTGTGTACATATTTTCCCTCTGCCACCCTCAGCCTCGATTCTAAACTTCTGGGGGCAGAGATTGTGGCCTCTTAGTGTTTGTCACTTCGAGGCTTCCAACATTGCCTTTGGAAGCATAGGGAAAGGGACCAGCTCTGTGATTTGCTTGGTACGGCAAACTCCCGGGTGAGGAAATCCCTTCTACTGGTTCAGTTTGGCACCTCCACAACAGTCTTCTGCAGTTATCTAGGAGGGCTTTGCCCAGAGTCCCACAGCCAGTGTGTCAGCCAAGGCAGAACTTGAACTCAGGGCTTCCTGGTTATGAGGCCAGCTCTCTAGCTCATGTGCGGTACTGCCTTGATGCTGTGATGAGAACTATGTGTCCTTGATGAGCCTGTGATGTCACATGTCCAGGGGCACCCAAGGGCCTAAGGAATACAATTTTTTCCAAAAGTGCACAGAACGACAGCTCGTCTGTGCCCTTTGGGATGATCCTGATGACTTCTGACCTTTCCTCTGCTCAGGCTGGTCATTCTTGGTCTGGATCTCCAGAGGCCTGGCCCCTACCGGCCTGGTCCGACTCAGGAAGGGCCCTGACAGATAGTCTGGCCTGAGAGAGGCTTTGCTCCTAGGCCCCCTGGAATGGAGGCACACAAATGATATCCAGCCCTTAAGGAAAGGAAGTCCTTAGCGGCCAGCAACTGGCACTGGCACTGGTTATTCCCAGCTCAGTGGGAGCACACACACATGCAAACACACACACACACACACACACACACACACACACACACACACACACAGAGTAACTTGTTCCTTCAATATAATGAGAGAGAGAGAGAGAGAGAGAGAGAGAGGCAGGCAGGCAGGCAGGCTTGGGTCAAGGTGGGCCTTGGCCCTAGCCTCCCAGGCGTTGCTTCCAGGCCCTGCTCAGGAACTAATGCAGGAGGCTGGAGGCTTTGTAGAGGATCTCCTGAGCCAGGGAGCTCCATTCTTTGGTTAGACAGCACAAAATCACATTTCGAAGCCCATCCCCCACCCCAGGAGCTTTGAATGATCTATACCCTGGCACTAGGAGAGGCAGTTCCCCCCTAGGCCCCTCCGTGTCACCATGCCCTCCCTTTGGTGCTCTGGCTGTCACCCCGACCTTCCTTGGCAGATGCCTCCCCCAGACAGAAGATCCAGAACCTCAGCCGCTTCGTGTGGAAGCAGGCAACTGTGGCCAGCGAGCTGTGGGAGAAGCTGACTGCCCGTTGTGTGGATCAACATCGCCACATTGAGCGGACCTTGGAGCAGCTTCTAGAGATCCATGGAGCCATGGGGGAGCTGGGGAATGCCCTGACCCAGGCTGAGGGCATCCGGGCTGCCTGGGAGCCCATCGGGGACCTCTTCATCGACTCCTTGCCAGAGCATATCCAGGCTATTAAGGTACAAGGGACCTGCACCCATTGGGTGTTTGCCATGTACCATTGCTAGCCTGGACTTCACCAGGGGCTGAGAGCGTCACTGGGTACAAAGTCTAGCTTTGGGCTCCAAGGGCATCACTGGGCACAGGGGGCTGGCTTTGGGCTCCTACAGTGTTTCCAGAGGTGTCAAAGTGGAGATGGGGTGAGGGCACTCATCTGTGGGGCTTGTTAGTTCACATTGGCTGGCCTCATGAGGGGCGTTGAGACAGATCCTAGCCCTGGATAAGGAAGGAGGAGTGTACAGGAGTGACCAGTGTCCCTTGTCCCTGCTGGGCTTGGGGCCCGTTTTTCCCTGTAGCTGTTCACAGAGGAACTATCCGCAGTGAAGGAAGGAGTGAAGCTGGTGAATGAGCTCGCTCACCAGCTGGCCATCTCTGATGTGCACCTCTCCATGGAGAACTCCCGGGCCCTGGAGCAAATCAATACTCGCTGGAAACAGCTGCAGGTAGGAGCGATGCCTGGCAGTGAGCTGGAGGGAGGCAGAGGAAGGTAGAAGGTCTCACTAAGGTGAATGGGGAAAGTCTGAGAGCTCCAAACTCTCCAAGAGGGCTAAGTGAAAGGGTGGCTCCCAGGGCTTAGGAGACTGTGGACCCCTGAGCTGCAGGTCGAGATCAGGGTGCCCCACCTCAGACGGGTGGGGAGTGACTGGGGCCCAGTTTTAGGGGCTCAGGGGAGGCCAGTCCAGGAAGAAGTTAACAGATGATTCCAGGGCATCCAGAAATCTCTTGAGTTCTGGAGTCAACTTCATTCTTGTTTACTTTTCCCACAGGTTTCAGTTAATGAACGGCTCAAGCAGCTCCAGGATGCCCACCGGGACTTTGGGCCAGGATCCCAGCACTTCCTGTCCAGTGCGTGAGCCAAGACGAGCGTGGCTTAACAGAGCATCCCTAAGCCTCAGTCTAGCGGGTGTGGAGAGTCCCCCTTAGGCGCTCTGGAGCCTTCAGGGAGCCCAGAAACCCAGTGGAGGGTTGGAGGGGGTGGGGAGAGAAGCCCCAGTCACTGAGACCTGTCCCTGAATTGGCCACTTGGGCTTGGGCCAGCCTCAGGCTCTGAGACCTAATCAGGAGAGAGCTTTGTCCCCTTAATGAGGTCTGTAGGGGGAGGGACTTTCAAAAGTCCCCAAGGCTCCATGTTCTAATAGCATAGTGTCTCACTGGAGCAATGAAGAAGACTTGGCATCTCTGCTGCTATTCACATAGATGCTCTGTTACCCCTGAGGTCCTGGGGTTGTAAGATTGGCCAAGGCTAGAGATGGAGCAGCATGAGAGATCCTTAAAGGCTGTCGACAGAGATGGTTGTCATGGGGTACAGAGAGCACTCCCATTCCACCAGCCAGAAATAGGCTGTGCCCTAACCCAGTGCTAATGGGCCCTCCCCAGGGAAGGTTGCCAGCCTGCTGGGAGCACCAGGGGCTCTCCAGTTGGCCACAGAGATAGCCACCTGTGCACTGTTTTCTATCCTTGGCACCTCTGTGGCATGTGGGGGGCAGAGGTGTGAATCCAATGCCTTTACCTCTAAGCAGAATTTTCTTGTCTGCCAAGGACCCCAGGCTGGCTGCTCGCACCCCATGGATGGGGGGTTGGGGGGGCACACAGAGCCAGTTTGCATTGTCTTTCTCTCTTCCCTCACCAGCCTCTGTGCAGGTCCCCTGGGAAAGAGCAATTTCACCTAATAAAGTGCCCTACTACATCAAGTGAGTGAGTGTGTGTGTGTGTGTGTGTGTGTGTGTGTGTGTGTGTGTGTGTCTGTGTCTGTGTCCGTGTGTATGTGTAGGGCGCAGGTAGAAGCAGTAGCCAGACACCCACCTAGCCCATGTCTCCCTGTCTTGGCTGCAAGTTCCTTGGCTGGCTGCTTTCACCCCCTCCATTTTCCACTCACATTCATCTTCAGGGCCCTGGGCCCTGTTGTAGATGTTTCTGAATCTCCCCTTGTATGTCCATGTGCATACATGTGTGTACGTGTGGGGGGGGGGCACATGGGCAAAGCCTGGTGTGAATGACGCTCGCGTCCTTCTATTTTGTAGCCATCAGGCTCAGACCACATGCTGGGACCACCCCAAGATGACCGAGTTGTACCAAACACTGGGTAAGAACGTGAACGTGTAGGTGGGAAGCCCCACAGTGGCCTCGGCCCTCGAGGATACCAGGCTTTGGGGAGATCCTTGCCCTGTCCCTCCTCAATTTCCTACCCGAGCCAAGGGTCATCATCTGGCCCTAGGGACATTTGTGTTACTGTATGTGACGCTCCCCCATGCACAATGGCCTTGTCCCCATCTAAGCCATGATGATTTCAACTCCCTTTGTCCTGCCTCTGGCCCCAGAGAGAAGTCTCTTTTTTCTCTTGGCAGCTGACCTGAACAACATCAAATTCTCAGCTTACCGGACAGCTATGAAACTCCGTCGAGTCCAGAAGGCCCTACGCTGTATGTCTCCAGCTCCGCTTCCCTTACAGCCTTCGAGCCCCTCCCACTAGCTTTCAGTCCACCGTGGTCAGAGTTCACTGGCTTATGGGGGAAGAATTGGTCGGGGGGCCGGGTTCATGAGCCCCGTTCAGAGTCTGGGAAGGGTTTGGAATATGAACCTGAGCCAATGTCTTCTTGGCCCCGCCCTGGGCGGCCCCCAGAAACTCCTAGTTTTTGGTGGGGTTCCATAGCAGGAGACTAGAAGGAAATGCTAGGGCTACATGACCGTAGGTCTGCCAGGCCTGAGGGGAGTAAAGCTGTCTCCTAAGGCAGAGCAATATGAGGTCCTCCCAGCTGGGCTTCTGGGCCCAATATCCTTGAACTCAGGAGGAGATGCTGAGATGGGTGGGACTGAGGAGGGGCCTTCTTCACCCTGGGGCTGATGAAAGACAGTTCATTGTGACCCACAGTAGGAGTAGCAGCGTTAAGGACGTGGCATACTGGAAGTAGGCAAGGCTTGCATCAACTTGCCAGGCTCACGCTTGGGCTCTTTGTTTATGTCCTTGCCTTGTCCCTGGGGGTTTGATATTGGCTCGACCTCCCCGCAGTGGACCTGGTAACCCTGAACACAGCTCTGGAGATCTTTAATGAGCATGATCTGCAGCCCAGTGAGCATGTGATGGATGTGGTTGAGGTCATCCACTGCCTGACAGCGCTGTACGAGCGGCTGGAGGAGGAGAGGGGCATCTTGGTGAATGTGCCACTCTGTGTGGACATGAGCCTCAACTGGCTCCTCAATGTGTTCGATAGGTAAGCCAGGATGACCCCATCTGGCCCCGGGGGAAGAGGTGTGGGCCAAGAAATGGAGCCAGACTGGAGCGGGGCCTCGTCAATACCCAGGGCACTGCCCGCTCCAGCACTCAATCTGTTTCCTTTTCATCTCCCAGTGGGCGCAGCGGGAAGATGCGAGCCCTGTCCTTTAAGACTGGCATTGCCTGCTTGTGTGGAACAGAAGTAAAAGAGAAATTTCAGTGTGAGTTCCATTCTGAAAGCCGGGAAGGGGGCATGGCAGACAGGGGCGGACACAGAGGGTCAGTTCCCCTAGCTGGTTTTGAGAGCTGTCCTGCAAGGCTGCCTGGGCCTACAGGTTGGCTGCAACCTATCAGGAGAGCACCAGAGACCGGGGCCACTCTTGAGGTGCTTCCAGTGGCTCTGCCTCAGGGGCCTGGCCTGGAGCCCAGTTTGTTTCCCAGGGCCAGGCTGGTTTAGCAACCCAGATTGAAGCAGATGGGGGGAATGGGTGGGGGGGGGAGACTTCAGCTCTTCCTCTACTGGCCCCTATGTAGTTGATGATGCAGGAAGCTCCCAAGAGCCCGTTATCTTGGAGTTCAACAGCAGCTTTCTGTCTTTCTTCTTTATTGGTTGAGTGGATAGAGCATTTGCCTTGAGGTCAGGAAGACCTCAGTTTCAGTCTTACTTCCCCTGCTATCAGCTGTATGACCCTGAGCAAGTCATTTACCTTGTCTGAGCTTCAGGAGTTTATGTTTGATTTGTTAGACAGTGGGGAGCCAGAGAAGGGTTTTGAGTAGAGGGAGGGACAGTGTCGAAGTGGATTGCAGAGAGGAGAGCAAAGTGGCGAGGGGACCGGTGAGGAGGCTTGTCTCAAATCCCAGAACGGCCGAATTTCAGAATTGGAAGCCCCTACCTGAAGGGAATCTGTCCATGTCCCATGCCCCCCGAGTGGCTGTCCAGCTTGGAGAGGGAAGTGCCCGCCCCACTCTGGAACATCTTTCATTGTTGGGAAGGCGGAGCCTCAGCTGGCCTCTCGGCTGCTTCCCCTCTAGTGCTCCTGGTAATGGCCTCTAGTCCCTTCTCCACCTGCCAGTCTTTCAGATACTTGAAGACAATCCTCCTGGCCTCCCTGACTCTTCTCTTCTCCAGGCAAAACACTCCCACTTCCTTGAACCAGTCCTCATATGACATAGACCCAAGACCCTTCCCTACCATTGTTGCCACCTTCTGGGTTCTCTTTAGCTTTTCAGTGTCCTTAAATCACGGCGCTCAAAGCTGAACCCAGTGCTCCAGATGAAGCCTGACTAGAGCAGAAGCCAGTGAGCTTGTGATCTCTCTGCTGGGGCTTCTGATGCCACCTGAGGTGGGGCTGGCATGCTTGGCGCCCACCTCTCATTGCCAATTCATACGGAGCTTTCAGTTCACTAAACCTCCCCCCCCCCGTAAGACTTCCCATTTATTCCTATTAAATTCCATCTTATTAGATTCAGCCCGGCACTGTGGCTGTCAGCCATTGTCTTGACTCCCTCCTCCAGTTTTGTGTCAACCACAAATCTGCTGAGCATGCCATCTGTGTCTTTATCTGAGTCATTGGTAAACATACTAAGCAGCACAGGGCCGAGCACAGATCCCCAGGGCACTCCACAATGAAATTGAGAGTCTGACCATAGGGTAGCTGCAATGGAAATGGAAACTCACTGACGTGAACGGTACAGGTCTCGCCTCCCACGGAAAGAGCAGGCCTCATCCGTCTATTCGACGCATTCCCAAGCAAAGTGACCGACTTCCCACTTGTCCCTCCTGTCAGCTTGCAATCACCCAGGCTCGTGACCTCAGGTAGTCTGGCCTCTTCCCTCTGCCCCTTCCCGCTAGAAGATGCCAATTCTTGTGGGTCCTACCTTGGCAGTCTCTTGCCATTTCCTTCTTTCCATTTCCACGACAGCTACCCTAGCTCAGACTCTCCGGGGTTCTCAGGCTCAGACTCAGGCCAAGGAGATCCCAGGGCCATTCAGAAAGGATTGGGGGATTATTTGCTCTTTGAGGACCACTGATGTGGACAGTTGGGAGGAAGCAGGTCAGCGCTCCATTTAGCACACAGTGGGGTGCGTGTCTGCCTGGCCGGCTGCTAGCGCCCCCTCCCCCAAGTCTCTCTCCGGCCTGACGCTGCCCCCGTCACTCAGGAACAACACGCTCTCGGTGCTTTTGGTCATAACTAGGCCCAGTCGAACAGGGTTTTGTACCAGGGTGCCAACGTTTAGAGGGTGGCTGCAGCAGTTCTACTTCAGCAGGGAGAAACCATGGAGCTTAGTTTCTTGTTAGCAAGACTACTCCGGGTGAAGTGCGCCCAGCCTTGCCCAGCTCCGTGCCCTGGCAGCGGTCTCCCCCGCAGGCCCCCGTTTGGATTTTTGTCATCTTCCCTCCGTCACACGGTAGCCTGGGCTCCAAGGCCTCTCCCTGACGTATCTCCTCCCGCCACACGACCCCCAGCTGAACTCATCTTCAAAAGTGGGTCTTTGAGCTCTCAGGGCCCAGCATTCGCGGGTTGCAAAGCTCCCTGGAGTCTCCAGCTAACTGCGTGCCTGTTGTGCTCTTTCCTCCTTGGTGGCTGTCCTGCAGACCTCTTCAGCCAGGTGGCTACGTCGGGCAGCCAGTGTGACCAGCGCCACCTGGGGGTTCTGCTACACGAGGCCATCCAGGTACCTCGCCAGCTGGGGGAAGTGGCAGCCTTTGGGGGGAGCAACGTGGAGCCCAGCGTCCGCAGCTGCTTCCGCTTCGTGAGTACGGGGCAAGGGGAGGCCTTGCCTAGGGTGGGCTCGTGGGGGTCACTCTGGTTCTGCCAGGGGGTCAGGGAGGGGATTGGCTCAGCAGTGTGGGAGCCTCTGGGAGAAGGATTCCCTAGGCTTACCTTGGGCCTCAGCTCTTCCTGTGGCATTTGAAAAACCTTTCCCCAGAGCACAGGGAAGCCAGTCATTGAAGCTGCTCAGTTTCTGGAGTGGGCCAACCTGGAACCACAGTCCATGGTGTGGCTGGCCGTGCTGCACCGCGTGACCATTGCCGAGCAGGTGAAGCATCAGACCAAGTGCTCCGTCTGCCGGCAGTGCCCCATCAAAGGCTTCAGGTACAACCATGCAGTGACATCAGCAGGATCAGCAGGGGGTGGTATCCCCACATACACATGAGGAAACTGAGGCATAGATTTGTGATTTGCCCTGAGTCAGACAGCCAGTAAGTGTCTGAGACTGAATTGAAAGCCAGGCATCCTGAGGCCTCATCCAAGGTTATTTCTCAGAGCCAGACAGAGGTTGGCATCTGGGCCCAGGATGTGACAGGTGCCTTGGTTGGCACAGCCCATCCCCTACACCAAATGTAGGAACAGGTGCTGGGCACTCCCAAGAAGCCCAGGGGGGTGCCACGTGACTCAGTGTAACCATCAGGGCTACATTTATGTGCTGTTCAGGTGGTAGGCTAAAAATGGCATCATCTCACCAGCCTTGGGAAATAACGACTTGCTGGCTTGCTCCATTCAATTAAACCAGCATATGTTAAGCACCTGTCATGTGCCAGGCACTGTGCTCAGTTTGCATGGAACCCACCAAATAGGTACCCTTCCTGTTCCCTTGAGAGGGAAAAGTCACTTTGGGCCCCTTCATTATAAGTCAGATGGACCAAGGGCTGCCTTGACCATCCCTCGTTTCATCTGGCACATGTTGGGACAAGGCCTTTTCCCACGTGGCCTCACTTATCTCTACCTTTGGCTTGGCAGGACCAACCCTAAGCCCCTTGAGGGCAGACACATTCACTTTTATCTATGTCTCCAACCCCTAGGTCTGTGGCTGGCACATAGTAGGCATTTAGTAAACCCTTGTTGAATTGAAGGCTTTGGGAAGCAGGCCAGGTGGGTCTCAATGTACTTCTCCTGGCATTCCTCCCAAGGGAGCAGGCCTGGGTTCATTAGACCCTTCTTGTCATCCTCCTCTTCCCCAAGGTACCGGAGTCTTAAGCAGTTCAACGTGGACATCTGCCAGACCTGCTTCCTAACGGGCAGGGCCAGTAAAGGAAACAAGCTCCATTACCCCATCATGGAATATTACACACCGGTAAGGGGGGAGGCCCTGGGGCTGTTGGGTAGCTAACTGTGCCATCACAAGGGGAGAGCCCCTGCAGAGAGCCCAGCTCTTCCCCTTTGGCCCTTCACCCTAGTACCCAGCACAGTGAGCCGTGGTAGAATTGACCATGAGGGCATGAAGGGCATTTAACGCTAGTTTGAGAGATACTTGGGTGCCAGCTACATCCAGGTCCACTTTCAGGTCCGCTTCAGCTTGGCTCAGTCCCTTTTAGGCTCGCCCTCTTTGACCGTCGGTTCCTTTCATAGCCACACTGGCTGTGTGGGCCCCAGGGCCCATTTGGTTTTGGTTTCAGGCTGAAACTCCTCATCCCCCAAACTTGGCACTGCCTCTGGTCCCTGGCTACAGAATTTAAATGAGCTTCTCTCTCTATTCTGGGCATCCAGTCGCTTCTCCCCACACTCTGACTCATGCTCATGCACACACGCACACACGCGTGCACAGAGCTCCCCTTTCTCTTCGGGTTTCTTCATGCCTTTCTTCTCCTATGGATTCTCTGAACTGCAGAATTTATGAGTTGAAAGGAGGACCTCAGTCCCCTTATCTGAAAAAGAATTGCCCCTCCCCCCAACATCCTGGACAAGTGGTCATCCCAGCTCTACTTGAAGACTCCTTCTTCCCGAGGCAGCCCCCTGCACCCCGGGACAGCTCTCATTGCTAAGAAATTTCTCCTGACATGGAATCAAAATCTGCCTCTTTGCCACTTTCCCCTGTGGCTTCTCCTCGTTCTGCCCTTTGGGGTCAAACAGCAAGAGCGAGGCTGATGGTCTCTCCCTCCTCTGTGCACTCGAGCCCCTTCCCCATCCTCTGGCCCCCCCTTCAGTGTCCTTTGCAAAGCTGGCGTGCTCAGGCAGGGCCTCGCTCCTGGCAGCTTCGAATCCTCAGATCCTTTTCACACAAGCTGCTGTCTAGCCCTGCCACTCCCATCCTGGACTTGGGGATCTTTTTTTAGCTCAAGTGCAAGAATTTCCATTCATCCTTATTGACTTTTATTTTATTACATTCAACCTGCACTCTCTATAGGGCAGCCAGGTGGTACCATAGTGCATAGAGCACCAGACTAGGAAGACTCAGCTTGGGGAGTTCAAATCTGACTTCAGATACTTCCTAGCTGCGTGACCCTGGGCGAGTCACTTCATCCTGCTCACCTCAGTTTCTTCATCTATTAAAAAAATGAGCTGGAGAAGAAAATGGCAAACCACTCCAGTGTCTTTGCCAAGAAAACCCCAAGTGGGGTAAGGAAGAGTCAGACGGGACTGAAAAACAACTGAATAACAAAAACAGAAAAGATTCTCTAAGCTGTCCAGATCATTTAGGAGTCTGTCATCCTTTCTTTTTTTTTTTTCATGAGGCAATTGGGGTTAAGTGACTTGTCCAGGGTCACACAGCTAGTAAGTGTCAAGTGTCTGGTCTGAGACCGGATTTGAACTCAGGTCCTCCTGACTTCAGGGCCAGTGCTCTATCCACTGCGCCACCTAGCTGCCCCCTGGCTGTCATCTGATGTGTTTGCTATCCCACCTCGCTCAGTGCTGTCTGTGAGTCTGATGAACATACAATCCATGCTTTTATCCAAGTCATTGACAGAAAATGTTAAACATCATAGGCCAAACACAGATCCCTGGGGTCCTCCACTGGAGACCTCCTGCCAACATGACATCAAACCATTTATGATTACGCTTTGAGTGCAGCCATCCAACCAGTTCTGAACCCAACCTACTGTATTGTCATCTAGTCCATATCTTTCCCTCTTCTCTACGGGAATAGCACGGTGCTCTTTATCAAAAGCCCTCCAAAAATCTACCCAGACTCTATCTACGACATTCCCTCTCGTCTAATAGTTTAGGTGCCCTGTCATGGAAGGCTGTAAGGCCAGTGCACTTGGCAATCACCACTTCCTTTTCTAGATGCTCACTAACCACCTCTGCCATGGTCCATTCTAGAAGTTTCCTAGCAAGCTCCCTGGCCTAAAGTTGGCAGATTCCATTCTCTTCCCTTTTGGAAAAATCAAGACAACCTGTGCCCTCCTTCTTCAGGCTTGTGGTACGTCTGTCTCTCTCCCCTTTTCCCATGATCCTTCAAAAAGAGCTGCTGCTGCTGTTGCTCTTCCAACAGTTCCAGGAGCCAGTGACAGCTCACTTGGGCAGGTGGTTTGAAATCACTGAGGGCAGCCAGTTTCTTTCTCACTCTTCTTCCTTACCTTGGGATGAACTCCTCGTTAGCCATTTTGGTTCTGCCCTTTCCATTCCAAAGAGCATTCTTTTTGGCACTGAAAACAGAGGTAATATAAGAGTTGGGAGTTGTGTCTTCCCCACAGGGTCAGTCTCTGTCTCCTTCAACCCCTCCTCAGAGTATTAGCATTGTGGAGCTACCAGTTTCCTAGCCTGGAATTCTCGTGCTCTTTGGACCTTTCTCTCTTTGCCTTGCCCTCCTCCCAGGCACTGCAACGTGGAGTCTAGGTAAATGCACAGTTAAATTCTATTTTGATCACTCAGCCCCAGAGAGACATGTTGGAGTTTTGGAAAACTTGGCTTGATCCCTACACGTATGTGTGGCTTTGGGCTACTGAATGCTCTCCATAAGCCAGCCCTTGGTCCCTTACTGGCTGCTCCAAGGCACTGGCGGTGGCGGTAGGTGAGCCTTCAGCTCTGTCTCTCTCCAGACAACTTCGAGTGAGAACGTGAGGGATTTTGCTACAACACTGAAAAACAAATTCCGGTCCAAGCAGTATTTCAGCAAACACCCTCAAAGAGGATACCTGCCCGTGCAGTCTGTATTGGAGGCTGACTACAGTGAGCTGTGAGTCCCTGCTTCCTGAGCCCTGGGGGCTTTCCTGGCCCCCGGGGACAGTGGACCCCACTGTGCTAAATCAGGGAGCATTCTGGGAGGGTACTAGGACTGTGCCTTGGCCATGGGAAGGAAGCGGTTTGGGGACAGGGGGCTGGGATAAAGTCAGAAGCATCCAGGTGCTAACCTCTGGCTGCCTTCTCCCAGGCCTGCCTCCTCCCCGATGTTACCACACTCCGATACACATTCCCGCATCGAACACTTTGCCAGCAGGTACCAGAGTGGGCACCACCAGCCCCGGGTGGGGGAGGGCAACGAGGGGAAACTCAGAAGGAAACTAGGAAGGGTGATCTAGCCAGACAAGGCCTCACACAGGCCCGTTCCCTGGCTCATCCCGTGACTCAGGAGAGCTTTGTCCAGAATGATGGAGTGAGGCCTAGTGAGAAAATGCTAGGCCTCATCCCCAGGTGAAGTAAGACCAACTGGCCAGGGAAAGCATGGAATCCTAGCTCCAGGAAGCATGAAAGCTGGGCTCTTGGGAGAAGGCCAGCCCCCTCACATGCCTTACTTCTGTTTCTGTTTCTTTGTCCCCAGGCTCGCTGAGATGGAAAGTCAGAACTGCTCCTTCTTTAATGATAGTCTGTCTCCTGATGACAGCATGTAAGTCCCTACGGAACCCTCACAGCATTTCCTAGGGACTTCCTGCCTTCACATTTGGGAGAAGCAGGCCTTGGCCCAGGGAATTTGGGGGATGGGGGTGGGAAAGGCCCCCCTTTTAAGTATGATGTCAGGTAAGGAAAGTAGGTGTCACTAGGCATGGCAAGATGGAGGCCTGCCTATAGCTGAGGTCAGGAGTATTTCCCTGTTATTCCCCCTTCTTCCCTACTCCCCCCCCCCCCCCACTTCTTGCTTTCAGTCCCAGTGGCCTCCTGCTCTAGGCTTCTGTTCTTCCAGGCCCATTTCTGGAGGAGGGAAGGAATATTCTCATGCAGTGGATTCCTACACCCACCCACGCCCTCTTCTCCTGGCAAAGCCTGGATAAAACATGACCCTCCTCTCTATGTGACTATAGTAATGGTTCCCACGAGCCCCTTAGGAGAGCTGAAAGCCTGGAGGCCTCCGCCAGGGGTTTCTGTGCCTAGTAGATGATATCCGCCTCTTCCCTTTCCCCTCTCCCCTGTCCCATGGCAGAGATGAAGATCAGTACCTGCTGAGACACTCAAGCCCCATCACAGACCGGGAGCCTACCTTTGGGCAACAAGCACAGAACACCATGGTTGCCGATGACAAGGGGGAGCTGGAGAAGATCCTGGCTCACCTGGAGGATGAGAACCGGTGGGTGTGCACTTGGGGTTGTGACAGGCTGCCAAGAGGGCCTGGATGTGGACTGAGGAGCAGCAGTGAGACCTACACTGCTTCCCCTGGAGACTAGGCTTTACGAGAGGATGTCAGTATGGGTGATCTGGAAATAGAATTAGGAAGAAGATAGGAATCAGGCTGTATATGCCAACATGGAGATTACTGGAACTGGAGCCGGGACGGGAGCAGGTCCAAAGCTAGGCCCTCCACTGTGACTAACAGATAATGTGTGTGCCAGCTAGACAGCTCTGCCAATGGGAGTCTCCCTTTCCCTGCTGACTGAGCACTGAGGTTCAGGCTCCTGGAGGATGGATGAGGGTGGGGAGAAGGGCTAAAATCACCCTCCAAATGGCTTAAGGGTTTGCAAACGGGCTGCATTTCTATGCATAGTGTTTATGGTCTAAAAGAAGTGCCGGAAAGTTGGGAGGCATCTGTCCTGTAAAATGTGGGCTCTCATCCCACTGAGGTTGGGGGAAGGGTGAGGATTGCTGTGTGTTCTAGATGTACAAATATGGTCGGCAAGAAGCAGGGGGTGGGGGGGGGCCTGCACCTTGGACAAGCCTGACGCAAGCTCCTCTCCATGGCAGGCCTCCCAGCCTGGCCTGGGCAGCTGGCACAGGGCCCAGGTGCCACCTGGCACCTCGGCCAAGGCCCCCCCATGTCTCTGGCAGGATTCTCCAAGGGGAGCTACGACGCCTTAAGTGGCAGCATGAGGAAGCTGCTGAGGGCCCCCCTGATGTGGCCCAGGACTCCCGCAATGAGGAGCTCTTGGCCGAAGCCAGGCTCCTTCGGCAGCACAAGAGCCGACTGGAGACCCGCATGCAGATTCTGGAGGACCACAACAGGCAGCTGGAGTCCCAGCTGCTGCGCCTAAGGGAGCTGCTGCTGCAGGTGAGGGGGCTCAGGCCCAGTGGCAGAGAATTCCTGCGAGGCAGCAGCCCCCGGTGCCATTCTAGCTGGAGTGGCCTCAGCCTGAACAGGGCCCCTGCGACCCGACTGCCCCTCCTGATGTGCCATGTGGTCTGATCTGGCACGGAGGCCCCTTTGCCCAGTGAAAACTGCTTAGGAGATCGGGTGAATACGTGTGTCGTCAGTTAAAAATTGGGACACAAACTGCCCAAAAGCCACAGGCCGTGGGCTAGGGCTTGGAAATGTGGGTGCCCTTCAAAGGCTTTTGCTCATGTCCACGTCTCCTGTACCCTGCCCTGTGAGACTGAACAGCTTTTGGTCTTCTCCAGAAATTGGCTGGCATGGAGGCGTAGAAAGCATCCGACTGGGGGAGGTGCCAAAAAGAGGCCCGAAATAATGCAGGAGATCGTAAGCTCCTTGAGGGCAGGGACTGTTTTCCTCTTGCCTTTCCATTTCCAGCATCAGACCCAGTGTCTGGCACATAGCGGGGCTTCATTAGTGCTGTTCGAATGAATGGCTGCCGCTGAGTACACCATTCATGGCATAATGTATAATGCAGAATTTTCTTCTAAGATGTTAAGAAAAAAGGTGAAATTGCCAGCTAGTGACGGCAGCCCTAAACCAAGCCCTGGGGGGTGTCATTCTTCTTCCCTCTTTGTAGCCAGCCCCTGAATCGGAAGGCAATGGCTCTGGGGACTCCTCCCTGGCCTCTTCCCCACAGCAGTCAGAGGGCAGTCATGCCCGGGAGAAGGAGCACGCCACCCCAGACACTGAGGCCGCAGGTGAGCTTCCCTTTCCTCTCCAGGCGTCCTTCCTGCGGGGCTCGGGTCGAGAAGCCTCCATCCATTTTCTGGTGCCTGGTGGGTGAGCGGGCTGAAAGGCACCCTTCCGTGCTTCCCCTCTCCACCCTAGATGACGTGGGGCAGAAAAGCCAGGATGTCAGCCTGTGCTTAGAGGACATCATGGAGAAGCTCCGCCATGCCTTCCCTAACGTCCGAAGCCCAGATGTGCCCGCCAGCACTCTACTGGCTTCCTGATGCGTCCAAACGTTCACCCCCTACTCTGGATCCCTGTTCTGGCTCTGGCCAGATCCCTCGTCCCTGCCCCAGCCAGGCCCATCCCGTCGCCACTGGCCCGTCTCATTCCCTCATCCCCCACTGGCTTAGTAGGCTTCAGGCAGCAGCAGGGACTTGAGGTGGGAGAAGCCAGATGGGGGAGGGGGGAAGACGGGGAGCCAGCACAGGGACCTTCTGATCCTCAGGCCAGCAGCCTGCTTCCTCTCCACACACTGCTGCCACATCCCAGTAAAGCGGGGATCGGGGGCAGCTAGGTACCTTAGGGCTATGAGAAGGGCCTGTTCTGTTCCTGCCTTCTCTTTAGACCACAGGAGACGGGCGGCCCGGCACCTGCCTGGGGATCTTGCCCTGTGGCCCAGCTCCAGATCCATGTGGGCACAATCCCACCCCCTCCCCAGAGAGTCTGGTGCAGAGTGCTACTCAGCATGGATGGTTTGCTGCCTGGAACGCCTTCCTCCCTGTGCTCCAGCCCTCCTGCCCCCTAACTCGGCCTCTCCTCACTTGGCAGGATGGTGCCCTAGTCAGGCTTTCAGACTAGTCTTCCTTGTTCCACTAACCCTCAGTGCCACACTGGTGGCCACATGCTTCTTCTGGGCATTCTCTAAAACCGGGGGCTCTTTCCGCCTTTGGAAAGGAGCCTTGATTTTTGCTGGCTCCTAACACCACCTAACATTTGGGCCACATTTGGGAAAATGGAAGCAACACTAATGTAGGTTCCCTCCCCCCTTCTATTTCCTCAAGGCCTCAGCCTCCTGGGCAATTGGCCAGCGATGCCCTGGGAAACCTAGCTGAAGGGCGGCTGCTTGCTTTCCTCTGGCCCCCACAGGTCCTGGAGATTTGCCCAGTGGTTTCTCCTGTGGGATCAGGGGTAGCAGCAGCAGGCCAGGTCTCCAAAAAGGCTTTGTCCCTGCCACCTCCTTAGGGCAATAGTTGTAAAGGTGCCCCCCGTGCCGGCCTGACAGCCTGGCCTCTAAAGGCTTTTGGAGGAAGAAGCAGTTTCAGGGACGCCATAGCAATGTTCTCAGGGCCATGCCTGGGCCCAGTGCCTCCCTGGGGCTCCTTCCCTCCTCCCCCCTCCCAGGTGAGGCAGGCAGCCACCCAGATGCGTGGGCCCTGGCCCCAGAGGCACGTCTGAGTAGGCAGGGGCTCTGGGGCTCTGGGGCTCTGGGCCTCTGACCCAAGCCAGAGCTGCCTTCAACAGCCTTATACTGGAAGGAGCTTTATAACAGAGCCCTGGAATCCACTCCATCTGGCTAAGTCTCTCTCTAGTATAGTTAGATCCATATTTCACCGTTTTGTGCATCAGTATTCTCATGACCTCACTTGCACATTAAATTCTAATACCTCGTGAAGTACTCATGTTCTGCCTTGCTCTTTGTCAGGCCCAGCCTTTGGCTGGATGGGGAGAAGTGCCCAGATGGCTACATCCTGAGCTGTGCCCTCAGGGGACTCTCTCCAGGTTTACTGTAGGCCACTCTGGGACCCAGGCTCCCTTGGTCACCCCCAGGGGCTGGTTCCAGGGCCTAGGTTAGACCAAATCAAAGCTCTGTCCTGTCCCGGATCCACTAGTGTATCAGAGAGGGAACTGAAGGTCTCAGCTACAGTGACCATGAATTCTGTTTCTGTTCTTCCCTGTCCCCTCCCAATTCCTAGGCAAGGCAACATAGCTTATCCTTCAGCCCCTTCTCTTTGCAAGGCCTTGCTTGGCCTCCCAAAGGAAGCAGAGGCCCACTTCTTTGGGTGGCCGTAAGACAGGTTTGGTGGCTAGGAGAGGAAGAGAATCTCTCTGCGTCTGCCGCAGTGAAGACGGGGTAGCAAGCTGGGTGTGGGAGGCCCAGTGGCCACCATCAGAATCGTTTGGTGCCATCAAATGCCCGGGCCTTGGGCCTCCTGGCACCAGGTCACACCACAAAGCCAGGGAGGCTTGGCACTGGCCACAAACAGGGCGAGAATGGTAGAAAGGTGCCAGAGCACAGTGCCAGGGAGATCAGACAGGGCGAGCTGAGGGGCTTCCTGGGGGCCTGAGGAGGAGCTCTTGGATGGAAATGGAGAACTGGCTTGTCGTTAGGATAGCTATGCTCTCCCGAGCAGTTGTCCCAGAGTAGTTTTTCACCAGGAACACCCTGGAAGAATACCCCAGGCCCAAGATCGATCTCGGCCACCTGCCTCCAACAGTGAGTGAGCCAGGCTGGCAGGCGGGGATGGGGGCCTGGCTATGGCAGATGTGTGGACTACAGTGGGAGGTGGGGGTGAAGCTCAGAGTGGAACTTTCCTTAATGGGGGATCACTAAGCCTCTGTGGTCATACCTGAGACAGGTGTGTTGGGGGTAAACGAGTCCTGGGAATCCTTGAAACGTGCATCTATCGTGTATTGGGTTTGATGCTGTTGAATTTCTTGTCACGTATACGAGTGGTTGGGAGGGGGTGTTGCTAGCAGCCTAGAGAGGGTCTTCTCATTTGTGGGCTTCGTGTAGCTACAGGGGGCACGAGTGGCCTGAGGTGGCCGGTGGTAAGTTAGGACTGACGGAGGGTTTGCTGCAATGGGTTTGGGGACGACCAGTGGAGAAGCAGCTCCACCAGGCAGGGACCTGGACAGGCTCTGCCCGCCTCTATTTTTACCTGACTCAGACCAAGAGCTGGCATCACATCCCCCTTCCCCTGAAGGGGTACTCGTCAGGCAGAGGGCAGGGCTCAGAGGACCAGGGCAGTGTGAAACAGGCAGTCAGCACCTTTCACAAATGGCAGGGGCCAAACAAGAACCTTAAGATTTCAGAATCTTAAAAGGGCATGTGGGGTCCTGACCTGGGATCAAGGAGCCCGCCTTCCTCGGGCTGGCTGCTCTGTCCCTGGGCCAACCCCATGCCCGACCCCGACCCCATAACAACACAGAGTGGCCGTGGCAGGGCCAGGAGCCATTCCCCAGAGGAGGGGATTGGCCAAGTTCCTCTGCCCTGCCATCCCTAGCTCAGGCTGCCAGGAGGGCAAGGGCTGATGAAGGGGGGGGGGGGGTTCCTGAAGAGTTGGGACTGGGGGCAAATTGGCTTGCTTTGGTTACCACTCACCGTGGTGCTGTTTCCTCTTCTCTCTAATTCTGCTTTGGAAAGAATAAATTTGTATTTGTATGCTTCGGCTCTTAACTCATGACTCTCCTTTATGCCCACAGCCTCATTCCCATGTACTCCTCCTTTCCAAGGGGGCAGAGAAGCGCCACCAGGTTCTTTTAAGGCTCCTCCTCGGACCCCATTGCATTGAGGGCCCCAGGCCCAAGGAGATTAGCAAAACCTCCACCATCAAACCGAAGTGAGCCTTGAGGCCCAGGTTTTCTTCTGCCTCTGACCACTAATTCTTCTCTCTCCAGTCTCCCCTCTCCTCTATCAAATTGCCAATTTCTGTATTCCTTTTCTCCACCTTTCCATAAATCCCTTGCTTATTTATCTTCACTAACATTTTCATTTTTATTGCTTCCAGCTTTCAAACCTCAAGCTTAAGACATTTTTCTCAACTTAAGATATTTGAGGGGGTGAAGACAGAACTTGGATCTCGAGACATAAGGCCTTTGTGGAGTAGAGCCGGAGGACACTGGGAGGCTGCTTCTGGGGTAGTCGTTGCCAGAAGGGGGGTGGGACTCACCTATGGTGCTGGGGGGAGAGCCACCATCTGGAAATTTCCCATTTTAAAAAAATCCTTCTTGCTAAACTCAGATACTTTTATCTTCTTAAGGACTGTGAGAGCTTAGTACACCCTTAATTTCAGCACCCTAGGACAGAGCTCTGGCCCCACCCCAGTTACAACCTTATCCTACTGATCTTGATTTGGGGAAGGAATCAAAGAGGTTCTGGTAACAACCCTGTAGCTTTAACTTCAGCTCAGGGCCCAAGAGTGCTCCTGGAGTGTCAGCCCTGTTCAGCTTGGCCTAGAGCAAAGGGTTTTCACCTTAATTTGGAAGTGGCAATGTAGTGAGGCCTATGGACCCCTTCTCAGAATCATATTTTTTAAACACATAACATAAAATACTATCTATTACCAAGGAAGTGAGTTAAATTGAAATTTTCAGAATATTAAAAATGCACACACAAATCCGTGGGCCTGGACAGTAGCCCCCAAATGGCTCTTCACGCAACTTCTGTGGCAGCAGGTGCTCGTTTTCTTCACGAATGGTGTACAGCATGCCTGGAACGCACTCCCTCCTCCCCTCGGCCTCACAGCATCCCTCCCGTCCTCGAGGGCCTGGCTCAAGTGTTATCGTCTACATGAAGCCTTTCTGGATCCCCTCCTTCCCTACCCTGTGTTCACTCTGAATTTATTGCGTATACACATATCCACACACACACACCCATGTGTACCTACACGTACCCAGACATGTACTTACACAACACAGTGTGTTTCAAAAGTCTCAGTGCAGCACTAAAGCTTATATATCCAGCCAGCTCTCCCCCATTAGAACAGAAACTCCTTGGGAAGGACTATCCCGTCTGCCTTTCTATCTCTGTGCCTGGCACACAGGCGCTTCATGTCTTTGCTGATTGATAGCGATTCACAGCCCACACAGACTGGTCATGGGAACACAGATCGTCAGCCTAGGCCAGATAAGGAGGAGGAAGGTCACCCAAAGCTGCTACCTGCCTCTAAGGCCAGGGGAGGGCAAGAGCCAGCTCTGACTGGCCCTCAAGAGCCTATCATTAAAATTTCAGTGTGAGCATTTACACCTTGGAAATTGACAAAGGCTACAAATCAGGGCTCAATCTATTGTTTTGTTGATTATCTAGACTTAAGAAAGTGATGGAGAAAATGTTCAGAATGCAGATTTAACCTAAGTATGTCATGCACACATCTTTTTTTTCCTGGAGAAGAGAGGCTTCCGGTATTTGCCCCTCCCTGCCTCCACAATCCTCACCCTATCGACACCTTAAGGATTACCAGCAGAGGGCAGTGCCTCTGGGCCCAGCGTCCTCAGGCAGGCACAGCAGGCAGATGATAGGGGAGCTGGAGTAGCATAACAACTGAAGTTTACGGAGCACTTTTCATGGGAGGCATCTTATTTGAACACATTCAGTCCCACATTTATTAAATGCCTACCTACGGTGGGCAAGGCACTGTGCTGGAGCTATCAAAACCAAAACAGTCCCTGCCCACAGAAAGCTTACATAGCACTGGAAGAGAGGGAGGACAACTTGGACACGGCAACTAGAAGCTTATTTGAAGAAAGAGAAAGAACGAACAGCTTGGTGGTGGTGGGGGGGGGAATGTTGGGAAAAGTAAGAATCAGGAATGGCTTCCTGTAGGAAATGGCAGCTGAGCTAAGTCTGCAAGAAAGCCACTGGGAAACGGGAGATGGGAGGATGGGGTGCATTCCAGGCCTGGCCACAGACAGGGAAGATGGAGTCCCAGCATCAGAGATGACAGATTTAGAGCTGGAAGGGATCTTCAAGGCCACCAAATCCAACCCTCCTCACTTGATAGATGAGGAAACTGAGTCCCAGAGATATTAAGTGTCACACTTACACAGGCAGTAAGTATATAAGGTGGGATTTGAACCCGGGTCTTCCTAAGTCTAAGACCAATACCCTGTCCGCTACAGCACGCTGCCTGTCAAAATCAAGTGAAGATGATAGGGAATGAATTCATTGCTGAGTTGGGAAACAGTGACTAGTCCAGTTTGGCTCAAATGCAGAGGGCAAGGAGAGTGATGTGAGATAAGGCTATTAGAAGCCAGCCCATGGAGGGGGTTGGGGCTGGGAAGTCATTTATAAATCACCTACTGTGTGCCAGGGACTGTGCTAAGTGTTTACAAATGTGATCTCACCTGCAGGCTTTCTTTTCCCTTGTTCTATGGGAGGAAGAGTTTTTCTTTCTCACCCCGGTGCCTTCCAGAGGGCCCTACCTACCCACCCCAGAAGCAGAAACCAAACCTGCCACTGGCATCCCTTCCTTCCTGCCAATGCATCCTCTAAGCTCTGCCTCATCAGCACCCTGGCCCACAGAAGCATACCTTCCCCCTATGCCCACTAGGCTAGGGTCCCAAAATATCCTGCAGAAGCCCCACCTCTCTCCCTCTCAACCTGAAGCCAAAAGCTCATTTAACCTCCTCCCACATAGTTCACCTCCTAACACTTTCAAAATGGTTTTTATAAATAATATAGAATACTGGGGCAAGCAAATTAAGCTGAAAAATTGAGGCCATTGGCCTCCTCGCTCATCTCACATCACCCAGATGCCTTCTGCCACTATCTCCTTCTTCACCCTGTCTCACAGGAAGAGATGGGGAATAAACATTTATTAAGGACTTACTATATGCCACACATCGTGCTAAGCGCATTCTACAAATATTAGTTCGTGTAATTCTCACAACTGTTGGCAGCAGGTGCTATTATCCCCATTTTACAGTTGAGGAAACTAAGGCGGACAGAAGTTAAGTGACATGCCTGGGGCCACATAGCTGGTAAGTATCTGAGGCTGGATTTGAACTCAGATCTCCCTGACCCTAGGCCCAGCGCTCTATCTACTGGGCCACCTAGCTGTGTCTGGACAGCCCTTCTCCTTGCCGAAGCAAACCCCTCTGCACGCACAAGCGATCCCATCGCATCCTCTCTTCTCCAGCAGACTGCCCTGCTATCATCCCCACTCTCTTCCTCCTCTTCAATATCTCCTTATCTACTAGTTGCTTCTCTATCGCCTACAAACATGCTCGAGTCTCCTCCTGCACGCCCAATGGGTGCCTCCACTTCCTCTCCTCTCATGCTCTTAATGCTCGGCAGTGTGGTCTCTGACCTCATCATTCAACTGCAACTGCTCCCTCCAGTTACCAGCACTCTCTTTAACCGCCAAGTCTAATGGCCTTTTCCAGTCTTCATCCTTTCTGACCTCTCTCCAGCCTCTGCCATTGTTGATCATTCTCTTCTCTTTGATACCATCTTCCCTCTAGGTTTCCATGATATTCCATCCTGGTTCTCCTACCTGTCTGACTGCTGCTTCTCAGCCTCCTTTGCTGGATCTTTATCCACATCAACCTTGCTAACCGGCGGGGTCCCCCAGGGTTCTGTCCTGGGCCCTCTCCTCTCCTCCTCCTATACTATTTCACTTGGTGATCTCATAAGCTCCGAGGATTCAATCATCATCTCTGTAGTGATGAGTCTCAGACCTGTTACCCCTCCCTAACCTCCAGACTCGCATCTAACTGCCCATTAGACATCTCAAACTGGATGTCCTGTAGATGTCTTAAACTCAATGTGTCCAAAATGGAACTCATTGTCTTTCCCTCCAAATGTTCCCCCTTCCTAACTTTCCCATTATTCTCATGGGCATTGTCATCTCCCCAGTTATGCAGTGACAACCTCAGTGTCATTCTTCACTCCTTAGAGGCAATCTGTTGCCAAGTTCTGTCGATTCTACTCTCCTAGCATCTCATCTCCGCCCCTTTCTCTCCTCTGACTCTGCCCCCATCCTGGAGCAGGCCTCATCACCTCACTCCTGGACAACTACAATAGCTGCTGTGGGGGGGGGGGGGGGGTCCTGCCTGCTTCAAGTCTCTCCCCACTCCAGTCCATCTTCCACTGAGCTGTCAAAGTGATCTTCCTAAAGTACACATCTGACTGTGTCCCTCCCTGCAATCAACAAGCTTCAGCGGCTCCCTATGACCTCTAAATTACCTAATATGAGATCAAGTTAATCAAGTACGGTTTGGTGGAGGAGGAGAGGGTACTGAGACATCACCAGTTGGATTTTTCTGCAGTGTGTGTCAAGTCCTTGTTTGCATGCTAAAAATGTTGGGACAGACTTGGTGGGGGGCGGGGGAACGTTCCAACATATTCAGTCATGCCACGAAACTCTCCATACATAGCAGACTATACTATCATTTATGTACCTATCATTGGGTAAATATCATTATTGTTTCTACTCCTTTTTTTCCAAACATTTTATACTTAGTGCATTACCTAAATTCTCAGTTTGCCCTTTCTGTCAGTCATCCAAATTGTTCTTAGGTCAAGGTGAACTTTGTTCCTCCAGGTAAGTAAGAAAGCACGTGAATGCTATTCCCCACTCCCACTTGTGTTATTCTCCTGACTGGGCCTTTTTGGTCCTGATGATTTGAGAAGATTAAAAAAAAAACTCATTTGCCACATCGCTATTTTTCCTGAAGAAATATATCAGGAATTACCTCCAGGTCTACAGGTATAGTGCAACATTCAAATCTGTCATCAGTTATAAGAGCCAATAAAGAAACTACCCAAACCCACCAGAAACCTGGAATTTGAATAAAAACGATGAACCTGATGGATAATTCAGACTGGACAGCCGTTTGACCATAAAGAAGCCCAGCAAGGTGATGATCCACCATTTGAGGAAACCTTTTCAACCTCAGATCTTTACTTCATGACTCAAGCAGACCTAAATGACCTTGTTTATAATCTTGGCCTAGCCAAAAATCAAGCTGAACTTTTAGTATTGAGACTCAAAGGAAGGAATCTCATGTAACAGGGAACAGAATGTATTTGAAACACAAAAACTTCTCGAACCACATTCGGTATGAAAAACGTCCTTGGCAAATACATGGGAATCTCAAAGAAATTGCTCTTTTACTGGGATTGCAACTTGGTTACAACAACTACAACTGCTTTATCTGTAAACAGGAAAGAACAGTCAAAGGAAAACATTAAACACTGGCCTCAAAGGAAAGAATTTCAAGGAAAAAATCATATGGCAAGCCAACAATTTGAAGAAGAAAAGTTTTCTTACCACCGCTGCACATTATAAACTTGGTTTAATGAAAAATTTTGTGAAGACGACGGACTGAAAAAAATGCAGGTTTTCTTCACCTGAAAAATAAATTTCCAACAGTCAATGAACCTGAAATCAAAGAAGGGCTATTTATGGGTTCTCAAATAAGGGAAATGGTCAAAGATAACCATTCTGAAAAACAGTTAAATGAAGTTGAAGGGGCTGCATGGAGATAACTAATGACCAAGCACTTTTGGGGGAAACTACAAGCAGAAAATAACCCCCAAAAGTCAATGATCTTCTCAAAGCCTAGAAAGTATCGATTTATGGGCTATAACATATTACTACTCCAGGCCCATTTTTTAAATGAACATTTGGAATCTTTCCCAAAAAACTAAGTGCTATAAGTGATGAACCCGGGGAATGCTTCCATCTAGGTATCTCCAGAATGGAAAAGCAAGGGTAGGGTGGGTGGAGACCAAGCATCCGGGCTGTGTGAGCTGAAGCTGAAGAGGGATGTTACGCAGGTGAAACAGAATAGGCAATCATCAGGAGTTGCATTTTGAGATGAGTTGAATAACCCCACTTTTGTTTAGGAAAAAAATTAAATTTATAAAATGATTCCTGTCAAAATAGTAGCTGACAGACAAAACTTGAACCCATATTTGCAATCAGCATAAAAAATCCCATTAGGTAAACCTGCCTTTATGAGCATAACAGGGAAAAAAGCTGGTTTTTATCATTTAGTGTCATTTTTGCCAATAGCTGGCATTTATGTAGTGCTTTGGGGCTTGCACAGAGCTTTACACCTATCACCTCATCTGACGGGTATGAGGTGGTATCCTCAATGCTGTTTTAATTTGTAGTGCTTTGATTCGAAAGAATGAATTTTTCTTCAAGCAATTATTAACAATTTCTATATCTTCTTTTGAAAATTATCTATTTGTATCTCTTTTGGGGGGGGGGCAAGGCAATTGGGGTTAAGTGACTTGCCAAGGGTCACACAGCTGAGGCCAGATTTGAACTCAGGTCCTCCTGACTCCAGGGTCATTACTCTATCCATCACACCACCTAGCTGCCCCCATTTGTATCCTTTGACAATTTCTCCACTGTAGACTAGGTAACTACCTTTATGAATTTTTAATAGTTCTTTCTATACTTTGGATGTCAAGTTTTTATCATTTATATCTACAATAAATATTTCTTCCAATCTCTTTCCCTTTTTCTTTTATAGTTTTCCCTTGTAGAGGAATGTTGAATTTGAATATATTCAAGCATAACTTACTGTGTATGTCCCTAATAATTCCTTTTGTTTGTTGAATATAAATACACAGAACAGATCTGTGGAAAACCTATTAAGACATGGTAACTGGTTGCAAATGGAAAGCAGTGAGGGGAGTCAAGGACGACAAATAAGCTGGGAATCTGGGTGACAAGAATGTTAAAGAAGGGGTAGAATTAGGGGAGAAACTAATGAATTGAATTTTGGCCCTGATGAGTCTGAGCTACCCAATGGGACATTCAGTTGGAGCTCACCAGCAGGGAGGTGGTGCTGTGGGACTGCTGTTCTGGATCAAGGCTGGGGATGGAGACGCAGATTTGGGAGCCAACTTCAGAGAGACAACTGAACCCATATAACTGATGAGACCACTAAGGGGAGTGAGAGACAGTAGAGAGAAAAGGGCCCAGGACAGGGCCTTGGGGGACATTATGCTAGGTGGATAGAAGACAGAAGATGCAAAGGGTACACATCTTCTGAGTAGTGTCACAAAAGCCAAGAGAGAAAAAGAGAATCCAGGTAGAAAGGGTGTTTGGTCAAAAGTAACTCTGCAGAGAGGTCAAGGAGAATGAGGAATGAGAGAAAGCTGATGGATTTAACAGCTACGTGATCACTGAAACCACCGTGAAAGTAATTTCAGCGGGACACCAGATTACAAATGGGCAAAGTGAAAGGTGAAAGTGGAAAACAACAACGGAGACAATGAGTTTAGGTGACTCCTTTTAGACACTTGTCAGTGAAAGGGAGAAGATATTGGATGGCAGATTGAGGGGATGGCAGGGGTGAGTGAAAGTTTTTTAAGGATGGTGGAGACCTGGAAATATTTATAGGCAGCAGGGAAGGAGCCAATAGATGAGGAGAGAATTAAGATAAGAGGTGGAAGAGAATAATCAAAAAGGAAAGTTCTGGGAAGGTGATGAAGACAAGAACACAAGGGTTGGCACTGATAAAAGAAAGAGAAGAAAAGCAGATATGGAGAACTGACACAGGGAGGCTGTGAGGTACAGAGGAGGAGAAGACGAAGGTCTTGATGGACGGCGTTTATTTTCAAGTGAGATGTTCTGCTGAGAGAACTGTGCTGTAAAGGAACTGGAGGAGAGTTTAGAAGAGAAGGTTTAGAATAGCTACTTGGGGCACTGACTGGCACTGGGGGCAGCAGCACAGCAATGATTTTCTTCACATCATGGTTACCTCCTAATGACTCCCCTTCCTCCAAAAAAGACCCCCCCCCAAAACCCAACCCACAAATAAGTAAACTGTCATGTGGTTTTCCCGAGTAGAGTTCAGGATTCTGTGAGTAGGAGCAGAGGAGGATGGTGAGGTGGCTGTTGGTAAAACACGAGCCACCACAGAATGAGAGACAGAGGGATTCAAAGGTACATGGTGGCGTACTGTTGAACTGGTTAAGACTGTGACAAGCGAGAGATGAATAAGGACAAGGTTAGGAATGAAGCAGCAGAGTAGGAAGGCTAAAATTAAAGAATTTCAGGGGGGCAGCTAGGTGGTGCAGTGGATAGAACTCAGGCCTTGGAGTCAGGAGGACCTGAGTTCAAATCAGGCCTCAGACACTTGATACTTATTAGCTGTATGACCCTGGGCAAGTCACTTAACCCCCACTGCCTCACTGAAAAGCAAAAAAAACATAAAAATAAAAAAATTCAGAAGGAATGGGGAGGTGGTAAGATCTAGAATCTAAATCATCAAGGGGTTGATTTGAAGAAGCAGGTTATGGGGCTTAAGGAAACTGATGAATTGAGAAGCCAAGGTTTTTGAGAGTATCACCTCAAGCATCAGAGCAGGGATTGAGATGGAGAAAAAGACTGTGAACCAAGTACTTAACTCCTCTAAAGAGGGAGAAAGATGTCCCAGAGGCCAACAGATGATGATCTAGACTAGGTGATAGAAATGGATGAAGTAATACTCAATAAAGGAGAAAGAAGTTCCTGAGTAATAGCAGCAAAGAGCCAGTTGGGGGACAGATGTATGGAGCAAGGAATATGCTATCTCCTCCTCCTGGTCCTGTGCGATAGGGTGCAGCAAGGGAAACAACCCCTTCCAGAGAAGCCATGGATCCAGCAGTGGCAGAAGATGGAAAACGGGAGATGGAGAGATCAAGAATGAAGTGGAGTTCTCTTTTTACAAAAAAGGGGGCTCCAGAAGGCACGATGGAGTATGAAGGCCGAGGAAGGCTAGGGCTCAGGCTGATAAGGCTGAGAGCATGGGGAGACTTAGCAAGGGGATGAGATTTTCATGGCAGTTGACAGCATCTTGGAAACACAGGAATAAAAGGAGGACGTGGAAGTTTGTCCGATACAGAACCAGTTGAATGAAGTGCTCAAACCCCAAGGTCTTGTGATGGCTGACCAGGGCATCAGTTTGGGGTCAGGAACAGCAGCTTCTCCAGCTGGTTATACGAAATGCTAGGGAAGGAGGGCTGGAGGCCTCAGGTTCTGTCTAGCCATCTAGGTCAAGAAATATATAGCATTTAGGCCTCCCAGGCTAGAGTTAACTCATGGTGGTCTTGGCCCCACAGCTTCATTATCCTAAGATGGGGGAAGATAAATCCACCCAACACTTAGTACCAATGTGAGTACCTGCAAGCATAGATTCTCTAGTACCTTTGAAGCTCAGGACAGCTGCTGGTGAAACTGCTCAGGATTTCAAAAAGAGTAGAGTTGCCTCTGTTGCATCTTGCCTCCTGAGCCTTGGAATTTTGGATGGCCTTGGCTCTTCTTCAAAGGCATTTTACTGCCACGGGCTTCCTGAAGATCACAGGATTATAGATTTAGAGCTGAAAGAAACTTTACAGATCATCTAATTCAATCCCTTCATTTAACAGATAAGGAAACTGAGACCCAAAGAGATTAAGGGACTTGTCCAAGGTAATAAGTGGCAAAGCAGGGACTTAATTCGGGCCCTTATGACTACAAATCCAGCCCTTTGTCTACTGGACCACCTTGCTTCTCAATTTATACATTGTTTTAAATTATTCAAAGTACTTTACATACAACAGCTTACTGGATCACTACTTCACATCCTATGATTGATCTCTTTTTGGCCCTTGAGATCCTATTTGTCAGATTCCCATAGATTGCAAATCCAGGCTATGATAGACTGGAAAAATACGTTACCTTTTACATCTTTGCTGTTACAGAAAAGTTGCCATTAAGAAACTTAATTTTCTTTAAAAAAAAAAAGTCAGCATGCATTTCTAATGATGAGTCATAATCAGGAATGCAATCTGGAAGTCAGGCTCTACAGAAGTGAAGGCTGGAGATGAACTAACTAGTTGGGGGGGGGACTCTAGGTCTAGAGGTTGTTTTGTAAATATATTTATATAGTGTTTGCTATGTGCCAAGCACTTTACAATTCTTATCTCATTTGATCCTCACAACAACCCTGTGAGGTAGGTGCCATTATCATCCCCATTTTAAAGATGAGGAAATTGAGGTAAAAAGTTGCCTCTAAGGACATCAGACTCTGGGTTGGATCGCTTATCCATTTCTGAGACTCTGGTGGCGGTAAACAATGGCAGATGACAAACAGTTCATTGGGCTGCAGATTCCAAGGAATGAGATGTCCCCATAAAACCCAGCGCCCTTCTCTCAATTTCACAGTCCTTTCCAGTACAGGCCTTCTACCATTTTAATTGCTCAGAACCTCCAACAGACCCAGTTGGGATCTTGAAGAGATTCTGCCCCCCCCTCCCCCATGAGTGGAGGCCGCCTGGTGCTTCCAGCTCCCCAAGGCCCTGCATCTTTTAACGAGGCAAGTCCTGCTGGGCAAAGGCCACTGAGGCCACCTACTACTTATCAATGCTCAACCAAGTATAAGTGTGATGCCCTGTTTAGTTTCTGTGTCCTGGTGGCTGGCAAATCTCCAAGAGTAGAGAAAGAAGCACACAATTCACTGACCCCGTAGAGAGTCCGGCACAAAATCAAGTGCAGGTAGATAGCTTGTGTCTTTTGTTATAATATTCTTGATTAAAGAAATGGCCCATTTCTGGTGTCCAGATCAGCAGGTAGCACTTATTCTCAGAGAATGAAGTGAGCTACTTTGAGGCCAGTACTAATGCCCTCTCTTCTCTAAAGCTGAACTGAGACCTGGAGTAGAGGGAAGACGGATGCTGGAGGAGGAAATAGAAAGCAAAGCTTTGGGTTGGTATTTTTTATGTTTTATTGATGCCTTTTATTTTTACACCAGTCATTTCACAGTAAGCCACCCCCCCCACCCTGACAATGACACAAAAGAACAATTACACAACTCTAACACAAGCACTGCATCTGAGAGTGTATACCGCATGCCACATCAGGAGTCCTCAGCATCTTTATGGATGTTTCATCATCTGGGCTTTGGAAACAGGCTTAGCTTTTTCAATTCATCAGAGTTCAGTTGGTTTTTAGCGTTTTGTTCTGTTTTTTAAATTGTATTCTCGTTGTTCTGGTCTGCCTCAGTTCATGAGTCTTCTCAAGTTCTCTGAATTCCTCAGGCAATAGCATTCCATTTCTATACCACTTTGATTGGCCACTCCCTAACCTCTGGGCACCCACTTTGCTTACAGGGCTTTTTTGCTACTGTAAATGCTATTAATATTTTGGTATATATGGGGGCTTTGTCACTGACTTCCTTGGGGTACACGCCCAACAGTGGGATTGTTGATTGAGAGCATTTTTCACACGATTTCATATTGTTTTTTAGGCTTGCTGCACCCATCGACGCCTCCGCCAATGCCATAGTATGCGTCCGGCTTCTAGTAGCCCTTCCAATATTGACTATTCCACTCTTTGAACATCTTTGCCACTTTGATAGATAGGAGATGAAACCTCAGAATTTTTCTCTAATTAGTAATTTCGAACATTTTTTTTCACAGTTATTGATAATCTGCAACTCTTCTTTTGAAAGCTGTTTGTCCGTATCCTTTGAGCACTTCTCGATGGAACGGCTTCAGGTTCCGTCCTGCCAGAAAGGGCTTTGCCTTGCTTACAGTGATTTCAGCATTACTTTCTCCTCCCTTAAAGAAGACTGAACATGACCCTACCTAAACCCTACAAGTAGATGGTATGCACCAAGACGGTAAGGCAGTGACTGGGGCACAGCACACTTTGACCTCAAGGAGGTTCCCTAGGATCATCTCTCCATGGGGATGTGAGTCTTTTGGTTGGCATCAGTCAGTCACTATCTACTCCAAACCCACCATGAAGGCCTACAGACTGAGGAGAGGTGCCAGGAGGCAGCAGCAGCAGCAGACCCTGGAACCTCCACTCTCTAATCACCACAGGGACACTTTTAGCTCTCTAAAGAGGATCCCAGAGTGCCCATTCCCCAAAAGTATATGAGGAAGAAGAATGCTACCAGGAGATTTAGTCAGGACTTCCTAATTTTTCCTGGCTTTGAAGAGGTGGCATTCTCAGTAACCAAAATAAGATACTGTTCAGGTCTTATATTTGCAACAGGTCCAAAAGTATTCTAGCTCTATTCTTAGGAGCAAAAGGCTAAGCTACCTAACTCTGTATTGCACACAAATTCCTCCATTCCCGAAAACTAGAGAATTTTCTTCACAGGGGAGCTCTCCAAGACCTTTGAAAAGCAAAGGCAGCCCATGAGTCTTCAGATGCTGTCTCTTATTGGCACCTCAGCCACATAACAGTGGGCACCGTGTGGAGGCTAAAAAGACATCTGACCTTGCTTACAAGGAATATATAATCTAAAGTTATAGACAAAAAAGCAACACACACGGCAATACACATACCACTTATGTACAGAAGAATTCTTCTCCTTCTTAAACTTTACGAGGTTTCCACTTCTGGCCAAGACAAGGCAGGGACTTTGACAAGTACAGAGGTATACTAGCAAGGAGGGCTGGTGGACAGTGTGACAGCAGAGCAAACGAGGAACCGTCCTTGGGGAGGTGAGCCTGGTCGACGAGAACGATGGATGGCCAACATGTAAAATCTGCTTCCTCTCATGGCAAGCAGCAGTATTGCATTCAGCCAGGAACCTCCATGAAGGCTGTTCTCCAAGGCCTCATCATGGTGCAGAGAAGTTCCTGGGTTCCTGACAGCTGTGCTGGCAGGTCCTACGCCAAGCTGGAAAAGCTTCTGGTAACGGCGGGTTCTGGTCTGCATGTTCAGGTCCAAGGACCAGCTTCCCTGCCACCCTACATAGGGAAGCCTGAGAAACACAGCTTATCCTCCTCTCTTTCTGAGGCTTAAGATTCAGGCCCAATCCCTCTCAAGATGTTTTGTGACAATAGCAGAACTAGAACCGCCTTTTCAAATCCCTTTTCTATCTGCTCACCAAATTCCCAACCTCCTCTGATTAATTTGAGAACTGCCTGGTCCATTAGGAAGCGATCAGAAGAGCTCTTTTTTTTTTTCTACTGAGGCTCCAAACTAATTAGAAGGTTTGCTGTTTTTGAGTCTCAAAAGCTTCCATTAGGAAATACTCTTTCGTTCGTGGGATAGCCCCTACTAAAGGAATGGGGACCCATTTTTCAGCACAAGATTTCCAAAACTATTTGAAAAAGAACTAGTTGAGATTTTCAACAATGCACAACAGATACAGGCAGACCTTCAAATCAAAGTAGATGACAAATCAGGTGGGGATGGGGAGGAATCACAGAAGTCACGATTTTCCTCTAATGGAGGTGGTTTTGTTCTGTAGGCTCAACCTAAGGACAACAGCTCCTTATTGGCCTTCTGACCCAGAGAAGCCAAGATAAACCTACGACTCCTTAGGTGCCGTGCCTCAATGACATGAAGTTCTAGGCTTTCTAAAACCCACCAGGTCAGAGGTATCAGCAGGCATGAGTTGCTGCAAATTCATCACTGCTCTTTCCTGAGCCGGCACCTAGCACAGTGTACATGACTTGCCCTCCTTTGCACAGGAGAGGATAAAAACAGACAATAAGGCTGAGTCCTCTGATGATCCCACAGAGCAACAGAAAGCTGAGCAGTTCTAAAAGTAACCGGTCAAAGCCAGTGACAGACATGGACCTGAGTGACCAGGTTAACGTGGCTAGCCCACTAATGGCGGGACTTCACTGCAAGCTGGACCCTGGCACCAGCATCTTCTACTTATCAGTGCTGATGTTTCTAGGAATGCAAAAGGGTGGTGCAAAGACAGAAACAGGATGAATTCAACAGGCAACAGAAACAGTGAGATGTGAATGCAATCACATTTCCACCTTCAAGTCATCCTCAGCCCAGAGGATGCACCCCAAGTTTGCATGCATGATGCTTGCCAGTGTGAAGATTACAGGGAACTAACAGTCAAGCTGCCCTTACTTCTCCAGGAGTGAGTCCAGCTGTTCCTGCAAGGAGCTGAGCTGCAAGGGGAGAGGTAAAGAAACATTTCATCTGTAAATCTAGGTGCACTTACATGATGCCGAACTCAGGCTTGCAGGAAACAAAAAGAACAATTATCATTTGGCATTTATATGGTGTCTTTCATTCCTCATCAGGGATAAAAATGGTGCCCCAATGAAGAGTGCAGCTACAAAATGCTGCAATAACCCTAGGGAGGATGTTGCCCTTGATTACAGAAAGCACACAAAAGCAAGTTTCCAAAGGTGGCAGTGAAGATGCTAGGAGGGAGTGCACAGGAAGACCATACTCTCTGCAGGGGAACAGGAGATGGGACAGTGGCAGCCGCGGGGCCAAACAAGAGCCACTCAGGGTGCCTACGCTGGGTCTCACTGCTCCTTGCAATGCTGGGGGGAGCACGCAGAATAGGTTAAGGTCCTGCCTGCTATATCTGACCTGCCACTAACTCAGAATGTAGTGCCTTCCTTCTCTGTGTTGGTTATTTGGTTTACATTTATTTTATGTTTCGACTTTGTTATATAAACTTATCAACAGTGTTAATAATAGCTCACATTCATATGGTACTTTAAGGTTTGCCAAATGCTTTACATACAATAGCTTATTTGAGCCTCACAACATCCCTGTGAGGTAGGTGCTATAATTATGCCCATTTTATAGGTGAAGAAACTGAGGCTAAGTGACTTGGCCAGAGTCACGCAGCTAGTAAATGTCTAAGGTGGAAATCAAACCCAGCTCTTCCTGAATCCCAGGCCACTGCTCTAGCTACTATGCCATGCTAACACAGGAACCAAAAGTATTACCTGTGAGATGAGGATTTTTGAAAATACCATTTAATATCCCTATACCCAATAGTGATTTTTACCCTATGACACTCAAGTAGGAGAAACATTGCCTTACAAAACTGTGGGCATGTGTGCCAACTACTGGGGAGGTACCCCGAGGATCTCTAGTCATCTGTATCCTCAGTGATGCTCAGTGGCCACAATGTCAAGCCGTGGCTCTCCTCCACTCCGGCTCCCCAGACGGGGGCAGTTCCTCCACATTCTGTCCCTGATCACTTTCTCATCCCCATGTACTCACCTTCCACCACTTCTACGCAGACAACTCCGAAACCCGTATCTTCAGGTTCATCCCTTCTCCTGAACTCCAGCTCCAAATTACAAAGCTGGCTGACCAGCTTGACCCGGCATGACACAACCCTCCCTCCTCTCAAGATGTCCAAAACAAATGCTCTCTCCCCTCCCCAAAGCAGCTAATCCCCCTTTATTCTTTCTGCCAATGGTGCCACCCCCCTCTTGGGCACACGGGCTTGAGACCTGGGTGTATACCTCCGGGACTATCTCCGCCCCGCCCCCCCCAACCCCTGCCTCACCTTTGCACAGCTGCCTGCCCAGCGCCGTGACCTCTAGCTTTGGGAGAGCTCTTCAGTACATTTCCTTCTTCCCATTCCCTACTAGTTTAGGGCAGCCTCTTAACTGGTTTCTCCACCTTCAGATCCTTCCCTACTAATCTGATCTAAACACTTTGGCTAAACTGGGCATCATAAAGCTTATTTCAATGCATCAGTACCCTCCCTGTTCAGAAGCTTCCAATGTCTCCTAATGAATTCAGTCCAAACTCCTTAATCTGAGATTCAAAGCTATGCATATTCTGACTCTGACCTATCCACACAGCCTTGTCTCTCACTGCTCCCCAACACACACACACTAGACACACACCAAAATGGATGAGCCTCTGCTCATTCTGCCTGACCCCTGAACGATTTCCCCTCCATCTCTGTGTCCAAATACTAGAGTTACTGCTGCCAACATTCCTCACCCATCCCTACCCCCCCTCCTCCTACCACTACTCCTACAATAAAACTCTAATCCAAACCACTGGCCTTCCAGACCCAGTTCAAATGCCATTCCCTCCAAGCAGCTGGCGTGTTTACTTGCTTGCTTTTTTGGTTGTAAACAATTTTCCTTAAGTGAAAGTACTACAAGAAAAGGCTGAATTGCTGCAAGGCCACTAAAAAGCTCTCGCTTTTCCCCTCTCTGGAGACCCCGTTGCACTTGGCTTCTTTAATCCAATCCAACAAACATTATTAAGCACTTACTATGTGCAGGATACTGCAAAGTGCTGTGGATATGGACAGAAACACAACAGACCCTGCCCTTGAGGAGCTTACATTCTATGGGGGGGGGGAAGGGGAGAAGAATATATTTAAACAGATCCATAAATACAGAATAAGGGAGAGAATACTAAAAACTTAAACGGTTCAGGAAGGGCTTCCTATAGGTCAGGGATTTTTCACCTGGGATAGATGCTGGGGGTCCATGAACTTGGATGAGAGAAAAGTTACAGATTTATTTCAATATAATTGGTTTCCTTTGCAATCTGAGGTACTTTATTTCATGATTCATTTAAAATCATGATTGTGAGAAGGGGCCCACAGGCTTCCCCAGATTGCCAAAGGGGTCCACGACCCAAAAAGCTGAAGAATCCCTGCTCTAGGTCATGGCACCTGAGTTAAATCTTGAATGAACCTCAAAATGCCAAGAGGCAGAGAAGAGGGGGAGAGCACTCTAAGAACGGGACACAGACTCTGCAGAGGGAAAGAGGTGGGGGAGAGAATGCTCAGTTTGGCCAGTGTGGGAAGGAGAACATTATGAAATCAATCTGGAAAAGTATTCTGAAGGCAAACTCTGAAGGGCTTTAACTGCCAAAGGGAGGAGTCTGTATTTTATTCTAGAGGCAATGGTGAACCACTACAATGGTGAACTCCTGAGTAGGGGAATGTCATGGTCACACCGGTCCTTGAGGAAGATTATTTTGGCAACTGTGTGGAGGGTAGCTTGAAGGCGGGAGTGAGGCAGGGAGACAAACTGTGATAAGGGCCTAAATTGGACCAGTGACCAGTGCTCTTGTGAGAGGAAAGGGGAGAGATACAAGGTATTGTGGAGGTAGAAACGACAAGATTTAGCACCTGACTAGGGGATACTTAAACCTGGACAGAGAGGTGTGGGACTTGACGAAAGAAGGGGTGGATGAGTCCTTCAAGATCCACAGGACATGGGGACACACCCCACACTGGGGAGCAAAAACCAGTCTAATGCAAGAATTCACCCTTGCCGGGTCTACACAGGGCTCTTTCAAACTGCCACAACGGTGTGAGGACACAGCTCCATGGGAAAAGAGCCAGCAGACCTTTTTCACATGGTGACTTGTTCCACACCGCCCACCACTGACATTCCTCCCTTTCTGCCATCTCACTCAGGGAGGATTTAGCCACTGTCGTTCCTGCCCATCCCAATGGGGTCAGACAGCAGTTCGGATGGAGGCTTCCATTCTTGGTCTGCGGAGCACCTCCTTACCTGCTGCTTTTCTTGTTCTTCCTGCTGTTTGAGCTCATCCAGCACAGCCTGAAGACGGTTCTGGAAAATAAATCATAGAAGCAATGAATGCTAGGTCTCATCAATGAAGAGACAATAACCAAGTGAGACAAAGGGCTCTTGAAGCAGTTAGTCAAGCAGAAACCCTGGGGTATAACAAAAGCTCTCTCTTTCCATCCATTTAATGTTTTTAAACCACACTCCCCACTGTAGCTCTGCACCACTTTACTCAGAACACCCTACAAAACATTCCTTTTTTCCTCTAAATGAATGGTTACAGAATGCCTTCAGATAAACTATTAACCCTTTTCTAATTGGGCATCAGAACCACTGTGATCCTTTGGCTACCTTGAACCTTGAAACAAAATGGCCAGTTTAACTGGAATTCCTATGCTGCCTTATCCTGATCCTTCCTCATGGCCAAATATCATTCTTAAGTAACATTCTTAAGCAGTGGGTTTCAAAGTGTGGTCTGGAAAGCCCTGCAGGACCTCGAGAGCCTTTAGGGGATCTGAGAGGTCAAAATCAATAGACAGAACTCACATAAACAAAAGCTCTTTTGGGGAGAGGGACCTCAATAATTTTTAAGAGCGTAAAGGAGTTAGGAAACCAAAAAGTTTCAGAACCACTATTACAAAGCTACAGCAATAATAAAAATGACCTTAATCTGCATAACATTTTCTATATTATAGTAGAGTGCCTGGAAAGCCCTGCTTCTGATCTATATACTGGATGCATGACCCCAGTGGAGTCACTTAATCTCCTCGTGATCTAGGCAGCTCTCTGGTCTGCAGAGAAGGTGCCATTCAATACTGGTAGAGGAAGACTCCTTGCTCAGGAGCTCCCTATACCAATGAAATCACAAATGCATTCTGTCCCTATCTCTCTCCTTTCACATACATGATCTCAAAACAATAGATTCCTCCCTCGAAGGGCAGTATCCCAAATCTGTCACATTCTGTGAGCAGCTGCCCTTTTGAACAACCAGAGGATACGGCCTCACCAAGGATGAAGTCAGCATGGACGTCTCCAGTCTGTCCCCATTTCAGTAGGAGCTGGCCTGGAAGCCTCCTCCAACTCAGAAAAAATGTATTTCAATAACAAATTTTCCTTTCATTGAAACTTGCTAAACATGTCAGAATAAAAAGCAAATTACTCACCTTTGCTCAAACATGCAACAGAAGATAGTTAAAAGATAAAATTCAATTCTTGGCTCCCTTGATGTAGGCAATGGATGCCAAGAGAAGAAAATGGCACATATAGCCATTTTTTAAAAAGACAACAGTCCTCTTCTGTGCAAACGGTAAGTGGAAAGTGACAGGGAATGAGGGTTCTTCAATTAAAGCTAAATCATTCTAACCCCTGCTTTTTAGATTCACATACGGTGTTTAACACAAACATATTTTAAGCCAGTTGGCTCCTGCTCCCCAAATGGTCATATTAGATGCTCAAAATGATATTTTAGATTTTAGGTGTGTCCCCGTTATAAAGAAAAAGATGGAGGGTGGATAGGGGCCTCAAGGGAAGATTTCAGAGTGAAATGGAGCTCATGGTGCCTAGAAGTGATGTGGAAGGAAACACAAAGATGAGACTCAAAGATGGGAACTTAGCTGAGGAGAACATAATTACTAGGGGAAGAAATCCCTATTCAATATATACAGTATGACAATGACTTGAAAATAATCGGTCACAAAAGAACAGGAGATACCTTTCACAACCACGGCTGGGAGAGAATTCTTAACTACACAAGGAATAGAGGTGATTAGTAAAGACAAAGGAGACCTTTTCAACCACATAAAATTAAAAAGCTTCTGCACAGAAAAAATAAAAAAAGAACAAGAGAAGCAGCTATTAAGTAGGGAAAAATAAAGAACTAGAAACAAAGCAAATGCCCTAAGTTGGGGAATGAGTGAACAAACTGTGGTTTCTGAAACGTAAAGGAATATTACTGCTTAGTAAGGAATGACAAATTTCTGAGATCCTGTAAATGTAAGGATGTCAGAGAAATCCAAAAAACGTACCCAAATGAACCCAAAGAGCATACACAATGACAACAATGTAAATAAAACGATCACTAAAAGTAAGCTAAGCTGAGCAAATGAAAAACAACCAAGGAGAACGAGCCCGAGATGCATATCCGAGGGGTGGTGGGTGGGGAGGACAGGGCATAGAGGAGAGAGGAAAGCACCATTAATGTAGAAGAGGGGTTTTCTTCCAGAAATGACTTGTGACGTGTATAATTTTTCTAAAGGAGAGAGCATGGCTTCAATTCAATTCAACAGTTATTACGAGCTACGCTGTGAAAAAGTGCTGTGTAAACAAATGCAAAAAAGGATGAGTTCCTGCCTTCACAAAGAGCTTCACTTCTGGGGGAAGAGAGGGCAGTACATGAGGACAGATAAGCAAATACTGGATAAGATGGGAGGGGGGAAAAGTGCTGCCCCTCAAGGGGGCGATCATACAACTCACCTTGAGGGCCAGATTTTCCACTTTGAAGATGAGGTCCTCCTGGCGTTTTGCTCTCTCCCTAGTCTCTTGATGCTTTCCCTTCATCACATCAATCTGCTTCTGGAGTCCTACAACTAAGAGAAAGTTGTTTCTCCTCAGTCTCTCTGACACCTGTGGCAGACCGTGATCGTGACCAGCTGGTTTTCCCACAATCTGAACATCACCTGTTCAAAGTTGCCTGGCACTCGTGAGCACTGGGCCTCAGCCTCCAAGACTGGCCCCTGCCGCTTGGGACTTACCCAGGAGATTTGCTTTCTTATCTTCTTGGCGCCGTTGATCAGATTCATCGTGGGTGCTCTGTGGTGGCTTCTCCAGGTCTTCCTCGGTGTCAAGGATGTTTATATCTTCATCGTCATGGTGATCCTGATCATCGTCATCATCACTGCTGCTACTAATGTCATTAAATATCTCTCGGAGCTCGTGTTCTGGTAGTTTGAAATAAGAGGAAACAACAAATAAATGCAGTATTTCAAATGCCTCCCACCACTATGCTGAGTAGATGAGTTAGGACCAGGAAACACTTGAAAAGTCCTCTCCACACGTTAAGTAATTAAGGATGGGAGAGAAATGAGGATACTAATCCCAAACCAAAGAGCCAGTCACCAAGAAAGGTTGAAGGGAGGCCTAGGAATCCTTTGCAAACGAGAGCCTGCAGGTTTATGGAAGCGGCTTATCCAACAAACAGTCAGAAACCCCTCTCCAGCAAAAGCTCTGCCTAAGGGAATGCAATACCTGATGAGCTATAGCCCTGCTTACTGCTACTCGTTCCTGGAGAGATGTCCAGGCTGTTCAGGGAACCATGGTTATCTGTGTCCTTTGTTTCATCTTCAGCAATGACCTCCCATCCTGAAAACAGGTGCAATTAAGGAAAAGGTAAGAGAAGTACAAGGTCTCTAAAGAGTCTCTTTAACTGAAGCGTTACTTAGTTAGGTCTGACAGAAGCCCAATTGTGCCTAGATTCTGAGTATAGCCAAGTGCCCTGATAGTGGTTAATGGAGGCCCTATATTAACATGAGCACCAAACAAATCTGATTATCTTGGTTTCTGCTAGCTAAATGAAGAAAACATGGCCACTATGTGTGTTTATGGGAGAGTGTGCCCCGGTCTGAACCAACAGTTCTTACCATACCAGCTTAGTAAATGCCTTTACTAAAGGCTAAATGAAGAAAACAAGTTCACAGGCCCAGAGGATCTCCCAGGCTTCAAGACTTTAGATACAAAAGGATACGGGTACTGACAGCTTCAGCATCTGTACTCAGCAGTCTCTTGACCTCCTTTTCCACATCTGGAGATTCGATGTACTGGGCCAGAGGAGACAAAAGAACAGTAACAGCATTAAATGCCCTGTGGCTGGCAGGGATGAGCCTGCTCTTGCGGGCAAAGTCACCAGAACGGCCAGCATTCTTCAGCTGCAAAAAAGGAAGCCTTTTTCCAGCACCTGGGCTTGCACAGGATATGGGAGCTTTCCTCCATCGAACAAACGACTTAGAGGACTTTGTTTTTTTCATCTTAAGACTTTACGGCAGAATTTTCACTCTAAGGACCCTCCCTTTAAATTCGAGCTGTTCTTAAATATTTGCACTGACTTTGCAGTAATAGCTTGCATCCCTTACTAGCTACTGAGAAATGAATTGGCCTGAAAGTGCAAATTCCCAGATTTCTTTTCCTTGCATCTTTGTTATTTTTTGTGGTCACCTTAGTCATGTCTGACTGTGTGACCCCATTTGGGGTTTTCCTGGCAAAGATCCTGGAGCAGTTGCCATTTCCTTCTCCGGCTCATTTTACAGATGAGGAACTGAGGCAAACAGGGTGAAGTGACTTGCCCAGGGTCACACAGCTAGGATATGTCTAAGACAGGATTTGACCTCAGGATGAGGAGTCTTCCTGATTGCAGGACCGGCACTCTATCCGCTGTGTCACTTAGTTGCCCATCTTTGTTCTTAGAAACACTCATAAAAAGCAAGTCTTATCTGCACAGTCCCCCTTGAATCTTATCTCAAGCAATTATCTCCAGAATAACCAAGGTGTCAAGCCACAAACTGAAATCAGACCTCAAAAGGGAAGACTCAGTAGTAGCAAACAATCGTCTGTAAACCAGAAACCTGATTTCCTGATATTGCCTTTATGTTATATATTGCCTTTACATAGTTGTAACAATCCAATATTGCCTTCGCAATAAATAGCTAAGAGACAGAGAGAAATAGATTATAAAGGTCACTGACAAATGAAACACTTTCCCTTAGGAGTTATCTGAAAGACCTAAAATGGTGAAGTCATTTTTCAATGAGACAAATTGGGGGGAAGACTTATAGAAGCAGTTCTCCTCTTCCCAGCTTATTCAGTTCAAACGAACTATGAACTCACGCTAAAACAATGAACACACAATATCATATAGCATCTGACTCCAATTCGGAGAAGCCTGTGCAATTACTTTTTTTTTGGGGGGGGGGGGGTTAATAAATTATCCTTTTGTTCTTTAACAGGTTATCAGTGACCTCCTTAAGAATCTACAAGGATGGGGCAGCTAGGTGGCGCAATGGATAGAGCTCCAGCCTTGAAGTCAGGAGGACCTGAGTTCAAATCCAGTCTCAGACACATAACACCTACCAGCTGTGTGACCTTGGGCAAGTCACTTAACCCCAATTGCCTAGTAAAAAGCCAAAAAGCAAAAAAAAAAAAAAAAAAAAAAAGGAATTTACAAGGATGAGGCAGGTGCGGATAGGATACAGTCTGTGTACCTACGCTATGCTCAGTCCAGGGCTGACTGTGAGGCCAGGCTGTAACGCCTTCCATTTACCAATCTCCCAGTCCAAAGTGTTACCTGAACCTCCAAGTTAGTACTCTAGCCAGACCTCTTCTTGACACCCTTTCCCATCTTC
>NW_020944311.1:1505293-1659666 GCF_900497805.2 Vombatus ursinus | reverse complement strand
GGCTGTTTTCCGGAACCTTCTCTTTCTGACATTCTTCAGTGGCAGAGTGACTAAAACAAAACAAAGTGATGTGTATCAGCCTAATTGTTGGTTAAACAACAGTCCAAACAGATTTGATGAAAAGAAGATTCATCCTATAACCTAAGAAGTGACACAAACTGATGAGGAAATCGTAGCACTTGACAGAAGACTACCGTATACAAGAGACAGCTGCTAGGATTCAAAGTCTTAAGTCCCAGCTCAGGCCCTTTTTAAACTCTGGCTAGGAACCGAAATGGGTTTAGGCTTGGGGCAGATGTCTGAGTCATCACTAAGTAGGATTCAGTAAGTGTAACAAGGAGGCCAGGGCAAGAAAAAGCTTTCTCACTTACTGCCATGGTTCCAGATGAATTTCTTCTCTCTGTCCTTATCTTTTTTCTTATTTACTTTTGGGTCATTAGTGGCAACTGGTTCTTCCAGAGGTGGACAAAGATCACCATCCACAGTACTCACAAGCATCTATAAACAGCACCCCCCCCCCAAAAAAAAAATCAGAAAAGCTGTTTTGGGGCTCTATGACTTATATGTTAGGTGTTGATTTTAATAATGGACCACCACCCTTAACACCAAAAAGGCAATGTAAAAGGTTACATAGAAAAAAAAACTTAAGAGGAAAATGAAAAGAGGTACCTTTCACAACTGCAGCTAGGGGAAGAATTCTTAAACAAGCAAGGTAGAGGTGATCATAAAAGATGAAATAGAAAATTTCTATTATGTAGAATTCTGAAAGCTTTTTTGTGAACAAAATCAATACAACTAGCATAAGAAGAAAAATGGTCAATTAGGGAAAACCAATGGAATCAAATATCACTGATAAAAATCTGATGTCCAAGTTATATATGGAATTAACATAGACAAAGATCACTTTGATCGCTCAAATAGTGATCAAAGGATATAAACATTTATCAAAAAAATCACAAAATATTAAAAACCACATGTAAGATTGCTCCAAATCATTAATAATTCGATTCAATGAACATTTATCAAGTACCTACTATGTGCCAGGCACCGTACTAAACAACAGACACAAAAGACAAAAATTAAACCACCCGTGACCTAAAAGGAAGTTATATTCTTTGGGAAGGAAGCAACACGTAATAAGAAAACTAAATACAAAACATATTCAAAATAATTTCTAAGGAGAGGACATTAACAACTGGCAGACAACAGACAGATTTCCTACAGGAGATGGCACTTGAGAGTTCTGCTTTTGCTGGGGGGGGGGGGCCCCATCAACTATAACTACAGTGATTCATTTCTTAGTGTCTCGTTTGTGCTTCCTATGACCTTTTCATGATGTTTGTTAGAATATGTTTTTCAACATTTTCTAACTCTGCCATCCTGCCTCTGAGGAACGTAAATGAATTGCTATTGCTTGCCATAAAACAAACATACAGGTATGCACACATTTTTACGTAGCTCTATTAATAGTTAGGGTCTTTTTTTCCCCAATGGTAGGATCTTTGTGTATTAGAAGCTTATTTACCACTCCTCTACAGAATACAGGTTAACATTCACCTGCAGAATCCCAAAGGAGAAAATGACGAGCATCCCCAGCAGAGGTCTTTGGCTCTCACTTGAGGGAAAGATCCAAGGCCATCCTCCTGGCAATGGCCAGAACTCCTGTGAAACACTCACATCCAAATCAATTGGCTATTTTCCAGAGTCCCAATGTAGCTTTAGTTGCTTTCTGATCTCTCTTCTTTCACCACCAAAACCAGAAGAGAAAATCTCCCAGTCTTCCCTTATGGCTTCAGAGGTAAATATCACCTGGGCCCACAGAGACCCACAGTACTTAGGATCACAGATAAGATTCTCCACATCTCTTATTAGCTGAACTCAAGTAAACGAGGGAACATTTGGACCCTACATTGTCACCTTATCAAACAAAGATCCCAAACCACAGATCTGGAAATGGAGATAGCAGATAACACCTCACTCCCTGCCAATCACCATCCTAGAACCCCCCAAAAGGGGGAAGCAGCTCTAATACATATGTCCAAAGAGAAATCTTTTCCTATACAAAAAAAGGAAAAATAGAAAGCCATCATGGGAGTTGCCTTCCTACCCTCCCAAACTGGATGAAGATTTGATGGATAACACCCCACCCCAATCTCTAAAAAATAGAAGTCGGACATCTAAGTCTAGTATGTGGGGTTTCTCCTTTCCTTTCCCTAGTTTGGATGTTGAGTCGTCACAAAACCATTCATTTGGAATGAGCCTTTGAGGCCCACGTAGAACCTGAAATGAATGGGAGAAACTGATTAAGCCCCCTCATTTTAAAATTTCTTCAACTCACGAAAGGCTGCCGTTTTTTCAAATGACTGCAGTGAGTGATTCTAATTGAGTTCTGAAGGCAGCTATGGATTCTGTATGGTAGAGGTGGGAAGGGCGCACATTCTAGGCGCCTGGGGAATAGCAAGGCCAGTCGATTTGGGATGCAAAGCATGTGAAGGAAAAGAAAGTTAAATAAGCTTGGAAGGGTAGTTTGGAGGCAGGCTGTGAAGGGTTTCAAAAGCCAGCTTTGTACTTTATCCTAGAAGCAAGAGGGAGCCACTAAAATTTCTTGAAGCACAACAATGTGCTTTAGGAATCTCAATTTGTGAAATAATGCTATAAAACTGAAATGTCCAAGCTTGGCCCCAAAGAGATATGAGAAAACACATCTCCCTCTCTCTCTTTCTCTTTCTTCTTTGCAGAGAGGTGAGGGGGACTATGGGTGTGGACTAACAATAATAGCTAGCATTTAAGGTTCTCAAAGCACTTCCCAGATGTCAACTGGAACACTCCAACTAATGTCAGGAGCTGACAGAGTTAGAGAGAGCATACTGTACAGAGAGAAGGCGGCCCAGGAGACCACCCACATAAGGGGTGAGACAAGGACATGGCTCAAAACAAAGGAAACTGAGAAGGAATGGCCAGGAGAAGAGCCAGGAGAAAGCAGCGTCATGAAAACCGAGGGAAGAAAGTATGTGTAGGAGGACAGCATGGCCCGATAATGTCAAATGCTGCAGGGAGGTCAAAGAGGAGAAAAAGCAATTAGCTTTGGCAATTAACAGAGCATGGTAACCTTGGAGAGAAGTTTCAGCTGACCAATGAGATTGGAAGCCAGGTGGCAAGGAGATGAGATGGCAGTAAGAGAGCGGAGGCAATGAGTGCAAACGGCTTTTTCTAGGAATCTGAAAAGGATGACAGCTTAAGGGGATGGGAGGCCAAGTGACAGTTTTTAAGATAGGGAGAGATCTGGAAATGTTTGTAAGCAATGAGGAAGGAATCAGCAGATAGCAGAGATTGCATCTTCCTCAAGACTAGAGCAAAGGAGGAGTGAGTGGAGGATGCTGCTGAGATGATTTGGAGCAAGGGGATAAGAGAACAAGAGAAATGAAAATGAAACAACTCTGAAGGTTCACCTTGTACCTAGCGAACTGAAAAGATTCCAAAAGACCTAAATAATCAATGTTCGAGAGACTGCAGTAAGACAGGCACACTCATAAACACACCTTGGTGGAATTGTGAATTACTCCAACCACTGTAGATATCAACTCAGAATTACAGAAGAACAATGGTTATATACGCTTTGACCTAGAAACCCCCTACTGGTCACACCCCCAAGGGTGTAAAAAAACAACAACAAGAAACAAAGGTGTAATACATGCCAAAATATTCATAGTGGCATTTTTTGAAATAGCAAAGAAATGGACGCAACAAGCATTTATTAAACATCTATGTGCCAGGTGTGGTGCTAAGTGCTAGAAACAAAGTGAGTGCCCACTGGCTAGGGAATAGCTGGACAAACTGTGGTATCTGAATGTAAAGAAATATTACTGTGCTGTAAGAAATGATAAAGATTTCAGAGAGACTTATGAACTGAAGCAACCAGAACCAGGAAAACAATAAACACAAAGACTACAATAATGTAAACAAAGAAAACCAACAAAACAAAGCTAACCTTTTGTGGTTATAATGACAAATTCTGGCCCCCGAGAAAAGATGAAATGTCAAGTCCCCCTTACAAGGGAGTGGGGGAAACGGGGACAGCTGGGGTGGAACGCTGTACATGCTGGCAGATGTGGCCATGGCAACTGAGCTTGTTTAACTGTTTTTCTGTTGCAAGGAAAAGCTCACCAGAAGGTGTAGGGGTTGGGAGCGTGTATCCAGAAATGACTCGGATGTAGACAAAAGGCATCAGTGACACTTTATAAAAGGTCAGAGGGTAATTCACTTGGCATTTTACTGGAGTCACTTTGCCCACGAAGCAGTACTACAAATGTAGAATCTAGCCAAAGGCTTTTTGGAGCTAGAGTACTTACCACTGCAGAGGAGGAAGTATGTTGGAAAACAGATCCCAGCATTTTGATTTACAAAGAAAACAAGAAATCAACAGCAGAGATGATGAATGAGAACCAGTCTATACCTCTATGGCCAAATGCAGGTTGCTTCAGCAGAAGATGCCAGAGAAGATCCCAGCTGCTCCTATTTTTCAATTAATGAATCACTACAAATGACAAACAGGAGGTTCAACACTCCACACGCTGGTTACATGACAAGAGGTAATGGTAAGGAACAGTTAAGTCTCAAAACACCAAAAATGAAGCATGAAATTTCATCCTTGTGTCTTTAGCCTAGAAATCAGTGATAGCAAGCAGTCATCCCCCAAATACAATGGAATACCTGGAAGATGTGAAAACTAGTGGATATTAGGAAAAGACCGGTCTACCCATACCTGGCAAATATCTGCAGTCTTGTAAAAGGTTTTCTTATCGATGGTTTTCAAGCTTTCAATAACGCAGGGCAGGTCAACCAGCTTACAGGCTAATGGGACACGATCCACATGGACAGTGCCATGACGTCCATCAGCTAAGGAATAATAAACAAAAGCTTAATTCTGACATCTTTTCAATGAACTGGAAGCCTCCTAGGGCCACAATAATGAGGACCTGCATATTAACAAGGTACATGCATTGTATTTTATTGGGAAATCTACCATTTCTTTTAACAGTAAAGCTGTTAAGAATTGTGTTATGTGTAACCTCCAGAGGGAAAATGCCAGATGGAAAGGTGTTCACAACTCCCAACTCTTCCAGGACTTGTGAATTTCCTCATTAATGTTTGAGGACTGGACAGTTTGGTGAAGCTGTAGTTTTCTGTAGGAAATTTTAAATTAATGTAAATGCTGTGCTTTGTGTTATTCTAAGCAGTCTATTCCACTCATTCAAACTAGCCTTCAGAAACATTCACATTCTAGATATAGACTATCAGAGAGTTTGCTGAAATTAGAATATTCATCACTGCAGGGGAGGCCATCGCAGATGTGTACTTTGTAGGAAGGAAAAAAAAGATGTGCTTCTAGAATGGTGTTAGAGCCCACAGCTGTGGGTTTGATCTCCAGTTCTTCACAGAGAATACTCACCCATAGTCCAGAACCGTTATTTCACAAAAGCATGCAAATCGGAAGGGAAACTTTTGTCCAGACTGTGCGAACAGCTCAGTGAAACATCACACATTATGGAAAGCACGCTTCCTTCCAATTGGGGGGGGGGGGGGTCTGAAATGTTATCTTTATAAACAAAGGCCAGCATTTGTTATTCCCTTGGATGGTAAGGAACCAGTAAGGCTGACTATATCCGATAGGAGCCAGGGAGCATTATGTCTGATCTCTGGAGGCCAATCTCCGGGCACTTCCATAGGTAGAGTGTACATAGGTACATGCCCATAGTTTCTAGCTGTGTTGCTCTTTGGATGGTTTCAGAGAAACCTGGGAAAACTCATATGAGTGAAATGAGCGGATCCAGGAGAACAATGAATGAACCCGGCAAGAGCAACACTATAAAGACAACAACTTTGAAGGACATAGGAATTGTGATGAACACAATGACCAAGTGCAGTTTCAACGTGCTGCCATCTCCATCTCCAGAGACAGAGAGAGAGCTGATAAACTTAAGAGCACAGAGTGAAGTTCTGTCCAAGGCCAACGTGGGAATTTGCTTTGTCTGACTTAAATGTTTGTAACATTTTGTTTTTTCTTGCTTTCCCAATGGTGGCGTAGGAGGAGAAGGGAAAAAATGCTAACCTGAAAATAAAATACCGAGTTTAAAAAAAAAAAGAAGAAAGACATTTCCCACTCACTTATAAGAAGAGAGAAAAGGGACCATAAAGACGATATAGACTACTTACGATGCAATTCGATGGTTAATTTGTCTTTCAGGCTGACACTTCCAGACTGTACTGCCCTTCTCACAGTAGAAGCATATTCCTGAAAAGAAGAAAAATTTATAAGACTGGTCACACGCATACCAGATGGCAGAAGAGATGGGCCAGGGAAATCCTGCTCTTAAATCTAACCTTCAACCAGTTTCTGGATGAAACACAGAGACAGCAACTACTTGGCATTCCATGGAGCCATTTTTACCATTTATCAGGATATCTAAGTCAACCCAGCACACAGGTTGACCATTATTCCTGGAGCTCCCAATAAAGGACTCCTCCCTCCCCTAGGTTCTAGGCCTTCCCCACAGACTCTCAAGTAACTGTTAAAAGTCAGGAGAGGGTCTGATCTGCAAATATTCTAGGTATACAAATTGACCCCTATCTGGGAGAAGACTTTGTTTATCCCACTGAAGGGCAATTTACACCCAAGAGTTGTAATATGTGCCATTTCCCATTAAATGCCCTTTTTTGGTCCATTTAAAAGTTCAAATCCAGATATCAAGGGGTAAAGAGGCTCTAAAACAGTATTCAAAAGGACTGTTCTTTCTAATCCCAGAGGGCATCCAGGCTTCAATAGCACAACATACTTTAATGTTCATGGAGGAGTGTAATTCAACTCTCAAACTCTTTATAAGTACACGAGCACTCTAAAACAAAACAAGCTTGGTGTCTAACTGAAAAAGGGCCTACCAATGTAGCATGATAGGGTGATATAGAAAGAGTCACAGGACCTGGGTTTGAGTCATAGTACTAACCATTTAATAACTGTGTAACCTTGAGCAACTCACTTCAATTCTCTGGACCTCAGTTCACTCACCTGTAAAATGGTAGAGTTGAACTAGAAGGTCTTTAGTACTAGAGAGTACTTTTAGCTCTAAACTTATGATTCAATTCAATCGAGATTTATTTCCTATAATGTACCAGGTACTGTGATAGCCAGGGAAGACACAAAGACCCTATGAGAGTTGATGAAGTCTATTCAAGGTTAATATTATTTGAAAAAATAGCTCTCAAAAGTAAATAGTCATGAACAAAGGAAAAGACAACTTCAATGAAGTGGATACATAGTGAAATATGACTACATTCGGGTTCTTAATGACCAATATCCTCTTAAATCATGTTTTTATACTTATCAACTGACAACCAAATGGAATCCTTACGTGTGAGAGTTTGTCTAAATTAACACAGTGTGAGTAAAAGCCACTCAAACTCAGCCTCCAGTCATTTGTTCTAATCTCCTGGGGCTCCTTACCGGAGGTAGACGTAATATAAATTGGTTCTCCAGTTCAGGAGGAGGATCCTCTTTATTCTTGCTCATTTTTTGTTCTTGAGTTCAGAGAGAGGAAAAACAAAATCACAAATAGTCAGTGAAAACCCCTTTCGTTTCCTTCAATTGTTCACTAAAGATGGTATCTCCAAATATAAGTTGTTTTATATGCACTCTAACGAGTACCAATGCCAGTATGAAATGTATACAGCCCAGAAACACTTCATTTCATCTCCACCTCTCCTCTCTAAGCAGAGCAGCTAAGTGACCCAGAGTGCTGGGCCTGGAGTCAGGAAGACTCATCTTCCCTAGTTCAAATCTGGTCTCAAATACTTCTTAGCTGTGTGACCCTGGCAAGTCACTGAACCCTGTTTGCCTCAGTTTCCTCATCTGTCAAATGAGCTGGAAAAGGAAATGGCAAACCACTCTAGTACCCTTGCCAAGAAAACCCCAAATGGGGTCACAAAGAGTTGGATACGACTGAAAGAAGTGAACAACTCCTCTCTAAATGAAAACTATTTATACTTCCAAGGAGAATTTAAGTTACACAACACAAATTCTCTTGAAATCAACTATATATATATATATATATATATATATATATATATATGTATATATATTTCATAAAGTAGAAACTACCAACAATGACATTCTACATTCTAGTGCAAAGAATCGTACAACAACGCAAGAGAGGACTCTATCTCTCTAAGAAAACTACATATCTTCTGCAAGAATTGCAGACAAAAAGGGAAAGAAACTGAGGACTGAAGTCCTCCAAAACCCTTTGGAGTAGTTAGTGGTCTATGACGTTTTGAGGAAAATATAGCTAAATCTCCCATTATCTGTTCACTTGAGTTAAAACGAGGTAAGCATCTATTTGGAGGAAAGGTAGCTTCTTGTGACTGTAACTCTACAACTAGTCTGTGTCTACCAGGTCTATTTCACCTTGTAGAGATGCTGAAGATTGTGAGTCAGTTCTTGTAAAGAAGCAGCATCAGTCTCTCTGCCTTCTAAGCTAATAATAACTTATTACACATCAATACTCCTTAAAAAAAAAAAAAGATGGGTTTAGCTTCCTGTGATATGTTTACAATAATTTCAACTTCAGCAAATCAAAGCATATCTGAAATGAATTTGAGAAACTTTCTACAAGGAATTCTACAGCAAATCCTTTTGATAGCAAAAACTCTTTCTGTAAAGTGAATAATCATCTTCCTACTCTTTTTTTGTCATTTCTAACATTCACTTATTGGATTTAAGTAGGGGTGTTATTTATACCTGGAACAGCTTAGCTTTCATAAACAGCTTCCTGGATGCCGGTGTCCCCGAGTTCTTCAGTTGAGAGGACACCTCAGGGGTGGTGAGAATGCAATGGATATATTTTTGACCTGACAATTAGGTTCACAGTTAGATGTCATCAAGGATAAAAGTAAAAAGATTTTGTGCTGTGCCATAAAACAAGCCAAAAAACCCTTCACCTTAGATTAGACAAGATAAGAAAGGCAGTGCATCACAGTGGATAAAGTATTGGCCCTGGCATTAAAGAAATCTAGATCTGATGCTTACCAGCCCTACAAACAGGGTCAAATCCTTTAACAGGGTCAAGCCTTGTTTCATCATCTGTAAAAAGGGGCTAATACTTGTAGTATCAACCTCCCAGGGCTTGGGGTTGTGGGGGCCAAATGACAAACTACATATCAGCATATTACAAAACTTTAAAGCTGGCACATGTGTGTATACATAAACAAAGGCACACACATGTGAGAATAGCATTATTACTAATTCACAAACCCCAGCTATCTCTAGGTCTCTTAACACATATGGAGCTAAAGAAGCCATGTGTATGTAGGTCTGTGGTTATAGTGGTACGTAACTGAAAGTTACGATAATAATTGCAAGTAGCATTTATACAGTATTTAAGGTTTACAGAACAATTGCCATATTATCTCATTTGATCCTCACAACAGCTCTGTGATGAAGATGCTATTATTATCCCCATTTTACAATGAGGAAACTGAGGATGAGAGAGGTTACTGTAACTTAACCCAGGGTCATACAATTAGCAAGGCCTTAAAATTAGGTCTTCCTAACTAACCACTAAGTCTGGCACTGGCACTTTATCCACTATGCCACCCAGCTATTATTCCATGTTCAACCCTAAAGGTGACTTAAGAAATTTTTGGAAAGGCACAGAATGCAAAGAGAATTTAGCATTTCATAGTATCCTTTTTCACCACAGAAGCCCAGAGCCACCCAGCATGAGAGAGGGGAGGAAAAAAACCACAAATGTATTACGTGTGATCACCATTTCTTCTCTTCTTGCTTCATACAAATATTTATACATTTTCGTATCATTCAAAAACTAAATATAAATGGAAGGGGGAAGGTCCATTAAAATAAAGCAAATAAAATAAAAACCAGAGTCTGGGGATTATATCAACCACCCTTTAACACTACTCCAACCTTCTACTGCTATGCAAACTTCGGCCACAGCAATTTAAACTGAAGACTTCCCAGTAGAGCTACTTCTATAAAATACTTTGGGTCCAGATTTATTTCTGGTTCTCCTCCGGGGGCAAAATGGTTTAGTAGGGGTTTTCCAACAGAAGGATACCCATACCTGGAGGGGAGTGGGCAAGAGAAGCTTGTCAAAGGAATATGGGGAATATTTTGATTGGATTTTTAAAAAAAATGACTTCCAATCAATGAAGCTACAAACTTTCTGGAGTACCCTTGGAAAAGTATATCCCATTCTTACTGAACATACCCATGAGGTTTTAAATGTATAAATTATATAAATCTATGAATATTTTAATAAATTATATTTCTAAATTAATCTGTTTTTTAAGTGCATATGCATGGTAAAGTCCACAATTTAGTCCCTTCACATTAAATAAGGTTTCCTGAAAGCCAACGGGCACAGGACTGCAAAAGGTTAGAAGCCCCTTGTGTGATGAAAAGAGGTGTAGTGTGTTAGGCCCAGTAGCCCTGTGTTTTATCCCTAGCTCTGCCACTTACTCGTGTGAGCTGGGGAAGTTACTTTAAACTCTCTAAGCCTTAGTTTACTAATTTGTAAAATAAGGTACTAGACCTCTAAATTCCCTAAGGATGGTGGTAAAAGGTGAGGAACCAGGGAGCTTTATTTCTCACCATTTTTTCCTGTCAGGGCTAAAAAAGGATTGGCTCTGGTAATACTGAACCTTAAGCAAGAGGATCTCACACATGACTCCCCCAGTCACCGCCTCGATGTGATTCAGTGGCAAGAGGGCTAGCTCCGGAGCCAGAGGTTCAAATCCCGGTTCGGCCCTTTACCACTTTTACTATTCTGAAGAGTCCATCTAGTCCGGGGTCTGGGAATTCGTCTTCAAATTATTTTGATAAGGGTATTTTCACATAATTGGTTTCCTATTGTAATTATGGCACTCAAAGACATGATTCTGAGAAGGGATCCATTCGCTTCACCACACAGCCCAAGGGGGCCGATGGTGCAAAAAAAAAAAAAAAAAAAAAAAACCAAAAACAAAAACAAAAAGGCTTAGCAGCTCTGGGTTACTTCCTACCTCCTCATTTTGCTGAGGAGGGTACTGAGGCCCCAGACAGTTAAGTGACCAGCCCACGGTGACACTAGCTATTAAGGGGCTGAGGCGGAAATCGAACTCAGGTCCTGAGACGCCAAGTTCAACGCTTTCCACTGAACCACAATGCCTCCCTATTTGAGGACGGTCCCTTCCCTTCGCCTCACTTTCTCCAAGTGTAAAGACAGGGGACTGGAGAGGACGGCCTCCGGGGGCTCCTTCTGCTCCTAGGCGGCTCGGATTTTCTTCACGGCTCCCAGCCCCGCCCCCCTCCCGCCTCCTCCCGCCTCCTCCCCCGTTTCTCCCCACAGAAGAGTAATGGCTCCAACTCCCGCAGCCGACGGGTCGGAGCCGGCCCTCTCCTCAAGGGTCCCGGCACACTCACCGACCCCAAATCGACGAAGACGAGCGCCGCCTCCCCGTCCGACGAGAACGACCTCCAGACGACGACGACTTGACGACGGCGGGAGGCGCAACGCCTGAGGATCTGGGCGGGCACCGGAAGCGCTTGGCGGCCCCGCCTCCTCGCCTCGCGCTCTCCGGGAGGGGTTCCGGGTGGAGGGCCGCTCCGAGCGAGGCAGCGGAAGTGGGGCGGGGGCGGGGGCGGGGAGGCTGCGGGAAGGCGGGATTTTCGCAGGTGCAGCGGGAGGGCGGTTCGCGGGCCTGCCTCGTTCCCTCCTGCCCTCCTGCCCTCCTGCCCTCCTGCCTCTCTCCCTTCCCTCCTTCCCTCGTCGTGTGCGCGAGGCGAGGTCGGGGCTTGGGGAGCACGCGCTCGGCTTCAGGAGAAAGGTAGGGGGGGCGGCGCTGGGGGGAGATAGGGGGATGCCAGATGTGGCCAGCTGAGCGGGGCCGGAAGTGAGCCAGGCGAGGGCCCTGACCTTTTTGAGCATCCCCAACAGCTTTCCCCCTCGTCATGCAAATTTTTAAAATTTTGTATCCTCCCCTTCATGTTTAAAAATTTTCTTACCAGGGATGGTTTTGGGGAGGGATATCTTAGGAAAAAAAGATTCCAAATTTTTTTTTTTTCCAAGAAAAGAAAAATCATACACTGCCCCTCCTCACACTGGGCCCTGCCTTAATGCTCCAGCAGCCTGCCCTGAGAATGGCAGAATCGGGCGGGGGAATGTGGGAAGATGCTAGCAGGGGTGGGGAACACCTCTTGAGCAGCCTCGAGGCCACGGGTGGCCCTCTAGGTCCACAAGTGTGGCCCTCCAACTCAATCCAAACTTCACAGAACAAATCCCCTTCATAAAAGACTCGAAGAGTCTTCTCCCAGGACTCAGTTTCACACCTCTCAGAGCAGGCACCCTTTCCCATCCTCGAAACAGAATGTCTTCCCGCCTTCTCACCAAACGGGCTGTGGGTTGGATTTGATGTTCTAAGCACAGTTAGGATGCAAAAATGAGAGCAACCCTTGCAGTCTAGTTGGGAAACTAAAACATGATGGCGGGAAATGATAACGGGAAATGCTAAAAATAAGAGTGGATAATATGGCTAAAGCAAATGTGGGGCTTTTTTGTGTTTCATTTTTTAAATTTGTATTTTTAGGGTAAAGCTTAATCAATGAAATTTTTTTTTTTGTTTTAAGTAAGTTTTTATTGCTGTCTTTTTTTTTATATCACCATAATTTACCTCAGTATCCTTCCCCCTCCCAGAGAACCATCCCATATAATAAATAGTATTTTAAGACAAAAAAAGAAAAAGAGGAAATAATCAGCATAACTGATCAATACGTCAAAAACAGCTTGAAAATATAGGCAATGTACAACATTTGTGGACTTCCCACCTCTGCAAAGGAGTAGGGTGTCTTCTCGTATTTTTTTTTTCCTTTGGAGTCATGCCTGTTCTTTATAATTTTGCAACTAAAATTTAGTTTTTTAATTTTAAAAATTAACAATAGTTACATTTGGGATATTTTTAGTCTGGGGGGGGAAGTCTGTGATTTTGTATTCAATAAATGTTTACCATTTTTTTAAAAATTGCCTGGACTTTCATCAACAAAATGTGTTGTACAAGCCTGTGGTATTAAGTGAATGATAAAGAGGCTTCATGCGGTAGGAAATCAGCGAAAGAAATTATTTATAGCTAAATTGGAGTTTGAGGAATGGGCTGAATTAATATAGGTGAGAAAATGGGTGAAAGAATATAAATCTGAACATAGGGGTGGGACTAAGAGTAGAGAAATTGAGAGAAGGGAGTTAGGGGATTAGGGATTAGGACTGGTTGAATTGGATTAGCAATAGAGATCAGAAACAATAATTTGAAATTGGAAGATTGGAACCATTGCAAGACAGCCATTTTTAGGAACACTGAATGCTGGATTTGTCCTGTAAACTGGAGGAGAATTATAGAGTATCAAACCATATCACTGGAGAGTTACTCTAAATGACTAGAAGCTGAGTCCAAAAGCAAGACTAATATATAGATTTCCATCTATGTACATGCACATTAGACACGTGTAGCATCTCTTCAGTATTCTTTGATTCGGTACTCCTGCTGCTCCTTAAACAAGGCCCTTTGGCCTTTTTTTTTTTTTTTTTTTTTTTTGTCTCCAAAATCTCAGTCTGTTTCATGGTAGCAAGCAGACAGCACACGTGTGGCACCAATTCTGTATTTAAATTGCCTACTCAGTGCCTTAGTTGACGAATGTTCATGGATGAGGAGGAGGAAGAAGATGTGATAGTTTGCTTGCCTTTGAAAAATCAACTTTAAAAACGCATCTAAACCTAAAACATTTAAGCAGCTTCAAGGAAAAAGCCAACCCACCTGTCCATTTGCTAGGGATGGACTAATGAGGTGATATGCACAAGAGCTAGGATTAAAGTTGAAGCAGTTTAATTGTCTTTATAAAAAGTCAATGGTCACAGTCAAAAATAAAATTCCTCAAAATACTGAAAAATAAAATTATTCAATTTGATCAGTTGTCTCAGTAAGTTGCCAAGACCTTCTTTAGCCAGCTGGTTTGCCCACTTAGTGCTGTCCTCAAAAGGAATCTTTACCATCTGATCTTCACGAATCCACAGTGTAGATGTTGAACTTTGTCAAACGGCAAGTGTCCTCAAATCTGCTTTTTAAAAATCCCAACAGGACCAGTGCTGGCCAGAGATGATGGCTGGCCACAATAGCTTCTATATTGGTCTGAGCTTGGCTGTCAGCTCCAGCATTTTCATTGGTACAAGCTTCATCCTGAAGAAGAAAGGACTTCTTAAGATTGCCAGCAGAGGCTCTGTGAAAGCAGGTATAGCAGACTCTTTATTCCTGGGTTGGTTTGTCAGAATTTTTCTTTCCTCTTGCTTCTCACCTTTGAGCTGAAAAGATAGGTGGTCTAAGATGGAAAGGAGGCTAAATGGGAATCTGTAGGTATTGTTATTAGCATACTTGTTAATTGGCTCTTAGAAAAGATTGAGATGAGTTCAAGGGTAGTTTTTAGGATTGTTTCTGAATTTGATTTCTCATTATCCCAGGATTTTGAAGGCGCTGTGCTGAAGACATAGTAGTTATTCACTAAACCTGTAAGGGTAAGTGATTTAAGGAGGACAGTTGTCGGGTTCAGATTTTTAAAAGCTTGTGGCATTCAAATTCTTTTATTCTGAGTTTGAGGTCAGAAGTTGCATAGTATAGACCAGAATTAGGCTTTATTTACCTGAACTCTTGCCCTTTGGTGTGTGCTGTGCCGAGACCCAAAGCCCACTGCCTGGGGCAAAATTTCCCTTCCCTGGATATATTGAAGTGACTGCCATGGGTACTGGGTGCTGTGATGAATCTTCTGCATTTGGAGATTCACAAGTTCTGGTCAAAATGCTAGGTCTTTTGGGGGCTAAAAAAGAGAAAGAAAATGAAAAATCTTTAGGAAGTTGGCAGGAGGAATCCAAGGACCCTCCAAGTTATAGCAGGTCAGGAGGAACAAGAAAATTGTCTTTTCGTATAAAGAAAAACGTCCCAGTTGTTGTTCTCCTTGATTCCAGTCCTTAAGGCCTGGTAGGTGTGTAACTTCTCTTCCTTCTATTAGGTCATGGCGGCCATGCATACCTAAAGGAGTGGCTCTGGTGGGCTGGACTACTATCCAGTAAGTTTTTTTTGGTTTGTTCATGAAATTGCAGCCTGAAAGATAAATATCAAAATAAGGCAACGAGTTATTTTAGAATAAGCTGGAGAGATGACCATTCCACATTAGGCATGCAAAACAGTTTTTTTTGTACTGTAGTTCTATCTAACCAATTGTATTCTGGCAAAGATACACCTAAATATGCATAACAGATCTTTAATCACATTGATTATAACCTGCTCTGATACAGACCAACAAGCACTCGTGATTTCCTTTTGCTCCCAAACGAATGTTTCTTTTCCGATATCATGAACACGAAAATGTGTAAGTATACTCACGTGTGGTCACATAGGTAGAGACCCATATTCGCTCCCTGTTCCCTTATGAAAAGCCTCTTTAATATCTTTCTAGCTCCTAGTCCATTTTCCAAGTAGACAAATTAATAGCAGTTACAACGCGGCTTCTGAGGCGTTGGCTTAAAGTCACAAAACTTGGGCCTCTCACTGCTCACAGATGTCTTCCTAGTTCTGTACAAATCAGGGTGACGTTCAGGGCACAAGTGCTAGCATGAGACGAGGATTACCTTAGTGTCTAACACTTGGAGGTGCCCAGGGGCCTTGAATGCAAATCCTGACTACTCGGGCTTTTGCTCGAGTAGAATGGTCTCGTCATCATCTCAAAATGAAATGCTCCATCACCTCCTGTTAGCTCTGCTAAACTTATTTAACTTTTCATCACACAGTCCACATTTGTTGATGCATTGTGCAGTAGGAATTAGGGTGTAATAAGCAACCCTTACTTACTGAGGTTATACTCTCAACCTGCCAGGGCAGCAATCAGTTGCTGGTACAGGATCCTAATTTCACTCCTGCTCAAGGATTTATGTCAGCAAGGAAGAAGTTGCATAGAAGAGCTAGGTACAGAAGAGTTTATTAAGCAAGTACATATAAGAACCCAAGACTTTGTGTTAGGTAGGTTTGACTTTAAAAACTGTACAGATGAATGAATGAATGAATAAATGAAGTATTTATCATGTACAAAACACTAAACCAAGCCCTGGGGGGTACAGATAGAAAAGTCAGACATTCCATGCTCTTAGGGAGCTCACATTCTGTTGGGGGGAGAGGGAACAACCCATTTGGGAGGTTTCTACTGCAAGTGGGATGGCAAGGTCCCAAGGTACAGTGGCCAAGCAGATGGTCAGGCCTCCTCTTTAATGGTATTTCCAGTGTTAAAAATCATATCAGTTTCTGGTGTTGAACCATTGGACAGGGTCAAGGACTTTGGTGCAAGAACTTTCTTTTCTAGGTCTTCAGTAACTGTGTCTACAGCACCTGCTGGAGCAGTGGCCAGGCTGCCCCTCCGAATGAGTTACTGCCCAGGGTTTATAGCTGAGGGCACTGGACTGGAAGAAATGCTATTCCCAAGGCCTTTGGGTTCAGGGTTCTGGCCTCTCACCATTGGGATCTGAGGGGAGATGGTGGTCAAGGTGGTGATGGTGGTGGTTTCACTTGTCTGGCACATGCTGCCTCCTGTTTTTCCCTCAGGGTGCCTGACTGCTTCATCTAGGCTGGCTTACCTGCCCTGTGTGTGACAGTTGGTGGGGCTGGCTGGCCCCTTCTCCACAGGAGTTGCTTCCCCAGACGATGGCAGGACCGGTGGTCTGGGAAGTGCTGCCACTCCCAGGGCTCCCGTGCCCATCCGCCTGTTGGTGGCCATTGGTCAGCATTTGTTGCTGGTGGTAATGAGGAAGGTGGGCTCCTTCTCCACAATGATTTCTCCCCTCAATGATGGCTGTGGGGGCTGGGCTGGAAACAGATCTGGTGGTTTGGGGGACATTGTTATTCCCAAAGCTCTTGGGTTCAGGGTCCTAGACTGTCTCCATCAAGATCTGATGAGAGATGGTGGTCAACCTGTAGTTGCTATTGATAATGTTGTACTCATGCCAAGTTTAGCTTGTAATGAAGATCACTTTCCTAACCAAGAAAGTTGTTTCTCCTTTGCAGTGGGAGTCGGAGAAGCTGCCAACTTTGCTGCCTATGCTTTTGCCCCAGCCACACTAGTAACACCCCTGTGTGCACTAAGTGTGTTAGTGAGGTAAGCGATGTTCAGGTGCTTTATTTGAGTCTATGTCCTAGCAACCTGAAGTGATGATGTATTATTGGTGAAAATATTTCCCCAATATCCTTGTTTTCTTGCATTCTTTTCCTAAGTTTACTTACTGGAAGTGTTTTACTTCCTAGGAGAAAAAAGCTTTTCTTTCCCTTAACTCTATCTGTTTTGGGGAGAAAGTTTCCTTTTGGAACTTCATGAGTCTCCTATTGCTATGAATCCTTTTTCATGAATAGAGCAGATTGTTTTCTTCCTGCCCACCAACCCTGGCCCAACTTAAGTGACTGTTTATGCATTCACTTTTCTTTTGGTTTTATTTATCTTCCTGTGTCCTCTGCTTTTTCTCCCCTTCTTTCTTTCTTCCCAGGATCAGCTTGGTCCAATTAAATGCTTGGCTATCTCACTCCTGTTGAGGTTTTATGTAATATAGTGAATATAGTTCACTCTTGTGAACCTGGCTGTTTTCCCTGGCACTTAGAATCCTCCCTGTGCTGAGGCAGTATGGTATTGATTTATAGCTGAGTGTTATTGATGAAAGAATCTCTGCCTGGGTGTATTGACATGTTTTATGTTTACCCGCAGTTCCATTTTGTCCTCTTACTTCTTGAATGAAAAGTTGAACATTCATGGGAAGATTGGTTGTGTACTAAGTATTCTGGCCTCAACCATGATGGTGATCCATGGCCCCCAGGAGCAGATGATCTTCACCTTGGCAGAGATGTCTGAGAAGCTGAGAAGTCCAGGTAGCAGAAGGGAAATTCTAACATGATTTTGATTTGAAATACCTTAGTATGACAAAGGCCTTGGTTGGAATTTTAGTTGGGAGAAGGTAGATGGTTTTGGTAGCTCCTGCTTTCAACGCTCTTCCAATCCTACTCTGGTGTCTCATTGTGATATGGAGGTGGCTGTGGTTTCTCTAGACTTGTGCAGGCTCTGGTATGTATAAGTTCTCGGCTGAAAAGGCTTCGAATATGGTTCTGCTGACAGTGTCCGCCTTCCTAAATGTAGCGCAGCAACTCATCAGTTGGTTGGTCACTAGCCAATAAAGGCTTTGGTCAAAGCAACCAATGTAGTCCATCTTCTACTTTTGATTCTTTGTTTTTCTAATTCACCAAACTCCAGACTCTCAGTACCTGCCTCTGTTTCTGATTACACTAATTTGAGTACATCTGGCAGAAAATCAAATTCCATGGCAACTTCTTAGAAAATACTGCCTTGGAAGACAGGAGATGAGAGGAAATCACCATCTCTCTCTAGGATACTGAACAAGAACCTGAATAAGAACACCCAGGCAGGTGGCAGTTGCAGCCCTTCCCTGAATCCTTTCAGACAGAGATAATTCATGATGTTCTTTTTTTTTTTTTTCCAAATAGTATGCTTCAATCTGCATTCAAACTCCATAGTTCTTTCTTTGTATGTGGATAGCATTTTCCATCATGGGGCCTTTGGAAATGTCGTAGATCCTTGTATTGCTGAGAAGGTTAAGTCTATCAATATTAGCCATCGAACAACGTGGCTGTTAGTGTGTACGGCATTCTCCTGGTTCTGCTTACTTCACTAAGCATCAGACCAAGTCTTTCCAGGTTTTTCTGAAGTCTGCCTGTTCATCATTTCTTATAGTTCAATAGTATTCCATGACATTCATATACCACAACTTGTTCAGCCATTCCCCAATGGATGGGCATCCTCTCAATTTCCAATTCTTTGCCACCACAAAAAGAGTTGCTATAAATATTTTTGTACGTGTGGGTCCTTTTCTCATTTTTCTGATCTCTTTGGGATACAGCCCTAGAAGTGCTATTGCTAGGTCAAAGGGTATGCACATTTTTATAGCCCTTTGGGCATAGTTTCAAATTGTTCTCCAAAATGGTTGGATCATTTCACAACTCCACCAATAATGCATTAGTGTTCCAATTTTCCCACATTTTCTCCAACATTTATCATTTTCCTGTTTTCTCATGTTGGCCAGTCTGATAGGTGAAACTCACTGTGTTCTGATGCAGGCCTACCCTCATGGCTAAAGGTAGTTGGTAGGAAGTTTTTCCCATCATCAAACTGAAATTTGCCCCTTTGCAGCATCTCCCCACTGCTCCTAGTTGTGTCTGGGGCCAAGCTGAACCAGTGGCATTCCTTTTGTTTATAATCATCTTGACACGGCTATGCTGTCCCGTCTCCCCACCCACCCACCCACCCCGTTCTTTCAGCTAATCTTTCTAGCACTATCCTGGTTAGCCTCCTCTGAATGTTCTCAGGCTTATCACTGTCCTTCCTAGAATGTAGTATCCACAGCTAAATGAACACAGTGTCCACAGTGAAGGTGACCAGGGCAAAGTGAGGCAGCAATGCTTACTTCCCTAGTCTTGGACACAGTGTCTCTCTTAACGTGCTTCAATGTTGCCTTAGCTTTTTTGGCTGCCATTTCATAGTTGTTCATTGGGCTTGTCGTAATCGCTACACCCCAGGCTCTTTCAGAGGGACTGTTGACTAGCCATCTTGTACTTGCAAAGTTGATTTCTCTTAATCCAAGTATGAGGCCACATGAATTAATATTTTATGGAAACATGAAATGGGGTAGGCATGCCTGGTTCTTTAGATACTTGCCAGGTGAGACCATGATGGCAGTGGGAAGTGATTAAACCTTAATAAGGCACAGAGGGTGGAGGGAAGAACAGGCACAGAAAGTACAGAGACAATCAGCGAAGAGGGATACAAAGGCTGACAGTGGGAATGGGGGATAGGGTGGCAGAGGAAGGTCGGCATCGGAGGAGGGGGAGGGAGACAGGTACGGAGAATCACTTGAGTAACCGTGGATTAGAGTTGGGAACCCTTGGCAGCATGGACCCAGATGGAGGGCAAAGAATTCGAGGTCTCGTCTTTATAGCTTTTTGAGGGGAACAGACTTACTCTTAATCTGTGCCACTTTGGAATTAGTTCCTTAACATATTCATGTCATCTCAAAGTTATCAGCAGCATTTGGTGTTCTGCTGGACTTACTGGAGATGTCGGGAACTTCTCTAAGATTTCTATATCATAGGAGCCAAAGGCCTGACAAGAAAGCCCAGATGACTTCCCCTGAGTCAGCACATATTACCAGGATGTGATTTTTGGTTACAATACGATACAGTTTGTAAATTGTGCTCCTTTTATCTTTGGAACAGCTTGTTCACAACTTCTAGGTTCCCCTTTGCAATCTTGTTTCCTGCTATTGCCACTTTAAACTGGCTCCTTATAAACATACTTACCATGCTATGTAGAAAGGAGGGAGAGGTGGCCAGAGGAACCAGAATAAGGTACAGTTTTAACCCAACACATCTTTCCCAATTCAATATAGTTTACCCCAGTGGTCTCGCCTGGTGAGGTCCTTTAGATTCCTAATTCTGTCATCATCAGCAAGTTGATAAGCCTTTATCCAAGTCATTGGTTAAATAATGTTCAGTGCATTGAGATAGGGCTTATGGACATCTCATTCTGGATGTTCCAAACCAAACTCATGGGGGCAGCTAGGTGGTGAAGTGGATAGAGCACCAGCCCTGGAGTCAGGAGGACCTGCATTCAAATCCAGCCTCAGACACATAACACTCATTTAGCTTTGTGACCCTGGGCGGGTCACTTAACCCTATTGCCTAGCCAAAAAAAAAAAAAAAAACAACAAACAAAACAAACTCATTACCCACTTAACTTTGCCCTCCATCCTAACCTCCTTGTTTCTGTTGATAATACTACTTTCTTGTCACTGGAGACTGAAACCTTGGGTTCCTTTTTGCTTATTGGTTCTCAGCAAAGCACCTATTATGTAAGATTATAGCACCACCAAGGACAACACTTTCTTTCCCCTCCCCCTTTGTTTACCTTTTGTTTTGCGTTTGTTGTCTAGGTTCCTAAATGTTCTGAAGTAATTTTTAGGTGTGAAATTATTTTCACATTTTGTCTACCAGCTAGAAAGGAAGTTTAAATGTAGGGAAGAATCCAATTTCCCCCCCTCCCCCTCCCAAAAAGTAGCAATGCCTCCAAACTTGGAAGGGGACTTTTAAGATCATTGAGTCTGATCTCAACTCTACAGTTGTTTTCTCTCTTCTGTGGAGGATTAAGCAAATTAAACAAATACCTGCTAGCTCTGTTTCTCCATTATTTTATCACATTTCTCAGAGTTCAAGGTGCATTTCATATAATTACTCAGATTTAATAATTCATATAATTTCTAACCTTTTTATAATGTTTTGGACACCCTAATGTAACCCTTAGCAGGAGCACTACTTCCAGTTGGAGAATCTATTAATTTGATAGCTCAAAATCCTGTTGGCCATTTTCTCCATAATGAATTCTCTACTAATGTACCTAAACCCTGATCTGTTGTGTGTGTCCCCATCCCCCAGTTTCCTAATAGGTACCTCTGACGCAGAAACTATCCCTCTCTTCACATTAAACCTTTTTTGATGGGGACAGGTAGAAGGAGAAAATCTAGAACTAAAATCTTACTGGTTAATATGATTAAAGGACAGACAAATTGATTCACTGTTACTCTCCCTGAGATGTATATGTTTTAATGATTTGGCATTTCTTATGCATGTCAGACATGACTGAGATGACTGAAGGTCAACAATAAAAATGTGTAATAATAGATTTCAAATTTTTATTGACTGAATTGTCTTTTTTCTCAGGATTCATTGGATTTGCCATATGTGTGCTGGCCAGTTCCACTGCCCTCATCTTTGTGGTAGGACCTCAATATGGCCATAGTAACGTCCTGGTGTACGTTCTGATCTGCTCCTCAATTGGTTCCCTTTCTGTGTCCTGCGGCAAGGGTTTGGGCATCTCCCTGAAGGAGCTGTTTTCAGGGAAGTCTGTCCTGAAGGAACCCCTTGGTTGGGTGCTGCTGTTTTGTCTGGTGGTTTGTATAAGCATTCAGATCAACTATCTGAACCGGGCTTTGGACATTTTCAATGCCTCGCTAGTCACTCCCATCTATTATGTCCTTTTCAGCACAGCTGTCATGACTTGCTCTGCCATTCTTTTTAAGGAATGGCAACATATGGTCCTAGACAGTATCATTGGCACAGTCAGCGGTTTCCTAACCATAGTTTTTGGCATTTTCCCTCTTCATGCCTTTCGGGATATCCCTTTTTCTCCTGACCTGATATATTCTTCTCTGAGGTCAAGTTGAGGTAATTCCCATGCTCCTCCCTGGAGGAAAAACAAAAGGCAAAATCAGCCTCTTCTAGATGGACGTGATCCCAACAAAGAGTTCCACAACATTGAGGTCGAAGAGGTTGAAAATCTGTGAATGATCTTGGGCAGAACACTCTCTGTTTCTGTTGGGTAAGGTGGCCTTTGTACTTTTACTTAAGATCTGCCCGGGCCCCTGACATCCAGCCAGAGCAGATCAGGAGCAAATTAATACCTAACTAGTAAGCAGTGGGACAGCAGAACCTTCCCAACTGCCATGTTGTTGCTAAAGTCTCATTTGCTTCACTAAGACATGCTGCTAGATGTATATGTGGATGTATATGTACGCTGGTGAAGTATTTGTGAAAAGAACCATCTGTCTCTCATCACTAGTTCATACAGAAACCCAAAAGCACTGATGTTAGTCTGATTTACTTGTTACAGTTTGAGAATTCGAATGTTTTAAGTGTTCAGTGAATGCTAGGGTTTTTAAAAATGTTTTTAAAGGTGTTTTTTGTGTCACTTTTAGTGCTAACTGAATCCTGACCATCCTGAAATTTGTATCTAGGACTTGAGTATAATTACTGATAACTGCTGGCTGCTACCACCTGCCTGGTAAGAGGATTTAATTCTAAAAACCACATTCCAGAGATTATTAACCCCCACCCCCATCCCACCCCACCCCACCCCCAGTAGATTATTTAGCTACCCAGAATGTCTGTTGCAGTCCTAGCTGACCTGGTTATATGCTTAGAGAGCTGGTTCTGCCCGATTCCTGTAAACAATACCGTTAAAGTACATTCCGAGTTGCTTGTAAATGTAAAGTGTTCGAGACCAAGGAGAGTAGCGGCTTAAATGGCCTCCAGTGTGTGTTTTTGGCTTGGCTTAGAGCAAAGAGTTCCCTTGTCCTTGACCATTTCACTGAAGACTTCCAAATTCAGTGGCAGCCTCCACACGAGGACAAACAGCAGTTACAGGGATTATACTTCCTGTCTGCAAATCATCTTGGAGTTTGGAGTGCTCTTGCCTAGAATAGTAGTGATGTACTGAGTCTATAGGAGGCTCATGGTGTGTTTGAAAGAAATAAGCAATCGCTAGAATGTAAGCTCCTTGAGGGCAGGGGACACTCTGGTTTTTATTTTTGTATCCATATTTGATGCTTAATAAATGTTGACTCTTGATGAGCAACATAGGCATTTCTGTTCCTGTTCTTCTCGGGATAGCTTCAGCCTCCTTTCCAATTCCAGTTCCAGTCTGGGGGAAATTGAAACAGCAGTGTGTGCCTGCGACTTTGAGCTGTTTCCTCTAGCTAGTGATAGACTCCATAAACAGCCTTACAGAAAACGTCCACGAACCATCTCTTTGTCACCCATTGAGGACATAGGATTTCATTTCTCCAAAATCTTAGTTTTGGAGAGTTGCCTGGAGGAGACCAAAATGAATTGGCTTGGCCAGGGTCACACAGCCAGTTTAACAGATAAGAGCCAAGCCCAGCCCTCTCTACCAAGCCAGCTGCTTCATCATCTGTATTAGACAACTATTGGTTAATCCATGATCCCTGCAAAGGATATGACTTAAGTTATTATGTATAGCTGAAAGAACCTAGAATTGTTCTATTTGTAAAGCATCATAGGAGTGAGAGCTGGTCCACTTCCTTCATTTTACAGGTAAGAAAGCTGAGACTGAGATTGATGAATCCAGGGTCACACAGACACTAAGGTCACACAGATGCAGCCTTTGATGATTCCGTTTCTCAAGAAGGGCAGCAAGGTGACACTGAAGTGGATAGAGTGGATGGGGCTAGAGTCTGGAATACTCATCTTTCTGAATTCAAATACAGCCTCAAGACACTGCCTAGCAGTGTGACCCTGGGCAAGTCACTTCACCCTGTTTGCCTCAGTTTCCTCATCTGTAAAATGAGCTGGAGAAGGAAATGGCAAACCACTCCAGTATCTCTGCCAAGAAAACTCTAAATGAGGCTTGCAGAGAGTTGAACATGACTGAAAGACTGAACAAAAACTGTTCTCTAGGGGAAAGAAAATTTAGTGATACAGTGGGTTTTGGTGACTGAACTGAGTAATAAACTAATTTCAAATTTACATACTGATGTTGCCTAAATTTTGTTGTTATTGGTAAGCAGCACCTGTGAAGTGGCTTCAATGTGTAAGGCATGGTGCTGGCATACAAAGACAAGGAATTATTTGGCAACGTCACTGTGTCCATGAATCACCATATATAGAACAAGAAAAACTAAAGAGAGTGGCAGGTTCGGAGGGGAAGGTCAGATTCAAGGCTGAGTTGGGAGCAGAGGCTGCCTTAGTGCAGTGTCAAATCATCACACTTGGAATGACTTGGGCAGCCTAGCTATTCCAGGATTTAAGAACAGGACCAGGCTAGTAAGGTCACTTATTAAAATTAAGGCCTTAAAAATAAATAAAATCAAATCAAATCCTTTGTCACCCAATGCCCCTCCCTCCAACTCAGGATGGTTCAGCTTACCTCTCTAAAACCTTTATCAGTACAGTCTGGTTTTAATCACTCCTTTACTGGAGTAACCCCAGCATTTGCATACTTAGTTTGCCCTTTGTTTTGCATGTTATCTAGGATTCTACATATTCTGAAGTAATTTTCATGGGTTAAATTATTAAATTATTTTCATATTTTGTCCACCAGCTAGAGAAGAAGTTTGAATGAAGAGAGAAGTCCAATTTCCCACCCCCAAGCAGCAATGCCTCCAAACTTGGAAGGGACCTTTAAAATCATTGAGTCTAATCTCGACTCCATGGCTGAGAAAGCTGAGGCCCGGAGAAGCTGACTTGCCCAAAGTCTCTTCTTAGCTTGGGCCCTGATTCCAAACCCTGCTCTTCCACTATACTACTACCTCCCCTCTAGTAAGTAGTTGGGGATACACAGCTAAGATGTGTAACAACTCGAGTATTTCTAAGCCAGTGGCCTCATGCTTTGAGATCTGTCTAGGGAGGAGTGTGGCTGGCAGTCATTACTTTGTTCTGCTTTGATTATCTTGGGGAAATGTAAAGCAAAGCTCATATCCCCACAGGTTGGAGGTTCTTCCAGGACTTGTGCCTTACAACAGTCCCTCAGCAAATCCTCATTGGGTGACAATGTTAAGTCCTGGCACTAGCCCCGGTCTAAGTTTTAACTGTCAAGACATCTAGCTAGTAGAGGCAGTGATGTACTTAAAATAGACCTGGCACTGGAGGTAAAGGACGAGGCCTCGAAGCCCCAGCTCTGTCGACTGGGATCTTTGGCCAGCTCAGGATTACTCCGAGTTGTCTGATCAGTGAAATGGGAGTACAGTACCTACAAGTATCCTGTAAGTTATGACGGATGCCTGAAGTACTACAAAAACAGGTACACAGGTGTTGAGTGGTGAGAACCAAGGAAAGAAAAGTTTTCCCAAAACCATGTCAATCTGAGGCAAAGGGTTTTATTTCAGTGATCATGATCAGAAGATTTGCAATAAATGGAACAATGAATCAACACATTAAGTATGCCCCTCTGCCTGAAACTATGGCTAGCTGGGGTGGTGGCTGGTTTAAACCTTTACAATAAATTCAGGCACATCTTTCAGTCACTTAATACCCTGAAACTCAGGGCAAATTATTCTCATTTTGAGACTGCCAAGAGGGAGGCAAAAGTTATGTTCACTAGATAATTAAGCTAGATTTCTCTGTATCCAAAGCCCTCTTAGCCTCTCAGCATTGTCTACTGAGATGTACTGTATACAGGTATTTAAAATAAGTCACAGTAAAGGAGGAAGATGGATACCATTGTAAGTGAGGTGTCTAGTCTGGGCACTGTATTACAGATCTGCCCAGCCCTGATTAAGTCACAAGATGGATAAGGAGGCCTGAAACTGCAGTACCAAACGGCTTCTCTCCTCCTGTTGCTAGATGCAAAGATGTATTATCTCAACCCCACCCTCCCACAGGTTTGAAATTAACATGTACAGATGAGGGAGTCTATCTATATGGTCCCAGTTTGAATACCTACAAAGAAGCCAATGGAACATTAAGAACACAGCCCTGTGTACAGTTTAAATGTATCTAGTAGTCTTCCATTCCACTGTCCAAAATTTTCATAAAACTGGCATTTCAAAACAAAACACAACCCCCAGACTCACAAAACTGTTCTCTGCTCATTCAGATAACAGAATATCCCAAAGGCTGGGATAAAAGATGGAAGCCAATCTCCCCACAGCCTTTTCTTTTACAACCATCCCATCACTAGTTCTTCTTTTCTTGAACTCTAAAGTTCTTTTGGAAAAACAGAACAGAGAGCTGTTCTGAAATCAGTCAGACAGGCTTTCTGAGAAGGCTGGCCGGGACTTCTGTGTCTGCTCCAATCGGTTCAGGATGAACTGGCTTGTGTCAATAAATCGCTCCACGCAGTTCACAAAACACGTTTCAGCTCGACTGTCCAATTTGGGCCCAGGCTTGTCCATGCACTTTTCCTGCACAAGAAAAGATCTGGTTTTACATATACCAAATTCCAGAGGAGAAAAAGCATAGTATAAAAAGAATCTATGAGGGCACAGCTAGGTGGTGCAGTGGACAGAGTACTGGCCCTGGTGTTAGAAAGACCTGAGTTCAAATCCAGTCTCAGTCCAAGACATGACATTTTCTAGCTGTGTGACCCTGGGCAAGTCACTTAACCCCAACTGCCTTGCCAAAAAATACACATACACACACACACACACACACACACACACATTTATGACAGGGAACAAGAAACCTGATTCTGAATACACAAGAATACAACAATTGTGAAAAATGCAAAATGGCCCAATTTGGCCTTTTTGCTGCTGAACTCAGTTCTAGCCCAACAAAGTTCATAGTGCCACACTGCTTCTGAATTAACTGAACATTGCAAAGGGTAAAGGGGGATGAGGCAAGGTTTCCAAAACTTGCAAATTCTCTTTGTTCTGAATTTAATTAGATCAAAGATCTCAAGAGGCATTTTTCTTGGCCACAGCCGGGAAATGCTTTGGAAACAAATTACTACCTGTAGTTCAATGCATGGGGCTCAAGTCCCATACTTGATAAAAGTCTGTACTTTCAGTTGCACAGACCTACATAGGAATACACTTGCCTCCCAGCCATTATCCCAAAACAAAACCTATCCCAGCACCACCTCTTAGTTCTATGGAATTTTTTGCATACGGAAACAATGGACACCAAAGGTAGTGACATAAGCTGGCCAAGTTTCACCTAACCTTTGGGCTGGTACACTTTGTTCCCCAAACGACTCATCAGTGATGTGAGAGATGGAGGACTCCACCTCCTGGGCTGGTAGTCGTGTATGATCAAGAGACACCCTGAAGTGGAGGTCCAGAAGTGTAAAAGTTCTCCCACTCCATGGGATTTGGGCTTCCAAAAAAGAAGATCCCAGTGCAGAGATGGGCTCCAATTACACTCTTTACCCAGCTGAGCACTACCAAGGGGAGGGGCGGGGGGCGAGGCGTCTCGGGGAGATCGGGTTTCCGTTTGCACCACCAATCTAGCCCCCTTAGAGCTGCGTGAGGATCCCCGTTTCCCAGAGAAAGGAGGGGTCACTTTAGTGTTCGAGGTGGGGGACCTCCCTCCCTACCTCCCCGTGTCCCTGCGGTCAGGCAGAGAGCAGAGCGGGGCAGGACGCGGAATAGGTGGAGGGTCCCAGGCCCCTAGCTTCTCACCCAGCACAGTTCAGTCATTTGGTGCACCAACTGCTGAAATCGCTGCTTTTGAGTTTCCACCTCGATGAAATGCTGCAGCTGCGGGTCCACGGAGCCCAGCCCCGCAACTGACGATGAGGAATCCATGCTGACCTGGACCCGCGCACAACCGCGAGCCCGCCAGCCGCAAGAACCCACCGACCTTCACGTGTCTTCAGGGCGGAAACGGAAGCAGAACCCACCGGCTCCGGGACCGCCCCGCCTTCTCCGAGTCCCCTCACTAACTCCTCCCTTTCCCCCTCCCCTCCCCTTGCCCTTGCCTCGTGCGTGTCGCGCCTGCGCATGGTCTGGGCCAATGGCTGGGCGGTAAAATTGTAGCGAGCGCACAAGCTCGCTGCGCCTGCGCATGGCCTGGGCCAATGGCTGGGTGGTAAACTGTAGCGAGTGCACAAGCGCGCTGCGCCTGCGCGTGGCCTGGGCCACTGGCTGGCCCGTAAACTGCAGCGAGCCGGGCCCGCACCGCCCAACCTGCGAACTTCCCGCGTTAGGACTGGCTGCTTGGGCGGGGCGGAGTCGGCCCAAGGGGGCGGTCTCCGAACATGTTAGCCGCTTCTCGGTCTTTTCGCTACTACCTAGGGCCTCAGTTTTTTCTTCTGTAAAATTGGGTTGTGCTGAACATGGCGGTCTCTAAGACTCCGGCTTATGCTGCATGAAACCCAAGAAACCTCCTTGAAGCGCTCCTTGAAGGGCCAGAGTCCTAAAGACCACAGGCCAACATTAAGTAGGCCTTCCCCTCACTGGGCCTCAGTTTCTTGTAAAATGAGGGGCTTGCACTAAGATGCCTTTCAAGGGCCCTTCCACCTTTAATTGTATCATAGCAGATCACAGAATTTGACGTTGGAAGGCCCGCTAGCCACCTATTACCCTACTTTAGGATAACTGCAATGGTTAGAAAGTCTTTTCCTGACATCAAGCCTAAATTTCCCCCCTTCGTTGTTCTTGCTTCTCCCCGGGGCCAAGCAGAGCAAATCTAATCCCTCCTGCCTGTGACAACCCTTCAAATACTTGCAGACAGCTCTCATGTTCCACAGTCCCCTCTAAGTTCCTTCAAACAATCTTCAGATGATGTGAATTCCAGACTCGCTATCCTCTGAACTATTCGGCTTAAAAGTCCTTAAAAGGTGGTACCCAGAATTGAACACAGTGCTGAGAATGTGGTCTGCCTAAGGCAAAGGACCTAGGAACTGTCAGTCAGTCAACAAGCATTTATTAAGTGCTTCCTATATACCAGGCATTGTGCTAACTGCTGGGGATAGAAAGAAAGAAAAAAATAGCCCTGCCCTCAGGGACCTTACATTCTATTGGGGGTGACAACATGCCAACAACTAAGCACAAATACTATTTATGTCATTATGTATAATAAATACACATATCTAATATGTAACACGGGTCCCCAAGCCCCTTGGTATGGGACATGGGTGGAGATCAATGCCCTGCACCTGTGTAAAGGGCAGGGAAGCATTGGTGAGAGAGAGCACAAGGGAGAGGTTCTTTGCCAAACTCTTTCTAAAAGTCTTTTCAAGCCTCTTCAGATTCTGCAGTAGCTTCTGGCACTTCTGGCTTCCAGCTTCGAGAGAGAAGACGGAAGGTGCCAATCCCACTTCAGGTTGCTGAAGGAAAAATAAAACTCTGGGAAGATGAGGTAAGAGGAGCCAGCAGCCTCCACCTGGTCTCTATCCCCAACTTGCTAGAGACTTCAGGGAACTTCGGGTTGGGTGAGATCTGGTGTTTGTGTGTCTCTCTCAGTGAGTTACCTGGCTCTCAGTGGTAGAGCTCCTTCACTCTGCATTGTTTGATATATATTCTCCTATGCATACTTTATCTGATTTCTGTTTGGCTATCATTGGATAAATGGGTTTCTTCGCTATTTACAATGCATTTGTGTTGTAGAAGTGATGGGAAAGGTGGGAAGCCTTTCATGTGAAGCTGGGGTTCTCTTTGCCCCGTTAATGGAGAGCCATCAAAACTTCAGCTTGAACCTGAAAGCCATATCCCTAGAATGACACTATTTAAGGAAGCAGGTAGATCTAATTCTAGCCCCGTAGCCCCTCCCTCTGAGGAGAGCAGAGTGGCCAAGCTTCTGGCTCCAGCCTCCAGCTTACTCTTCTGGCAGGAATTCAAGTCTCCCTTGGAGAAGGGTAGGGGGAGCAGACACCAGAGAGATCTGTTCAGCTTTCCTTTGAATCCCACACTGGCACCTTTCTGCTACCTGTAGGGGACAGCCTTCACTACAAATATGTATGATGAAAATGGGAGGTGATCTCAGAGGGAAGGCCTATCAGTGGGGTGGGCTGGAAGAGGCCTCTCCACGAAGGGGACATTTGAGCAGAGACTTGAAGGGAGCCAGCAGGCAGAGGTGAGAGGGGAGGGCATTCCGGGCATAGGAAACAGGCAGTGTAAAAGCACAGAGATGGGAGTTTCTGTGCCAGGACTTACAAATAGGATAGTGTGGTTGCATTGTAGAGTATGGGGAAGGGAGCTAGGTGTAGAAAGACTGGAAAGGTAGGAAGGGGCCAGGTTGTGAAAGGCTTTCAAAGACAATCGAAGGATTTTACATTTAATTTTGGAGGTAATAAGGAACCACGGGAGTTTATTGAGTATGTGGAGGAGAGGGTGGGGAGGTGACATGGTAAGACCTGGGCTTTAGGAAGATCACTTTGCCGACTGAGCAGAGGATGGATTGGAGTGGGGAGAGCCTGGAGGCAGGCAGACGCCCCCAGCAGCTACTGCAGTAACCCAGGCATGAGGTGATGAGGGCTTGCACCAGGGTGGGGACAGTGTCAGGGGAGAGAAAGACAGGCATACCAGAGATGAACAAAGATGTTGTGAAGTTAGAAAGTACAAGATTTAGCAGCCCATTGGATGGGGATTGTGGGGAGGGGAAGGAAGGGAGTCATGTAGTGGTGAATGTCAATGGATGAAGACAGTGAAGTTGCAAGCCTGGATTAGTGGGACAATGGTGGTGCCCTTGACAGTAATAGGGATGCTGGGAAGAGAGGATGAGTTTGTTTTGGACATTCTGAGTGTGAGATGGCCAAAAGGCAGTTGGTGATGCATGACTGGAGGAGGCTGGGAGACAGGTTAGGACTGGATAGATAGATCTGAGCATCATTTTCTTAGAGACACTCATGTTTTCCCCTGGGAACTGGCAAGCTCACAAGTGAAAAAGTATACAGAGAAGAGAAGATGGATCGGGACAGAACCTTGGGAGACCCCCTAGGTTAGTGTGCAGGAATTGGCATTAGATGAAGATTCAGCAAAGGAGACTGAAAAAAGAGTGGTTTGATAGCTCGGAGAACCAGGAAAGAGCAAGGTCACGAAAGCCTAGAGGGGAGAGAGTCCCCAAGAGAGGAGAGTGATCCACTGTCAAGGGCTACAGAGGAAGTGAAGAAGGATCATTGAGAAGAAGCCGTAATTACGTTTGGCATGAAGAGATCATTGGTCATTTTGGAGAGTGCTTTCAGTGGAATGATGAGGTCAGAAGCCAGATTGTAGAGGGCTTAGAAGAAAGTGAGAGAAAAGGACAAAGAGGTACAGGTCGAATATGGTTTTCTCAAGGCACCCCATTCCTCGCAATTATGTCTCTCAGTGCATCCCAGGATCACATTACCAGGTCGCCATACCCCAATGCCAGTGATTCATATTGTGTGCATCCTGGCCTACACTGAGAAATATTCTCTGGTTTTCTAGGAGGCTTTGGCTGAAAATCAGATGAATTAGGGGTCAGATGGAAAAAAGAGCTGGCTAAGAGGCTTCATAGTTTAGTGCAGGAGTGTGAAACCTGCGGCCTCGAGGCCTGTTACCTTCTATTTCTCCAGTATATATCTTACAAATACATAGTTACTGATATGTTGTATCCTCCATTAGAATGGGATCTCCTGGAAGGTAGAGTGGAATGTGTTTTTGCCTCTGTATATTCCCATTGCTTAGCACAGTGCTCCCCATCTGTACATGCTGGAATGCTGACTGATTGAGCCTGGGCAATTTACTTAGTCTCTCTGTGTCTCAGTTTCCTCATTTGTATGATGAGAAGATTAGATTCATTGGCCTCTAAGGTTCTGGCCATTCAGTTTGTCTGAATTGATGATCCAGTGGAAGTTATCCATTTCCCTCCCCCCTATTCCCTGTAACCTCCGAGGACCCACACCCTGGGAATCTTAAGTCTTAACTCCCTGATCACAGGCATTCACATTAAGGCCGAAAAAAACAGCTTGCTCGCAGTAATCCTGTGAGGCAGGCACGTGTGCCTTGCTTGTGTTGCTCAGTGCCGTGGGAATCAGAACCTCTGGGGATGCTTTGACTCTCAATCAGCCTTCAGGTCCTGCTTGTTGAATGAATCCAGTCAACCTTGAGCTCTTCAAAGCAGCAAGAAGGAGGCTGATGCCATAGTTTTATTAGCGTAGCAGAACTTTTCTGCGGTTCTGAACTCAGTGGAATGTAAGCTACTCGAGGGCAGGGCCTTTTTTTTTTTTTAATTTTGTCTCTGTTGCCAGCATTTAGCAAAGTGCTTAGCTAAGAGTAGGGACTTAATGAATGTTTGTTGGATTAGAATGAAACTAGGAATGATAGCTTTAAATTATGCAGAGGCAGATTTAACCATCAGGGCTGTGGCATGCTAGTTGGGACTGCTTTGTATTTGCTGTGTATCTGTTTTGCATGTGGGAGGCAGTGTGGTGTGTCTGTTAGAGGGCTGGCCTTGGCGTGAGCCTGACCTGGGTTCAGATGTTGCAGTTTATACTTTCTTGCAGCAGGACCATGGACAAGTCATTACTTAGTCACTTTTAAGGCCCCGGGCCTCTCTCTAAGCCAAAAGTTAGAAACATTTGAGCAGGCTCTATCAGTGGAGAGAGCTGACAAACCAGTTCTCTCTACCAACAGAAATCACAGGTCCTGACCAAAATACTTTGTATGGACTCACCTTTCTCCCAGTTAGGCCTGTTTTGTTTTTCTCCTGTTGTTGTTTTCCAGTCGTGTCTTGGCAGAGATACTGGAGTGGTTTGCCATTTCCTTCTCCAGCTCATCTGACGGAGGAGGAAACTGAGGCAAACAGGGTGAAGTGACTTGCCCAGGGTCACAAGGCTAGGAAGTGTCTGAGGCCAGATTTGAATGAAGGAAGATGAGCCTTCAACTCCAGGTCCGGACTCTGCACTGTGGCGCCACCTAGCTGCCCTGTTTTTCTATTAGCCCAGTGCTTTGCACACCCGGTAGTGTGAACTTGTTGGATTAAGTGCAATGGAACCTGATGCAAAGAAAGCCCTGCTTTTGTGAAGACAGTGACAGCTCTAGGAGGGCTGTGTGGTGACGAAAGATGACGGAGAACTGGCCGATTTTTTCCCAAGCAGTTTTGTCAGAAACAGTCCCTTACCCACGCTGTCATTATGACCACCTCTTATTACAACCAGCTTAAGGCCACCCAAAGGGTTTATTTGCGCATATGCACACACATCCACACACACATTCATTACAAATCTGGTCTTATTGCTAGTGGGGATTTTTCTCTCCTGGAGCAACAGCATATTCTGAAGAATGGAGCTACTATTCCTCAGCTTTTGCCCAGGCCAGAGAAAGTCCCTGGGGATCAAAGGTGTGAGCCATTCTCAGGTGTATAGTGCTGTTGGTGGAGCATAAAGGCTTTTCTCCCTACCCCCACCCCCTCCCTCTCCCCCTTCCCTTCTCTTTCCCCTCCCCCTTCCCCTTCCCCTTCCCACCCAGGCCCTGGAAGCCTGGAATTTCTTCAGAGAAAACTGAGTGAGCAAATGGAGCAGGGAGGGGAGATGAAAGGAACTGAGAGGTGGGCTGAACAGCTCAGGAGTCTTCATCCATCACATCCAGAATGTTGCTCAGAAGAAGTTTGAAAGTGGGGCGTTCATCTGCTTTCTGGACTCAAAGAGAAAGAATATTGTCGGGAGGGGGCAGAAATCATGGACCTCCTGGCCAGGAAACACAGTTTTATTTGTATTCTATGCAAGTGCATTAGAGTAGTGTGTAAGCCACAAGTCCCCAGGAATTGGGGTGACTCCTTCTTTGCCTTCATTGTGCCCCATGCCATCTGGTCAAGGTCAAGGGGAAACAGAACAGCATGGAACCTCTGTTCTGACACCAGCTCTCCGCTCCATCCCCCACAATTACACACTTCTGTGCCCACATTCTACTGGGGAAAGGTGAAGTGCCAAGGGCAGGAAGGCCTAAGCCCAGCCCAAGACCTCAGTTTGGGTTGCCAAGGGTTGAAAAGTGGTTATGAAGGTGCCTCTAGAAGGGAGTAGGGGAGGACTTAATGGGAAGTAGGAAGGTTCCCTGCTTGAACTAAACACCATTTTGTTTTGTTTTGTTTTTTAAGAATTAGGCCATTTGAAAATAATTTGCTTTTAGGCCTTAGGGTCCCATAGCCTTCATTTAGGATCACAGAAAAGAAAGGTTGGGAAAGGCCCAATGGCACACCCAGGAGTGGGCACTGAACTTTCCACTGCTTTCTACAAATGAGATGAGACATGGCTTAGGCCTGCTTGTGTGCATTTGGCTGCCTGGCAGTAACTTGTGGTAGGACATTTCAACCCACTTCACAAATGGTGAGGTAGCCCTAGGTTCTCTAGGAATTACTAAGGGGAAAAAGGGATCTGTGTAGCGGGCAGTCTGAGGCCAGGTCTGATGTGTCCTGGAAAGTGTGAAATGGGAACCTTGTCAGTGGCCTGGGAAGACTATTTGTGCTAGTGAGAAGAAGGCTCACCTCGTGCCAGCAGCTGTACATGATGGTATACACTCGTTCTGAAGCCAGCTGAGGCCGATAGAGCCTGAGGCCTTTGGCAATGTGTTCTGCTGTTTCGCTGTTACTAAATCTCTCATACGGCATCTTCCCCAGAGAGTAAATTTCCCACATCAAAACCCCTATGAGGCAAAAAAAAAAACCCCAAAACAAAACCAAAATTAATTATGTGTGTGTATGCATACACACACACACACACACACACACACACATGTATATATAATATGGGCAGCTAGGAGGCAAAGTAGATAGAGTGCCATGATTGGAGTCAGAAAGGCTCATCTTCCTGAGTTCAAATCTGGCCCCAGACACTTCCTAGCTATGTGACCCTGGGCAAATCACTTCACCCTGTTTGCCTCAGTTTCCTCATCTGTAAAATGAGCTGGGGAAGGATATGGCAAATGACTCCTGGATCTTTGCCAAGAAAACCCCAATGGGGTCACAAAGAGTTGGATACGACTGAAACACCTGAACAACATGTATACTTACACTTAGTCTCTAGTCTCTAAGGATGATACCATACTTGATACATATGTGCCTCACAAACCCCTTAATGTAGTTCCCGATAGTCTAGACAATAGGCCCTTGGAGTGTAGCATAAAGTAAGTGATACCTTTCATGGTGATGTGGCACAGGAGAGCTGACTTACTGAAGGAGAGACCTGGGTTTGAATCTGTCCTTTGGCGCTTACTGGCTGTGTGTTCATGGAAAAAATCACTTAGTCTCTCTGAGCCTCAGTTTCCTCATTTATAAAATGGAGCTCACAATACCTACAATACTCACCTTACTTACAGGGCTATTGGGAGAGTCATAGAGTGGGAATGTAGGGAAAGAACTGTGGACCCTTAAAGTACTTTAGAAATGGCAGCTGGGATGATTATTTGAGCTTTTCCCATTTCTTCCTCTAAACTGTTTCTTCTCTGTACTACCTTATCTACTCACCAAAAGCCCAGATGTCAGATTTGCTACTGAACTTGCTATACATGAGGACTTCTGGTGGAGACCACCGAACTGGAAATTTGGATCCTGCCGAGCTGGTATATTCATCATCCAAGACATATCTACAAGAGATTTAGGTCAAACTGTTGATGCCCATCTTGGGATGTGCCTGGACCTCTGAACAGAGGCAAAAAAACCAGACAAGTGTAGGATCAGCCACATGTCTCATGTTGTCCAACCAATCTCTTCTGGAAGAAATTGGGCAAAAGATATTCCGGTTCTTTTCACATCAGGACAGAAACTGAGGCCCAATGTCACTGGACAATGCTGTGCACAACTGTCTGCTTTCTTCTTTCTTTCCATAGCTGATGAGGCTTTCTGAGTTGGCTTAATTGCCACATTGTGTTGGGAATCCCCAGGACTACCTTCTCCAGTTGGTGGTGAGAATTACTAGAGTGACTCGGAAAAAGTCAGGTAGTAAAGACAGCAAGGGTATGAGAGAAGAGAAGGTGAATAAAAGAAATGAGGTAGAGAGGAGGCAGGGCCAGAGACAGAGACATGGGCAAGGAGAGGAAAAGGTGGAAAGAGAGGCTGGAGAGAGTGCTTAAAGTACTGCGAAGGGAAAATCCGGAAGCTAGTGAGAAATACCAGACTGAGCAGCAAGGAGAGAAGATGAAAAAGCCATAGAACATTTCCATTTTTCAAGGAGACCAAAGGGATGAGGATGAAGAGGCACACTGACCTGGAGAGACCGAAGTCAGACACTTTGACAACCCCTCGGTCGTTGACCAAACAGTTTCGAGCAGCCTGTGGAGGAAGAGATGCCAGTGAGACCGCATTTCCCTGAAAATGCACTGGAATCCCACCAGTGGAATCATTGGGGGCACTTCAGAAGTGTTTGTTAAGTTATTGTTACATATATATGAGACAGGTTTTGTTTCTTCTGTGTGAGAAACCTCTTGAAACCCAATGGGATTGTCTTTGAACTTTTTCTGTATCCCCGGCACTTAGCACAGTGCTTGGCACACAGTAGGTATTTCAAAAATGCTTGTTGACTGACTGCGAGCCTAGCTCTGATTCTGCTTCACAGAAATGCCTGAATACGTAGATAATGAATGAAATCAGTGGGCATACAAATGCAGCTGGATTTCCTTCACACACACATAGTTATGGAATCCATTCTTCTAGGGAGATGTTAAACTAGAACTAAATAGGGGCCAGTTTGGGGGCTCAAGGTAATTTGGGAGTTGGTCTGGGCAGGGCTGAGCAGCTGCACCATTTGGAGGTACTCCCGGAGTCTTCATGCTTTCCTAAACACTAGGAACATGAAAATACTGCTGACCTCAAAGGTTCCATCCCTCCAGCCCCCACTGCCACTACCACTGGTGGAAGGAAGGGGGGAGACACAAATGTGGACAACTGATGCCAAACCCATGAATCTTTGCCACCGAGGCCAAGGCAAAACGAGCCGTTCTCCCACTCACAGTGAAACTGAGAAAATGGCACGGGCTAACCCAGCTCATTCCCATCCCCTAAATCCCCGCCTGGGGTGTCTTCTGCCACCCGTGTTCTGTCCCCCTTTGCTATCAGCCATCTCCTCTTAGCATAGACCCCACTGTTTCTTCTGGCTCTCTCCATGCTCTATAGAACCTCTCACCTGTCCTGTGCCGTCTGTACTGCACTGGGGGCTTACCCTAAGGTTTTTCCCCATTATAACTGAGGCAGAGGAGGTGTAGTTTGCCATGCATCTGTGCTGCTCCACGTAGGCTTCAGTGGAAGGCTCGAGTGAAAGGACAGAGCTCCACCCTGCCTCTCCTCAAACCCAGTCGTGACTCATCCACCTTAACCACAGCTCTCCTCACACTCTCCCCCACCCTGCCTCCTTTGCAGTCACACAATCCCCCAAGGTCCTACTAGATCTCGGTGAAGGAACTGCTTAGACTCCAGGTAGTCCATGGCCTCACAGACGTCCCTGCACATCTCCAGCAACTGTTGGGTCTGGAAGCGGTGCCGCATTTCCCTCAGGTAGTTCAGGAGGCAGCCATTGGCCATGTATTCGGTGATGATGAAGATGGGACGCTGCTTGGTGCAGACCCCATATAACTGGACCAGTTTCTCATGTGACAGGTTCCTACAGGATAGTTAATAGATCCAGCCTCCCCTGTTGCTCCACAGAGCAGTCAAGGAAAGGCTGGGGAAGACAAGGTCTGATGAAGGAGCCGAGAAGTGGCACCAGAGCAAGTGCCTTTCTCCATCCCCTCCTCCCTCCGGCCCCCGGCTGTGCCCCAACACTTTGAGACTGGCACCAAGTGGAGACTTGCAATTCCTTAATAGAGCAAAGGAGTAAATCCAACACAGGACAGTCATGGAGACCACCTACTTGGGAGAACTGGCTTTAGTCCATTGCAGACTGGCTGTGGCAACATCATTTTCCACTCCCACCCCCTTAATGCTGCTGGAGGTACGACACCCCCAGGACCAACACTGTTCTCAAGGGACATCTAACCAGAGACAGAGCCTCCCCCTTGTCACAGTGTGACCCCAGGTCCTAGTCCCGGACCCCTGAAGTTGCACGTAATGTACGGCACACTCACATCACAGTGTAGCGTGCCTGCTGATATAGACACCAAAGGTTGGATGGAGAGTTTAGGCAGTAACTCACATCATGACTTTGGCCTCCTCAATGAACTCATCCTCTGACATGGAGCCTTCTCTGATCATCTTGATGGCTACGTCATATTGGCCTCTCCATTTCCCATACTTCACCACCCCAAACTGGCCAGTCCCCAGCTCCTTCAAGAATGTCAGGTCCCTTGGATCAATCTCCCATGACCCTATAACAAATAGCAGCCTCTGTGTAATTCTATGGCATAGGAATCACACTGTAGGGGAGGGTCTCTGCTCAGGGGAGGAATGGGATATGGGCTCCAGGGAAAGTCTCAGGAGCAGAGCAGCAGCGCATCTTTCCTCATAGGGCCACTCTGGGGTTCCTCGCCTGGGGTTCTGGGATCTTGGAACTTTGGAAATAAGATAAAGAGATAGTAGAGATGAGCCTTTCAGGGGCCTTTTGAGCCCTGACAGCCTACAGTTCTGCAGCCCCTGTTTCTCCTGGTAGGGACCAAAGCCCCAGGGAATCATGCAGAGAACAGAAAGAAAGAACTGCTTGGAGCCAGCTCAGTTCTCCTGGAAGAGGCATTGCATGGCAATGCTGCAAAAAGGCTCACTATGGGGAAAGTCAAGACTGGCCCACTTCCAGCTCGATCCTGCAGTCACTGAGAGTTGGGAGGTGAGGGTGGGGGGTGAAAGGCACTGGATTCAGGTCGAGAAAGAAGCAGTTACCATAGCCCAGCCCCGCCGTGGAGGGAGCATTCTTGTTCTGGTGAGACACTGGATACTTGAGTCTGGAGATGAGTCCTGAAATACACAACGGTGGGTTACACCTGCCCAACTTGGCATCTCATTGTGCCAGTGCCCAGGTGGCCACAGGTGGGCAGGAGAAGCTGAAGGCCTTATACACAGAACTGCCTTGTTCCGGTTGACTTCCTTAATCCCCCATTTCCTGCAACATCATGGGATTGATGTCTGTTCTCCCCCCCAGCTTTTCCCTCCTCCTCCTCTCAAAAGATATTTTCATGGAAGAGAGAAAATATAGTCCTCATTATTAATATACTCCTAGAATACAAACCCAGGTCAAGTCTGACATTCTTAGACAGCAAGGTAGGCCTGTGTTCAGGAAGATCTGAGTTCAAATCCAGCCCTGGACATTTACTAGCTGTGTGAACACGGGCAAGTCATTTAGCCTTTGTTTACCTTAGTTTACTTATCTGTGAAATGGAGATAATAACAGCACCTACCTCCCAGAGTTGTGAGGATCAAAGGAGATACTATTTTTTTCTTGCTCTAATAAAGTTTGTTTTATTAATTGATTTTCAGTTTTTAACATTCACTTCCATAAGCTTTTGAGTTTTAAAATTTCTGCCCCTCCCTCCCCACCTCCCTCCCCAAGACGGCTCGCAATCTGATATAGGCTCTACATATACATTCCTATTAAACATATTTTCACATCAGTCATCAAATGAGATACTATTTATAAAGTACTTAGCACAGTGCGTGGCACATAGTAGTGCTATATACATATTAACCATTATTATAACTATTACTCAAGGCTATTTTTTTCTGCCTGCTCCAACTCCAAATGATTGATTTCCCCCTTCGGCAAACTTCCTGGCCACACAAGCTAGTGCTTAATTACATACTGTTTTCTTTTTTTTTTCCTTTTGGACTACAAGCTTCATGAAGGGAGGAGTGATGGCTCACACTGAGTAGCAACATTGGTATTGTGGGTAGAGGGTCTGAGCTGGAGCCAGGCAGACCTGGTTCGCTAAAGTCTCTTTCTGATGCTTACTAGCTGTGTGACTATGGGCAAATCACAGTTAACTGCTCTGAGCCTCAGTTTTCTCTTCTGTAAACTGAGGATAATTACACTTCTTCTAGTACTTCTCTCACAGAGACAATCTATGGCAGGGGAGCTCTTAAGACTTCTCTGTGTCATGCCTTCCCCTCTGGTAGGCTGGTGAAGCTTGGGACCCCTGCTCATAATCATGCTTGTTGCCGACATTCATAATTGAGAGATATGTTAAATCTCAGGCAGAAGCTAGTAAAAATCAAGATTTTGTTTCTTTCCCCATCCAAGTTCACAGACTTCTATTCCACAGACCCCCAGTTTTGTTAAATTTAAAATATACTTTAAATTTTTTTTATTCATTTTAAACTTAAATACAAAATGAGAAAAGAAAAAACATTTTCACATACACAGCAGAACATAAAGAGAGGATTCAATACAAAACAATAAATTTCCATTTCAAACTGTTTACATTTGTTTGAAAACCTATATAATAAATACTATACATTGTTTTCAAAGCTACCCTGCTTTCTGTGTTTCCTTCTAAGTTTTCTTTTGTTCTCTGCTGTGTACTTTTTTCTCCCTCCTTCCCCACCCCGCCCTAGAGAAGACTACAATGAAACAAGACTATATACATCTATATATATATATATATATATGTATAGACACACACACACACGTATATATGTATATAAAACCATACTATACATATTTCTATTTGGCAGTTCTTTCTCTGGAGATAGATAGCATCTTCCTTCACAAGTCCAAGTCTTTCCATGTTTTTCTAAAATCAACCAGCTCGTTATTTCTTATATCACAGTATTATTCCATCACAATCACATACCTCAACTTGTTTAACCATTCCCCAATTGAAGGGCATCTATCATTTTAGCCAATCTAATAGATGCAAGATGCTATCTCGAAGTTGTTTTCATTTGCATTTCTCTAATCAATAAGGATTTAGATCATTTTTAGATGCCCATATAAAGTTTTGATTTTTTCATCAAAAACTGCCTATTCATATCCTTTTATCATTTATCAGTTGGGGAATGACTCATATTCTTATAAATTTGACAAAGTTCTTTATATATTGAGAAATGAAGCCTTTATCTGAGAGATTGTCTATGAAAAATTTCCCCCAATTTTCTGCTTTCCTTCTAATCTTGGCTACATTGGTTTTATCTGTACAAGAACTTTTTAATTTAATATAATTGAAATTATTCATTTTATACTTCAAATGCTATCTTTTGTTTCTTTGTATATTATTCTCCTATCCATGAGTCTGATAGGTAATATGTTCCATGTTCTAATTTTCTTGTGATATCTCCCTTTCTATGTAGGTCATGTATCCATTTTGACTTTATCTTGATACATGGCTTAAAATATTGGTCTAAATCCAATTTCTGCCAGACTGCTTTCCAGCTTTCCCAACAATTTTTACCAAATAGTGAATTCTTATCCCCAAAACTTAAATCGTTGCATTTGTCAAACACAAGGTTACTATAGTCCTTACTACTGTGAAATGTGTATCTACTCTGTTCCACTGATCTACCTTTCTGTTTCTTAGCCAGTACCAGATAGTTTTGATATTTACTGCTTTATAATAGTTTGAGGTCTGGTACTGCTGATTCTCCTTCCTTTACATATTTTTTATTAGTTTCTTTGAAATTCTTGACTTTTCATTCTTCCAAATGAATTCTGTTGTTTTTTCTCAGTAAAATAATTTTTTAGTAATTTAATTGGGATGGCATTGAATAAATAGATCAGTTAAATTTAACATATGCTTTTTTATGAAAAAGCCAACATTATGATAGATCCATCATTTAATATATAATCTTTTTAAATTTTTCTTTGCATATGGAAACATTCACATTTGTTAAGTTCATAATAAAAAAAGTGCTTTATCAATGTCACCAGCTATAACTATAATTATTTTCATATATTACCTCTCCTGCAGGCATCTAGTATGCTAATAACAGGAAGAAATGGGCATTGATATCAGGTTTTAAAGAGACTAAAGCCTTTTGAATTCATCATCTTATTTGCTCTACTGGGGCCATATTAGGTAATTCAGGGACCTTCACCACTTCCCAACCTCATGGATGCACTTCCTTAGCATCATGCTTTGAAATGAATCAGGCCTTTAGTAACCTTGTGTTTAACAAATGTAAAGATTTAAGTTTTGGGGATAAGAATTCATTATTTGGTAAAAATTGCTGGGAAAGGTAGAAAGCAGTCTGGTAGAAACTGGGTATAGACCAATATCTTACACCATTTACCGAGGTATGGTCAAAATGGATACATGACCTAGATAGAAAGGGAGATATCACAGGAAAATTAGAAGAACACAGAATGTATTACCTATCAGACTTATGGAAACGAAAACAAGAGATAGAGAGCATTGTGAAGTACGAAATGGATAATTTAGTTACATTAAATGAAAAAGATTTTGTGCAAATAAAACCAATGTAGCCAAGATTAGAAGGAGAACAGAAAGTTGTGAGAAAATTTTTATAGTCAGTTTTTCAGATAAAGGTCTCATATCTCATAAGATAATGAGTCATTCTCTAATTGATAAACGGCCAAAGGATATGAACAGACAGTTTTCAGATGAAGAAATCAAAACCATATATAGTCATATGAAAAAATGCTCTAAAACACTATTGATTAGAGAAATGCAGATTAAAACAACTTTGAGATATCATCTTACATCTATCAGATTAGCTAAAATGATAGAAGGGGAAAGCAACAAATGTGGAGGGGATGTGGAAAAATTGGGACACTAATTCACACTGTTGGTGGAATTGTGAACTGATCCAACCATTTTGGGGAGCAATCTGGAATTATGCGCAAAGAGTTATGAAACTGTGTATACCCTTTGACCCAGCAATGCCACAATTAGGTCTGTTTCCCAAGGTGATTAGGGAAAAAAGAAAAGAATTTGTATGTTTTAAAATATTTATAGCAGCTCTTTTTGTGATGGCAAAGAACTGGAAATTGAGGGGATGCCCATCCATTGGGGAATGGTTAAACAAGTTGTGGTATATGATCGTGATAGAATACTACTGTGCTATAGGAAATGATGAACTGGTTGATGTTAGAAAAACATGGAAAGACTTGCATGAAATAATGAAAAGTGAAATGAACAGAACCAGGAGAACATTGTATACAGTAATAGCAATATTGCTCTAAGAACAACTTTGAACGACTAAGTCATTTTGAGTGTTATAAATACTCAAATCAACTATAAAGGACCTATGAAGGAAGATGCTATCCACATCCAGAGAAAGAACTGATAAATAGATGTATAGTATGGTTTTACATATATATACATATTTGTGTCTAATGGTAGCTTTCTCTAGGGCAGAGGAAGGGAGAAAAAAATTTTAAAGTGCACAGCAAAGAACAAAAAAAAAACTTAGAAGAAGCATAGAAAAGCAGGGTGTCTTTGAAAATTATGTGTAGTATATAGTTTTTCCCCCCAAAAAAGTAAACAGTATGAAATGCAAATTCATGTTTTTATATTGAATCCTCTTTTTTTTTTGTCTAGGCAATGGGGTTAAGTGACTTGCTCAGGGTCACACAGCTAGTGTTATTGAATCCTCTTTTTATGTTGTGCTGTGTACATGGAAAGGTTCTCTTTTTTTGTCTTACTGTGTTTAAGTTCAAAATGAGGAAAAATTAAAAAAAAAATTAATCAGCCACAAATCTTCCTTGAGGATCAATTGTGTGCAAGCTGCTGCTGTGTGCCTCCCTCAGCCTCCATGAGGGAACTCTGCTCAGAATGATGAGCATTTCAGCTGCCCGTGTGCCCCCGGCTGCTTGTAGCCCTTTCCTGTGCAGACCCTGGTACTCACCGGCAGAGTTGTGCTGGTGGTAGTTGATGAGTTCCGGAATGGTGCTGAAGAGGTGCCTCTCGGCCAGATAATATTGGCTCTGAGGGGTGGAACACACGACGTAATGGCGGATCACCCCTTGAGGATCTCTGGGGAAGTGAACACACAGTCAGGAACTTGGGACACACACAGTGAGGAGCTACAGACTCCAGAGAAAAAGTGGCCTGACGGGATGATCAGAATGCAAATGGTGGGAGGAGCCCACCCCTCTCACACGACCAAGTGGCCCTTCTTCTTGCCAAGGCAAACGCCCTCGATCGCATTCCAGCCCATCTTCTCAAGCAGATTGCCCTCTCCATCACCCCCACTTTCCCACGTATCTTCACCGTCTCCCTGTCTGTAGGCATGTTCCCTGCAGCCTACAGACAGGCCCACATCTCCCTGATCCTCACAAAACCCTCACTTGATCCCTCTATCCCTGCTAGCTATCATCTTATATTTCATTTCCCCTTCCCAGCCAACCTCCTTCATTCCACTGAAACTGCTCTCCAAAGTTACCAGTGAGCTCTTTGTTGCCAAATCGAATGGCCCTTTCTCGATCTTCATCCTTCTTGACCTCTCTGTCGCCTTTGACACTGGTGATCACTCTCTTCTTCTTGATATCCTCCTCTCTAGGTTTTCTGGTGGTGGCCACTCTCTCCTGGTTCTTCTCCCTCCTCTCTGACCATTCCTTCTCTGTCTCCTTTACTGGATTTCTCTCTAGGTAGGCTTACTAACTATGGGTGTTCCCCAAGGCTTTGTCCTTGGCCCCCTGATCTTTTTCACTCTATACTATCTCACTTGGTGATCTCATCAGCTCCCGTGGGCTCAGTTATCATTCTTATGCAGATGATTCTCAGATCTTTGTATCCTCAGAGCCTAGTACAGTGCTTGGCACATTGGAAGTCTTTAATAAATGCTTGTTGACTGACTGATTCTCGGGACTTGTCACTTACCCAGCTGATTTGGTAAACACAGACACAGTGTATTTTCCTGCTTTGCTGGAATCTCTGACAATGAAACCACCTTCTTTACCCTGGAATGGAGAGAAAGAAGCCAAGATGACTGAGGAACAAGTACTACCTACATCCATCCTGAACTTCAGTTCCCTGTTGCTAGTTGCCATAGCAACTGCTGAGCTTAAGTATAGTCAAACATTGCATGATGGCAACCTCATCTCCAGCTTGGAGGCGACAGCAGTCCATGGCTTAGGAGCCTGCTTGGAGTTCCGAGCTTCGGACGTCAGACTGCACTCACCTCTTGCTTTAGCAATTGCTCTGCTTGGCTCCGGGTCATATGCTTGGAATACCACCTGAAACAGGAAACAGCCCAAGGGTCCACGTCTGAACCCAGCCACCACAGGCCCACCTGTGCTTCCTCTGGCTGTCATTCATATACACAACACAGACGTTGCTACTGGAGTGCTTATGATGTGCACAGAAGGCATCATCCACTCCTTTCTCAGACCTTGGCTGGGATCAGAGGGACATGGAGGGAAAGAGATCAGGAAAGGAAGGGCTTGGGAACAACCCACTCCTGTGACTAGGAAGGAAAGCAGAAAGAATTCAGTCTGGGCTTGGCAGCCTTTCAAAAGTCTCATGTCTCATGGGGCAGCTAGGTGGCACGGTGGATAGAGCACCAGCCCTGGAGTCACGAGGACCTGAGTTCAAATCCGGCCTCACAGCAAACACTTGACACTTACAAGCTGTGTGACCCCATTGCCTAGCCAAAAAAACAAAACAAAATGAACAAACAAAAGTTTCATGTGCCATGGTGGCCCCCTGTTCTTGTAGCAATGAGCTATGGTTGCCAACTCATTGGAAATTTTAAAATGCATATTGAGAAAGGAAGAGAAATAGTCTCCTCCTTATGAAATACTGTAGCCAAAGGCCTTGTGCATACTTACTCATACATCTCAATGGAGTCTTCTGCCTCGGTGACATAGTTGTTAGGGATGTAACCTTCCCGTCTGCAAAGTGGACAGAGACATGAGTCACCCTGGGGCCATCTCTGCAGGGAGGGAGTTGGCCAGATGTGTGGCCCTGGCCTCAGAAGCTGAGCATCCCAATGGCAGAATCTCTATGTGTTTGGGATTGTGTTGGAGGCTTGTGTGTTCAGCTCTGTATAAGAGCATCAAAAGAGGGAATGAGAGCAGAGGGATTTGTGGTCTGTGGCTCCTCGCCCAATGGCACCTTCTTCGGAGGAGAGATGACAACTCTGGATTGTTGCTGACATGACTGGTTGGCAGGGGGGTTAAGGGGAGACTCTTACTCACAGGAGCCACACCTCTGTGCGGGCCATAAAAGGGTAGTACAATGCTCTCGTCTTTTGGGTCTTTTCCCAGATCAGAGAACAGGTCCGAACACCGCTTCATCAAATGGGTGTTCTGAAGGGGAGCAGGAAGCTTGTGTATGTGATCTCCTCCACCTCTAGGAACTAATAATTGCTAGCTTGGGGCATGAGCACATGGCAGTTATGTGACGTTGCCCATGAAAAATCCTGAGAAAGAACTTTTCCAATCCAAGAGATAACAGCAACTGGGATTATGACAGAGTTCCTTCAGAAGCACATGGCAGAGGCAGGCATGTGCTTGTCCACAAGGCCTGAGATGGTATGTCACGGACGATGTTCCTGAAATCCAACCTCTGTCTAGAGGGAGAATTTCAGTTTCCTAGGCGGCATGATCCCAGGATTTAGCCTTCTGACTGAAGGGGAGATTTCTTAGGCAGCACCAGACCTGGGAGTTCTCTCATGAGGAACCCTGAGTTCATGAGTTCAAGGATCAGACCTTCTAGAGAGAGGAGAATTTCTAAACATGCATACCTCTATGCCTCTTAGAGAAAGAGAAGAATCACCAACATGACCCCCAAGACTGGAGGAGAGCTGAAAGTGACTATGTCACCTCTACTACCCCATCCCCCACCCCCAGTACTTTAGTGAGTGATTCGGACAGTGTAGATTTGATAGGGAAGGGTCTGCTTGTGTGACTGCAGTCAGTCTTAAAATGATTTTGCCTTCCAAGGAGAGCTTCTGAATGATTAGAGGCTCTTTATGTGGGTAAGTTTAGGGGCTACTTGAGGGCCTTATGTGTTTTCTGGATCTGTTCCTGGACTCCTGTAAGTCCTTCTGGATCTTCTGCATTTTCTATGAAGTAAAATAAAGCCAAACCTATAAGCATTTATTACTTTGAGTACTCTGCAACCCATATTTAGGAAAACCTAGAAATGAGCTCTATGGAAGCTATATTTAGAAAACGGTACCATCTACCTGGTCTCATATCTCTTTTCCCTTTTGTGGGTGCCTCTATTTCCTTTCCTCTCACTCTCCTCTAAATCCTCTATAGTCTGGCTTCCGACCTCATTATTCCACTGAAACCGCTCTCTCCAAAGTTACCAATCATCTCTTCATTGCCAAAACTGATGGCCTTTTCTCAATCCTCATCCTTCTGACCTTCCTGCAGCACTGGTGATCACCCTTTTCTCCTTAAAATCTTATCCTGCCTAGTTTTTTTTATGACATGTCTCTCTCTTAGTTCTCCTCCTACCTGTCTGATCCCAGCTCATTTTCTCCTTTACTGGATCTTCACCTAGGTGCTGTTGTTACTGTTGTCCAGTCGTCTTAGTCATGTCTGACTCTTGGTGACCCCATTTGGGGTTTTCTTGGCAGCGATACTGGAGGGGTTTGCCATTTCCTTCTCCAGCTCATTTTACAGATGAGGAAACTGAAGCAAACAGGGTGAAGTGACTTGCCCAGGATCACACGGCCAGTAAGTGTCCGAGGCCAGATTTGAAGTCTGGTCTTCCTGACTCCAGGCCCATCGCTCTATCCACTCTATGCACTGAGCCACCTAGCTGTTGTATTCATTTAGGTAATACCCACTAACCATGAAGCATTCCCCAAGGCTCTCTTCTGAATTCCCTTCTCCCTCTATACTATCTCACTTGGTCTTTTCAGTTCCCATGGATTCAATTATCATCTCTATGCAGATGATTCTCAGAGCCACTTCTCCAGCCCTAAACTCTCTGCTGACCTCCAGTCTAGCATCTTCAACTGCCTATTGGACATTTCCAACTTGATCTACTACAGACATCTTAAACTCATCCTGTCTAAACTGAACCCATTATCTTTTCCCGCAAGCCCTCCCTGCTTCTTAACTTCCCTATTGCTATTAAGGGTTCCACTATCATCCTGCTCACCCAGGCTTACAATCTTGGTATCATCCTCAACTCCTCACTCTATCACTCTACCATCCCCCTCCCCCATGTCCATCCAATCAGCTTCCAAGTCCTATCGATTCTGTCTTTACAACGTCTCTCTCATATGCCCCCTTCTCTGCCCCCACCCTAGTGCAGGCCCTTATCACCTCATGCCTAGACTATTGCAATAGGCTTCTGTTATTGCTACAGGTCTGACCATGTCACTCCCTTATTTAATAAACCTGAGGGGCTCCCTATCACCTCCAGGATCAGAAAGAAAACCCTCTGTTTAGCTTTTATAAGCCCTCTCCAACCTGGCCCCTTCCTACCTTTCCAGGCTTCTTACCCCTTACTCTTGTCTGCATGCTATATGATCGTGCTCTTTCTGTGCTGGTGGAATGCTCAATGCCAGTGCTTCCCCCTGAGATCATCTCCACTTTACCCTGTCTAGATCTTGTGTGTACATAGTTGTTTGCATGTTGTCTCTTTCATTAGAATGTGAGCTCCTTGAGGGCAGAGGCTCTTTTTGCCCATCTTTGTATCCCCAGAGCTTAGCACAGTGCCTGGCACATAGTAGTTACTTTTAAGAAATGTTTGTGGACTTATCTTGACTTGATTCAACTGTCAGAGATCACAAATTGCAGAACAATTGCAGATCTGCATTGGTAGAGGGCACAGGGAACTCACTGGTATTTCCCTATGCCAATGAAATTGCAGGGTCAGACCAAAAATCAAAACAAACAAAAAATACCCCAAACTTCCAGGTAGGGCGCAGATCCTGACCACCTGGCTGATGCTTGGTGGAGGCCTGGGCCAGGGGCTATAGGATTCTTTGTGTGTATTTGGTGTTGAGTGGGTAAAAACCCTTTCTATCCATGATAACAAGGAGGTGGGATTAGACTGTCAGATTGTGTGACTGTGCCTGTGCCAGGATGCAGGTATGTACGGTTGTAGAATGGCTGGAATGGCCTCTCACCCGTTTTTGTCCCGAGCTCTCCACCAGGGCAAGGTGCTCTCCTCCAGGATAAAATACTCTTCACCCTTCTGCAGCTGCAGGTCATTTGCATTCATCGGAGTATAGTCATAAAGGGCAACAACCCTCTTGAGCTCATTTGTGGGGTTGGGACCTCCTATTGGCTCAGGAGGGAGTGGTTTGTTTAGAATCTATAGGGTGGGAAGTCAAAATAGGCAACATAAATAGAAATGGACCACCTTCCTCTCCTTCTCTTCTAGAGTGGTTTCCCAAGACTGTTAGCCCAAGTATTAGCCCAGGGGTGGGGAACCTGCAGCCTCAAGGCCACATGTGGCAAGTTTTACAGGAACAAATCCGATTTGTTCCTCGGTCAAAGGGCCGCCCTTGGTGACCTAGAGGGCCACATGTGGCCTCGAGGCCGCAGGTTCCCCACCCCTAGCCTAGCCCAAATCAGACACTCAGCTAGAAGTCCAGGAAGCCTAGCTTTTAGTCCCAGTTCTGCAACTTATTAGTTGGGTTGACTTTGGCTAATTTGCTTAGCATTTCTGGAACTCAGCTTTTTTCATCTATAAAACAGAGATAACTGCCTATGTGCCTCAGTATTATTTTTGTTATTGTTATTTGATCGTTTTTCAGTTATTTCCAATTCTTTGTGACCCTATTTAGGGTTTTCTTGGCAGAAACACTAGAGTGGTTTGCCATTTCCTTCTCCAGCTCATTTTACAGATGAAGAAACTGAGGCAAACAGGGTAAAGTGACTTGCCCAGGGTCACACAGCTAGTCAGTGTCTGAGGCTGGATTTGAACTCAGGAAGTTGAGTCTTCCTGCCTCCAGGACCGGTGCTCTACCCACTATATCACCTAATTGCCCCTCAAAATATTACTGGGAATATCAAATGAGACAAGGCATGTATGTGCTTCATTAACCACAAAGCACTGTATAAATAGTAGGAATTACTCAGATTTTAAGTGTGTGGCATCACCCAATGGCAGCTGGAGTGCTTTATAGCTCTCTACCTTTTTCTTTTTCTTTTTCTTTTTTCTTTTTTTTTTTTTTTTGGCCAGGCAATGGGGCTAAGTGACTTGCCCAGGGTCACACAGCTAGTAAGTGTTATGTGTCTGAGGCTGGATTTGAACTCAGGTCCTCCTGAATCCAGGACCAGTGCTCTATCCACTGCGCCACCTAGCTGCCCCTCTCTACCTTTTTCCTGCACTGGAAATGATGCCCCTAATTGTTTGGCTTCAAAGTGCCCAGTAAGAAGGCCATCTCTGGAATGTTCTCTGGTCCCCAACCTTTAGGATTCTAACTCAGCTCCAGAGTCAAACTGTTATTTCACTATTCAACCAGCATCCAAATCCAGGGTTCCCCTATACCTGGTCCTCTTCAGGGGTTGGAGGAAGAGGCTTTTTGGTCTTCCTGTGAGAGCTTCCTGGTTTTAAGCCTGAAAAATAAGAAACCAATGATAAGAAAGCAAGCATTCTGGGGAAGAGCTTAGAGGCAGCAAGGGTAGGTCAGCCACAGAAATAAGGGAGATAGGATACAGCAAAGCAACTAATGACAGGCCACTCACTTCCATTGCGATTCTCCAGGATTTGACAGCCCATGGCATTTTTAGCTGTCTGAGAGCAGCAGAGGTACTGCCCATCAATCCAGAAGCAAGGGTGGTATTTCTGTACAAGGTCACTGTTGTACCGGATCACTGTGAGGAGGCGAGAAGAGAGTAAGAGGTCATTTGGCAGGCTGGGGCCCCCCAGCAGTACTTCTGTAAGAGGACCCATGGCTTACATTTTTTCCCCCTTTGATTAGACTTAGCTTAGCTTCAACCAACTCTCCCCTTTCTCTCTCCACTGGCCTGATGACTAGTGTACTTTGGTCCTCACGTAGGCCTTAGTACTGGAAGATGTCTCAATGAACATCTGAATGCTATTGGATATTGTCCACAGAGCACAGGAACAGCATTTGACCTGGGTTTTCTCAGGCTGCTCTTACAATCATCCTGTGAAGCAGGTGCGAATTGGTTTGGCTTCCACTTTCCAGAAAAGAAACCCAATCCTCTCACTCTCATTTCTCATTAAATGCAATATAAGAAGCATTTGTTAAGTACCTACCATGGGACAGCTATTGTGCTAGGCGCTGGAGAGCCAAAGACAAAAAGTCAAGCCTCATTCTGTCTGTAAAGGATATTTGCCTTAGTAAGGATGGTGGGAGCTGGTCTGCGTGTTGCAGCTTAACTACCACATAGTTCAGCAGAAGAGAGCTCTGGGGTAGAGCCTGGGCTGTAAGTGTCAACCAGAATGACCATGCTGACTATGACAGTGGAAACAAAAAAAACCAAAACCAGAAGCTGAGCCCTGGGTAATTATAATGAGCGTGAATAAAAGGCTTTGTTCTGTAAAACTTGGACTCAGTCAAAGGGCTGCACTTGAGGACCTAGAGGGCCTTTCAAAGGAGGCACTGATGAGTGGGGAGAGCACAGGGAGTATCTGAAAGTGACCCACTGTAGTGTGCAAGGAATAGGCCAGTTTCTCCGGCTGGCCCAGCATGTTGGGGGCAGTGAGAGAAGGACGGGCCCACACTGGAGAGGACAGCCAGGGATGGGCTGTCTGCAGGAGAAAGCCAAGTTGCTTTTATCTCCAGAAGACAGAAGGAATGTAAGACACTGAAAATGGAGGAAAATCTGGCACAAATATAGTGGGTATTCCAGAGGGCACCACACAGAATTGCAGCCATTGGAAAGGCCGAGCTGGACAGGGGGTGAGTATAGGAAGAGGTGGCAAGGAAAAGAAATGTTTGTCTCCCGGTGGTCGGTGGTTCCAGATCACAGGAATTGGGAGCAGGAGGTAGAAAAAGGGCAGAGGAGTGCCAGCTGCAAAGAAGCTCCTTAGATCAAATCAGGCCTGAGGTTCTAAATGGAATGTTGTGAACATTGTACTCCCAACAAACTGGCAAAGATAATAGCAGATGGAAATGGTGTTGGAAGGGGCTGCAGGAAGACAGACACAATACCATACACTTGGAGCTATCAGCCAACCATACTGTAATTCAGTTTGCAATTATGTGATAAAAGTGACTTAATTGTTCATTCCCTTTGACCAAGAGATCCCCTAAGGAGGTCAAAGTCAGAGGGTGCCCATCAACTAGGGAAGGGCTGAACAAATGGGTGTGTTTCTCCTAGGTGGAGCCCCTGCCCTCTAGACCATTGGCACCAACTATACTTGGGGACAGCTAGATGGCTCAGTGGATAGAGCTCAGGCCTCGAGTCAGGAAGGCTGGAGTTCAAATCCAGCCTCAGACACTTACTAATGTTGTAACCCTGGGCAAAACACTTAAAGCCACTCCATGGATTGTAGGGTCCACAGGTCACACTTAGAGTTCTCGGGTTGGGCAAATGGGTCCCCAGAAGGGAGCAAAGTGGGTGTGGTTCAAGAAGGCTCCGCATGAGAATCGTTATGTTTATGAGGACAAGTGACTGTCATGCAATAACCCAACCGTACATTATCAGCCTGCCATCCTTCCTGTTTCTCTAGGCAACCTTTCCTGATGGTAATTCAGCCCCTTAATCTCTCAGTCCCTAACAGCCATGTAGCTATATATACACAAGTATACGTGCGAGCACGCATCCTGTGGAAGTTTCATCCAAGCTGTGCGCAGGGTCAAACTGGGGCAAAAGGCAGAAACTATGGGCTCTGATCAAATTTAGACCCTTGGAAGGTCCAGAATGGCTCAAGCAGCTCCCGAGATGAAGAACCACCCCCTCCCCTTCATAGTGCTTAGATCCAGCATGGCGTGGGCTCACAGCCTCACTTTATACTATTTGTGTGTTCTTGGGCGAGTCCCTTCCCCTCTCTGGGCCTTGGTTTCCTCCTTCTGTCAATTGACAAGACCTTAAAGGGCTCTTCCAGCTCCATAACCTGTGATCTTGCTGTGATAGGACTCGCCCAAGAAAGGGGGAAGGCCCAGTCTTTGTTGGGTGTCCAGGAGTGAAGTGTCAGTGGAGGGACAGAATGGAGCACGAGGTCAGCCTTGACTATGAGCCCATTCTCATGTGAGCAGTTTGAGGCTCACCGTTTTTGAGCTGGTGAATCCAACGCTTCCTCAACTCTTCCGTTGGGGAGAAGACGTAGAGGGGACCCTCGTCATACACCACCTGGGGAGTGAACAGAGCCACGACAGTTAGACCTCAGGGCAAAGAAGGACGATCTGCAGTTCCCACTCCATCTAGGCATGGAGACAATCAGAGGGGTGCAGGGCTTCCGTCAATGGAATGGGCTCAAATCACCAGGAAATGGTTAGAACTCAATAGCCATTATTCTAGGCATACAAGTTCTATACTTATCAATAACAACAACAATAATAGCTAGCACTTATACAGTGCTTTACAATTTGCAAACCAATGTGCATATGTGTGTATGTGTGTGTATATGTGTGCTTGTGTGCATTTGCATGTGTATGTATGCATGTATGTCTGTGTGTGTGTGTGTGTGCACGTGCGCGAGTGTGTATCTCAGTTGATCTTCACAATAACCCTGAGAGATGCTATTATTATCCTCATTTTACAGAGGAGGAAACTGAGGCTAGGAGGGACTAGGTGACTTGCCCAGGGTCACACAGCTAGTAAGTGCCCATCAATCAACAAGCATTTATTAAGGACCTACTGCATGCCAGCCCTGGGGATACAAATGGGAATAATCTATACTCTCTAGAAGCTTCCATTTCAGATTTCTGTTCTAGATTTCCAAATGATCTCAGGGCCTCCAGATAAGTTGTTTAGTTTCAGGGTAGTTTAGGGTCATAATGTTTATCCTTGTCAGGGTAGGAGCCTCCCCTACCCAACCCCCAATGTTTTATAATCATGGCTCACAGATTTTAAGCTGAAAGGGACCTTCCACCTCCCTCAATTTAGAGATAAGAAAATTCTCTCCAACACAGACCCCTAGAGGTTAAGTGTCTGGCCCAAGTTCACCAAGTGGTGGTGCCAGGATTAAAACCCAGGACCTCCTCCTTCCCAGCACATACTGTTCCTCACTGCCCACACTGCCTCTTTCTCTTCATCTGATTTTTAAACTCTGAACTCAGGAGAGGGGGGTGGAGGTCATGATTAGTAGGAACTCAACTCTTGACTATCCACAGAAAACATTTACTCCTAAACTGATTCCTTCCTATTGCTGTCTAAGTGGCATGAGTATACTCAGGACAAGAAATGTATTGTAACTGAAATGAAAATAAAGGGGCAACTAGGTGGGACAGTGGATAGAGTGCTGGGCCTGCAGTCAGGAAGACCTGAATGAAAATCAGGCCTCAGATACTTTCTAGCTGTGTGATCCTGGGTAAGTCACTTAACCCTGCTTGCCTCAGTTTCCTCATCTATAAAACAAGCTGGAGAAGGAAAAACCAAACCACCGAAATATCTTTGCCAAATGTGGTCCTGAAGAGTGGGACAGGACTGGACAACAACGAGAGTAAATCATAATTGGGAAGATCACAATTGTCAAATAGATCTGCACACACTTGTAAGGCCCCAATGCCAGGTGCTGTGGGAGAAAGAGCCCAAGATAAGACCTGCTTTCTGTCCCTGGGGAGCTGGGGAGCATCACATGGTGAATTGGGAAGTCAGAGAGAAATGATTTGGGGGTTACTGCTGCTTTGTATCCCTGAAACTGCCTGTCTCCATTAGCACTCCGAGGGGAAAAGACAGCAGTAGGATAAACCCTATCTAAAAAAGGCCGCCGCTTCCTCGGCTCCTTTCTCATCCAAGAAAGGGAACAAGGGGCCCTCATTCACCCTGGCTTTGTTACTAGACCTTTGCTGTGCTCCTGCAACCATGACTGAGAGGCCCCCCTTCCCCTTTGCCTTCCCCTGCCTGCCTTCCCCGCCCCCTTCCCCCTTCAACTTCCCCCACCCCTCTTTGCCCCCCCTTCCCTCTCCCTTCCCCTATGCCCCCCTTCCCCCCTTGCGTCCCCCGCCCCCCTTCCCCACTCCTCCTGAGGGGCACTTCCGGTTTCTTCTCTGCCTCTCAGGGCCTTAGAGACGGCTGTGTTTCTGCTTGTAGAACAAAGGAAAGCCAAGTAACACAGAAACAAATCATTTGGGGTACTTTTCACTGTGCTCAGCTTAGTCTGTGCTCCCTGTGCTTGCCAGGTCAAGGCTCAAACTGAATCAGGGTTTAATGGTAAACCCAATAGCACCCCCTTATTGAATGGGAAGCCCCCAGCCCTAATCCACTTGCTGATTTTTCCAATTCACAGGACCAGCAATAGGGAGAGGCAGCTTTGGAAGGAAGTGAAATTTTCAGTCACCAAATGGGCTTAGTGTCACCACATGTCAGTGACAGGAGCCAGGGAGCACTGGAATGGATGTGGTCAAAGCTCTCTTCCTCACTGCCACGCAGAAACTCAAGGTGCTGCCATCAGTGAGGGTAAAATCATGCAGATAATAATCCTTAGCCTGTGCCTGTGCCATTTCTCACCCTGACTTCTTGGCCCACCCACAATCTCTGCTCCCTAGAGATTTGTAAAACGATGAAATTGGCCCAGCTGCCTACTAGGGTCCCTTCCAGGCTGACCATAGTGTGGACGGGGAAGGAGGACTTACCTGAAAGGGATAAGGGAATCTCTCAATAATAGAAATCTGCTCCATCTCACCGGCCTCTTCCCCCTTTCTCTGCAAGAAAAAGAGATTGAGGGCATGTGCCCTCACCTGTTAGCCCAAGCAGGTTCTGACTCACAGGTAAAGTCACGCTTTAGCGGGCCCTGCCCACAACCTTGTCACAGGGGCACCAATCCAGAGGGCTCAACACAGCCAATTTCTTAGGTTCTTTGGTCTGTCCAGGCTCGGAAACATGAAAGGGGAATGTATAAGGCTGTCATCAAAGCCACAGGGAGAACTGCATCCAGGCTAGCTGAGGATGGCAATGAGGACACATGACCTCCCCCAGGGATCCAAGGACTAGGCCTCTAATTCAGTCTCTGGGAGATAGAGGGAAGAACATATTCTGCAAGGCGCCTGGGGGGATGACGAGGATCTCCTGCTGCACACCGGCTGACAGTGAGCTGGAGCTCCTCAGTTCTGGGAGTCAGGGAGGGAGGTGGGGTGGAATTCCTGGGGTCCCAGTGTCAGTCCCCTCCAGCTCCACAACACGCTAGAGCTTAGGACCCAACTGCTATCCTGTTCTATACGTCATAAGATACTGCAAGAGGTAACATGACATAGTAGACAGAGAAGTGACCTCAGAGTCAAGAAGGCCATATACTGGCTGTGTGACCCTCCCCCAGTCACCTCACCCCTCAGTGCCCTAGGGCAACGTTCTCAAAATGGAAAGTTCAGAGCAGATGTCAATCTGTTGGTAGAGAGAATTTCTTCACCAAGAATTCCCTACACTGATGAAGTCACAGGTCCCTTCCTCTACCCCATAATATATTCTCTTCTCCTCTCCTCTCCTCTCCCCAGTGCTCCAGAGGTGTCAAACATGCTCACAGGCCCAATAATCCCCACTAGGATTGGAAGCAGATTAAAGTGTCATTGGGAAATATACAACAAAATAAACATACAATAGGATATACATAATGTTAATTTGTGGTTTTCTAAGTCAGGCTGTTCCCACAGAGATCCTTACTTATTGTTTAGTGACCCCTATTTGAATCTGACACCACTGGGCTACATACACCATCTAAAAATTATGACATTGGTGTTGGGGAACAAAGATAACAACCATGTTATAAAACTTTATATCCTTTAGTGAAAGAGATACTGTGTATCCTAAAAATGCTTGTTGAATTGAACTCATCTCTATATTTTGAGAGGACATTATGCCACCCAAAAGGGGTGGTATCACAAAGTAACTTATTTTTAGTGTACTCATATTGTACATGGAGGCGAAGATGAGCTTTGCTTATTGACTGGATTAGGCTGGAATACTCTGGGTCCTTTGAGCAGCACAGGGTGGGTGGACAGCGAAGGTGGCCTGTTCTCACCGGGATCTGCCGCTCAGGGGGAGGATTTTTTTCAGGAACCACTGTTTCAACACAGGTGATCTTCTCAATGTCTACTGAACCCTTTTTACTTCCTCGTCTCTGAGAAAGAAAACAAAGAAGTGAGCAAGGTGGAGTTGCTGAAAGTCATGAAGAGACAGGAATGACTAGATTTTGTCATCTGAATTCCATCACCAATATCAGAGAATCTGACAACTTGCACAAGTCTAGGGGATCCTCTGACCTGCCATCGTTGTGAGTGAACGCACTTGCTTACATTCTGGGAATGGATGAATGAAAAGGCACCAACTATGTGCAAAATCATCTGCAAGATGCCAGAGGTCTGTAGAAAAAAGAGCAAGCCAGCCCTCACTCTAACAGGAAAAGACAGCAGATCCAGCTCCTGGCCATTGGGATCATCAATAACACTTAGGAAACACCCACTAAGAGGCAGTTGGGAGTAGTGGTCAGATTGCTGAAGCTGCAGTTAGAAGACAGGATTCGAATCCTGCTCCTGATACACAGTTAGTATGTGACTATGGGCAAGTCACATGTTTGTAAGCCTTGGTTTCCTCCTCTGTAAAATGAGGCAATAATACTTGCAGCCTCTTCTCACCAGGTGAAAGGGAGGCTCAAGTGAGCTAAATGGATGGAAAGTGTTTTGCAAACTTGAACAGACCCGCCTTGGCCGACTCACCCCACGCTCAAAGTCATACTCATAATACGAGAGTTTCTGAACGGTCAAGAGAAAGAGTCGTTTCTTGAAGTTCAGAGGGGAGGTCTTCTTTTTCTGCTGTGATCGCTTCAGGAAGATGCTTTCTAGGATTACTGCAGCCATGTCTTCTCCTCTCCTCTCCTTTCCCCAGTACTCCTCACCTGTGGGCACTAGAAACAGAGAACTGGTGAAGCACCCAGCCGACTACCAACTGGCCTCCCTTCATCCTTGGCCCACCTCAAGGGGCCCCATTTTCAACAGTAAAACCACCATGGGCAGCTAGCCAGGTGCTTTCACTGATTCCTCTCTTGCTATAGCGCCTACTGGGGCAACTCCCGGGCAAAGGAAGTTTCAGGGTAAACTTCCCTACCATCAGGAGGCTCTGTTACCCTGGGTCATTGTAGAAGTCGATTGATTATCCTGGATACTGAATCCACTTGTCTGCTCTCCAGATACCAGAGAAGCAGACCTACATCGACACCGTCAAGGCTCGTTTTATATGTAGCCTGTGAACAAAGATAATTGTGTGTAGCTATTGATCCTAATGGTCGCCTCTCTCACCAATCCCCTCCCCTCCCACCACCACCAAGAGATCAGGAATTTAACACAGGAATTTAAGTTCTATTGCCTGGATAGTGTATTTAATTGTTTTCATGTGGTGGCATCCTGTTGGGGTCTATAGCCCAGTAGGATCTGGGGAGGGTGAGGGAACACACCTATGGATAGGAGGTACAATTAACTGCCTCCACACTGATCCTGGGCAGTAAGGTGGCGCTATACTGGATAGAATGCCAGCCTGGAGTCAAGAAGACCTGAGTTCAAATTCAACCTCAGATACGTACTAGCTGTGTGACCCTGGGCAAGTCACTTCACCCTGTTTGCCTCAGTTTCCTCATCTGTAAAATGAGCTGGAGAAGGAAATGGCAAACCACTCTGATATCTTTGCCAAGAAAACCCCAAATCCCAAATGGGGTCACAGAGAGTTGGACAGGACCGAAACGACTGAACAACGTCACCACACTGATCCCGCCTGAGCTGAAGGAAAGAAAATGCGAGCTCTGGGATTTTCCTGGGGATCAGGATGTGACATCCTTATTCTTGGAGCTATACATAGTGACCAATTTTAGCAGTAACAAGAGCAATAATAGCACGCTGATTCCAAAATGTAAGATCACATGACTGCCCCAATGTGGTGGTAACTCTCTGCTCTGATCCTATCTTCCATCTCAGATGTCTGAGCCGTGTATGACCAGGAAGTAACTTAGTGATTCTCGTGATACCCTAGTGAGGGAGGCATGGCCGATAATCTTACTCACTACTCTTTTGGAGAAATGAACTGAGACAGAGAAAGGTGACAAAAGGTGAAAAGTGAGTTGGCCCTCAGGTCCAGGAACAAAACAATGCTTTTTCAAAAGGTATTTTTTTAAGATTGAAGGATGCCTTTTGTTTTTACATTGCCGTCATTTCTAGATGTAGCCCTTTCCATCTCTCACAGTTAAGCCTTCCCACTTACCAAAGGAAAACCTTTAAGCAGAACCAGCACAGCAAAAGTGCATTCAACCTTATGCATCCATAGGCCCCAACCTCTCCATAAAAGGAAGGAGGTATTTTAATTTGTTCTTCTCAGGGGCCAAGACTAGACATTATATCTTTTGTTCTTTTCACAAAGCAATACTTTTTATCTGTCACTCGCATTGGCACTTACAAGAAATGCTCTATTATTGACTCCAAAATACTAAAGTTTCCATTAGAAAGGTGAAGGAGAAAAGCATCATGGGAATAGTAAATAAGTGCTAGAAATTGGTTGGCTTTTTTAATCACCTCTCTCCCTGTAGGGGCAGAAAGGACCACCTAGTCCAATCTTCTCACTTTACAGAGGAGGAAACAGGCCCCAGGAGTTCAAGTAAGTTGCCCAAGACAGCATATAGAATAGGTGGTAGAGCTGAGATTCCAACTCACTGGGATTCCTCCCACTGGGCCACACTGCCTCCGACATCTGGTCTCATTAGAGTTGGCCCCTCATTCCAACCTGTGTGGATCTTCTCGGATCCCGATTCAGCCACCTAATTAATTTAGCTATCCTTCCAGCTTCATGTCCCTGCACATCACATATGCAGGTCACTTGGATCTTTAATCAAGCTGTTGATTTAAAAAATAGCAAGTGTATTACTTGCCTTCTCAAGGGGTGAGGGTGGGGTGGCAGAGAGGGAGAGAATTTGGAAATCAAAATGTTTACAAATGAATGTTAAAATTTTTAAAAATGTATTTGGGAAATATTAATGAAAGCATTAAAATATTTTTAAAAGAAAAAAAAATATCAAACAGAACAGGGCTAACCAGAACATAGTCCTATGGCACATTGCTAGAGACTTTTTTCCAGGTTGACATCCATCCAATAATCAGCACTCTTTAGATACAGTTGTTCTGGAACAAATCTTACTGCTTTTTTCCCTTCTTTCTGCTGATTACCTCGATTTTTCCTATGGCCTCATGAGTAGGCAGAACCTGCCACAGCTAGACCTGGAAGACAAAGGGGAATAGCTGCTGGGTGAGGCCTTGAGATGCTCACATAGTAACCTACGGGCTCCATGGCAACCTATGATTTACCTAAGGGAACAAAGACAAGGAGACCGTTCAAAACAGCAGGCTCTAATACAGCCCTGAGATTGTGTGGGTGGTAGAAAGAACACTGAAATTAGAGTCCAAGGACATATATTGAAATCCTGGTTCTGCCACTTTTTATCCAGGTGACCTTGGGCAAGACACTTCATTCTCTGGACCTCAGTTTCCTCATCTGTAAAATAAGGGGACTGGCCTCTAAGATCCTATCTAGCCCCAAATCTACGACCCTATGATCTGTTCCTTTTCAGCTTTACTATGATATATCCCGATGCCTCATGGCACTGATGTGACCTTAGTGGGATGGTCCTCAAAAGCAACGTCAGTGGAGCGGTAAGCTCTGGCAGGTTCTACCATGTTGGACCTGGTCACAGGTGATGTTTGTTTTCTGAGGACCAGCCAAGCTAAGTACAATAAGGCCCATCCCAAATGGAGAGGGACAATTTGGAAATAAATTCTCTGACCACGGCAACCCATGAAATATGGGCAATCCAACCATGTTCAGCAAAAGAAACCCAGCATGTCAGGGTTGGATGGGACCTCAGACAGTTAGTCCAACCTCTACCTGAAGCAGGAATTCCATCTTCAAGGTCCCTTACAAATGGCCCCTTCAGCCAGAGCTCCAGTGATTGGGAATTCAGTACGTCAAAAAGCAGTCAATTCCTTCTGGGGATGGCTCTAATTGTTAAGTTTTTCTTTATGCTGAGTCAAAACTTGAGAATTGTTCTAATGACCTCTAGATGACCTACATAACCTTTTAACTGGTCTCCCTACCTCTGGTCTCTCTTCCAAACAATCCTTCATGGCACTGTGCGTCTCCTTTAAAGTAGCCCTTTTACAACATCATTCCTTAGCTCGACAATATACGTGCTGACTTCGAGCTGCTTCTCAGATCAAGGTGAAGCTTGCCCTGGGTTTTCCAACCTGAAGATTGTTCCCAGCCCCCAAAGGGGGGTTGCTATCTTCTGTTGCCATCATTGTGAATGGAGAGGCTTTGAAAGGGACATCGACTCCCCTCTAGCCTGTGTCTTTTGTGCCTTCCTAATGCGACTCTTTGCTTGAATGCATTTCCACAGTCCCAGAATAAATGCTCAGTTGGCAGACAAAATGTTCAACACTAGCTGTGCTCACAGGTTGCAGCAAGGGAAACCTTGTTCTTTTTTGTTCTCTTCCAGGGTCTTGCCCTTCCTGATGCTCCATTGTGAAGATTAATAGATTTCTAGAACTGCCTGATCAGGGGTAGAGAAGGTAGCTGATGGACTAAGGTGGGTCTGAAATGATTTCCAATCAGCTCCCGGGAGAAACTCCTGAGATCAAGTTTGGGGATTCCTTGACCTTATAACCTGGAGAACAGGCAGGGGGCTCTGCAGGGACTCTGTGGTGGCTACTCAATTCACCTAGGCTTGGTGGGCTTGCAAGAAGGCCAAATACAGCTCCACTAAAGCCCAGCCAGGATGAAGAGTTAAGGACAAAGCTAGTGATGGAAGGAAGGCCTCAGTGCTGCCCCTAAAGCTTCCTCAAATTTGGGGTCTGACTCTGACCAAGAGCAGTTCTCTGGCATTCCAGAGGCCACGTTAGGGCTCATGTGATGCAGTGCCAATTCCTGAAGGTCTTGGGGCTGCTGCTCCATGGTTAGCAATGTTTCACAGGTTTCTTTTGTGGCTTTGGTAGCTTCTCGACCACTGGGGAGCTTCCTTTCCCCTACCTTGCTTGGGTGGATGGGCTCCTACAGTGTGGTGAGAGCACTGCCAGGTAGCTAATTTGTCAGTTTTGCATATGGCAGCAGAGGGGTTTAGGTACTCTTGAACCTAAAACTGTATGCCCCTCTCTGCCCTGGTGTGGCACTCAGGCTCTAGGTTTTTCTGGCTCCATTTTGGTGGGACCATGTGGCTCTTCATTCTACTTTAGTGTGCCTGGCTTCCTCCTGGGCCTCTTGTACCTGCCCATCTTTTGCATCACGTCTCGGTGTTTCTCCACTGTTTTCACTCTCATTCTTTCTCTTCAGTCTCTCTTTCTCCACTGGCTCCTTCCCATTTGCTTATAAACACGTTCAGGTTTGCCAGGCCCTAAAAAATGTGTTCCCTTTATCCTCCTGCCACTTCTCCACCCAACACCCCACCCCGTGTCTATCTCTTTCTAGCTTTTCTTTTCTGGCTTCAGAGAGATCACGTTTTTCTGGTTTACTTCCTATCTCTGTAACCATTCCATCTAGGCCTCCTTCCCTGATTCTTCATCCTTTTTTCCAACACCTTGATTTGGATGTTCTCAAAGATTTTGCCTTTGACCCTCTTTCTTCTCTTTTCTCTCTCTTTCCGCTTCTTCATAAACTCATTTACTCCCATGGCTTCAATTGCCACCTCTAAATAGCTGACTTCTAACCTGGGAAGTGCCAATAAATGTTTAGCAACCAGCTCTCTGAAAAAAGTACCCATGGCACATTTTAAAATTGAATCCGCATCATACATATTTTACGTCCAGACAATCAACAGAACAATAAACCAAGCCCTGATTTATGGCATTTGCTCTCACAAGCCAGTTCAAGCTGGCTCGAGCACAGCCCTGCTCTTACCCTCTCTTTCTGGAGCTCCAGAGTCCCAATTCCCACTGCCTCCAGGAGATCTCTAGCGGGATGTCCTGCCGGCACGGCCAACATTCAGTTTGGTGGACACATCGGGGAGCTAGAGGAACATGTGCCACAGCAACAACGGTGGTGGCAGAAGAACCGAAGGACTCCTCTGACTTTTGCCCAAGAGCTGAGGCCCCTTTCCTTTTGGAGGATTCCAAGCCCTGAGCCAAATTCGAAAATGCAGGGGAAACACTGGATGGGGACACAAGAGGGATTCTCCTGAGAAATCTCCAGTGCTGAACTTGGTCAATTCCCATTGGTGTCTTCTTTGACCCTTCTCTGTCCCTCACCTTTCATATACAATCCCTGTAGATCCCATTTCCACGGTGTCTTTTGGTCCAGTCTTCTCCTTTCGTTTCCACTGTCTGCACCTTAGTACAGGCCCTCATTACCACTCACCCAAACAACTGCAATAGGCTCCTTACATCCAGGTCTTCTACTCTTTCCCTGCTCCAATCCATCCTTCATATCACGGCCTGAATAAGCCTCCTCAAGCATAGATCCTCTGTTCAAGACCCCTAAGTGGCCACTGGTTCCGTGGGGCCTACAAATAAAGCTCAAACTCCTCTGCTCATCATTCAAGGCCCTTGACCAGCTGGTACCAAGGACCTTTCTCATGCTTTCTCATATTACTACCTACTCTACTCTCTACCCTACTATCATGCTCCACCTACTCTATACTCCAGCTGAACTGGACTCTTCTCTATCCAGGAGATGTGACCTCCTTGAAGGGAGGGATTATTTTTTTTGTCTTTGTACCCTGGTGTGTCTCGCATGCTGTTTGACATAGAGTAAGAGCTAGATCAGAGCTTGATTTGTTGGATTAAATTCTATTTGGAATTCTTCCTGTATTTTCTTGCCTCACTGGCTTTGTTTAAGCTGTTCTTTGGAATGTCTTCCATCCTGCTCTTCACCTGTTGAATTGGTCAACTCCACTCAGTTCAAATGCCATTTCCATGAAGCCTTTCTCCCCCTCCTGTCTCACAGCACTTTGTTCCACCTCTTGAAAAGTATTTCTAGGCTCAGGATTTAAAGTGAGAAGGAACCAGAGAAATCTAAGAGATTCTCTCAGAAGAGGAAATGGAATCTCCAAGAGCTTAAGCGACCTTCTCAAAGTCACATGGTCAGTAAGCAGTAGAGCTAGGATCTTCGGACTGGAGATCTCATTGATCTTTCCCTGTCGTCCTGTATTAATTTGCATTGTGGAGTACAAGGCAGCATAAAATGTAGGCTATTCTTCTTAGCTTTGGGGTTGTATCTTCCCACTGAACTGGTAATTCTAAGAGGGTAGGGATCTTGTCTTATCTAAACATTGTGTTGCTCCTAGCTCCCACCTGGGTGCTCTGCACACAGCTGGAACTTAATACATGCTTGTTGTTGTGAATTGACTGTTCCGTGTCTGGCACGTCTCTCTCTCTCTCTCTCTCTACCATTCATTCCACTGGGCCATTTGTCTGGGTTTGCAGCCATTCTAACCTCCAACTTGCCTGATACTCATACTCTTTTCTAGCTAAAATTTTAGGCATCGGGGCTGGGGATGACCTCACGCATTATAGTTCACTTTGTTTCTGGGAGCATGCAGTGTGACCAAGCTGAGCCATCACTGGCTCCTGTCAGGGTCCTGGGCATCTGGGACAGCACATGCCAGGAGGAAGGCGTAGGTCTGAAGGCTCCAAGCTCTGCTCTTTGAATGCCTTCCTTCCTTCTTCCCCCCTTCACTGCATTTTCAGCCTCACTGAAACTGAAAGCCCCATGGGGCCCAGTGGTATCTTGGTTCTGGCTGAATCCTTCAGCAACTTCATTTGCATAACTGAGAGGCCTCCCCAGGACATGTGTCAGGTTGGTTAGCTATCTCCTGAAACCTCTCCCTCAGGGATGACTCACTGAAAGTCTTCATTCTCTGGCCTTCTCCTTCCCAGCTCAGAGCTCGGGAGCAGCTTGGAGCTATATCCTCTGGGGAACCACCCAGACGCTGGCTTGTATGAGCAACATTGTCCCTTCCACCTAAGTCTCTTCCTGGTATAGGGAGACTTCATTTTTTTAAAAAAAGACCTGCTTGAAGACATACATTCTTACGGATCTCCCAAATGAGGCCCACGATTCTTTAAGGGACTTTGATACCCCTGGAGAAGGACAGAATGATAAGCCTGGTGCCACCAAGAATTTATAAAGAATAACAAAAGAACAGCATGGACAGTCTCCAAGACCCAGAAATAGGACTTTTAAATATAACAGGGAGATTAGAAGGCAAACCCTTTCTATGGGATTCAAATGTTCACTAAGAGCTTAGAGGATCCACAAAAGGGAAATAGAGGCAAAGCTATACACTTAGTGGAAAGAGTCAGACAACTTCAAGCAGATCTCCCTCTCTCGTGGGGGGGTGGGGTTGTGCCTCCAAATAAAGCAGTTTCAGACACAATATTTTCCTTATTTGGTAGTCCAACAACTCACCTATAACTTAGTCTGAAGAGAGTTGTTTGGGGAACTGAGAGGTGAAATGACTTGGACACAGTCACACAGCCAGTCTGTGCATGACACCCCATATCTGCATCTCACCAGGTTACATGTCAGTCAGATAGTCAATATTATTTTGCCAAACCTTCTAACTGGTGCCCTAGCCTCTCTCTCCCCAGTTCTTTCCTCCCTTCATATCTGCAGCACAGAGAACAGGAATAATTAAGTCATTTTCCAAATTTCGCTTAGAACATTCTAATAATGCTCAGTCTTGATACTATGGCACCGCAGAAAACCATTTCCCACCTCCTCTGACCCCCTTAAGCTTCTTTGGCCTGACTTTAAGCTATCCAGTGGACATTGTTTTCCTTTGATCTTCCCAACAACCCAGTGAACAGAGTTCCATAGGCAAGATTATTCTTATTTTACAGTTGAGGAAACTGAGGCTCAGAGTGGCCCGGGGATTTGGCCAGGGCTACATAGCTCACGGGTGGCAGCAGTGGGATCCTCACCTACAGGCATATTGGCAAAGCCAAAGCAAGGCCCAGGAGGCCAGAGAGTCCTAGGGGGCCTGGTGTGTGATCATTTTCTCCTCCCTCAACTGCCCCTTGTTTCCTGCTTCCTTTTGGTCAAAGAAAAGCGGGAGCCCAGAAGAGTGAAGGAACACAGTAGGGAAACAAAGCCCCGGGCACCATGTGGCCTGGGCCCTGGGCCCGGCATTTCTCGCGCTGCTTTTCTGCTTTTCTAGTCGCAGCCCTAGGGAGGAACATCAGTTTTCCATTCCTTCCCTTCCATGGTCACATCCTCCTTTTCTAGTCCCTCTGAGTCCTGAAGACAGGGAGTGTGGTATAGATCACCTTCAAGCCAGGATGACCCAGATTCAAGTACCACCTCTGCTGTATCCTGGCTGTGTGAGTCTGGTCAAGTCACTTTCCGTCTTAGTGACCCAGGCCGTAGAGAAGGTGCTGATGGGATTGACCAAGGGAGTTCCCTGTACCAATGAAAGCACAGGGGCAGTCCCTCCCCCTCGTCCTCTCCCCTCTGAGTTCCAAAGGGATCTAGAGAGTGGCCACTCGCTCTTGCTTGAGTGGCCTGGTAGGCAAGAACAAGGCATCTGGGACAAGCTTCCTTGCCCTGCAGGGCCCAAGCCTCAGGATACAGCCAGCTGCAGCCCTGCTAGGAGGGGAGTCAGCATGGGCTGGAGACCTGTGGTGAGATTCTAGCATACTCTGTCAGCCCTGAGAGGGGCTGGAGGGAGCTGGCTTCTCTCCTAATGACGGACCCCCCGCCTCATAGCCACACATGTACATACATCCAGAAACACACACAGCCACACAATGTATGTGCATCCACAATGAAATACACACAGCCACACATGTATGCATGTAGACACAGAAACACACAGCCACACATGTACAGAGAAATACACATAGCCATACATGTATGCATGTACATACATACAGAAACATACACACAGCCACAATGCATGCATGTATATATATATATATAGAAATACACATAGCCACATGCACATACATGTACATGTGTGCCGAAACATACACACACACACCTGGGTTTAGAGAGGGTAGGGATCTTGGCAGTCATCAAGTCCAATTCTCTCAAGTATATGGCACCAGGCCAGGAAGATGGCAGGCAGCCATGGGTGAAGGAGAGGCAGGGTATGGACCAAAGAGACAGCTGCATACGTAGGCAGGTCTCCTCAGAGGTGAGGCCACAGTGAGCCAAGTAGTGAGTGGCAGAGCCAACATTTGATCCCAGGCCTCAGGCCTTAGAATTCAAATTTCCTGTTCCTCACTAGATCGAGGGGCCCTGATTAGGATCAGCAACAGTGATAAGTGGCGCTAGCTCAGCAATGCCCGTCAGAGCCAAGGGGAGGAGAAAAGGAAGCGGGAACAGGAGAGAGAGCATGAAAAAGAGGAAGAAAGAGAAGTAGAACATGAGGAAAGGAGGGGGAGAATGAAGAGGCACAAAAAGAAGAATGGGAGAGAAAAGGTTTCTAGTGATGCCCAGAGGGCCCACCTAACAACTCTGCTAGTGACACTGGCTGCCTTTCCTTAACCTAAAGAATTGGATTTCTTTACTTATTTCTTTATTTCTTTATTTTAAATTTTGGCTAGGCAATGAGGTTAAGTGACTTGCCCAGGGTCACACAGCTAAGTGTTACGCGTCTGAAGCCGAAGAATTGGATTTTTTAAAAAAAATCAAATGTGAGCATTAGGTTGACTCTGACTCTATGTACTTATGCCTTATACGAGATTGTAATGGAACCTAATGTTTGGCATCATGGGACCCTCGGTAGGTATCCCGCATCTTCTAACTTTACTCAGCTACTTGTGGTCTCCTGATCATCCTCAGGTGGGACTTTCAGCTCATTTACAGAGGACTTCAAGACCTCAGGATTGAATGCTAGAAAGATCCAAAGGTTCCCTAATGGAATCCTCTCATTTTACACAGAGGGAAACTGAGGTCCAGAAGGATGAACTAGCTTGCCCAATATCTGGACCAGATGACTTCCCCAGTACCTTTCAGCTTGAAATCTTGGATTCCATAATGGTGGATTTAGAGCTGGAAGTTGAAGTGACTGCCTTGGAAGGTGGCGGGCCGCCCCTTTCTGGAGGCCATGAAACAAAGGCTGGATAGCTAATTGAAGGAAATGTGGTAGGCGGACTCTGCCATTCGCTGATTCCATGATCACACAGCTTCGATTCAGGCCTCTGCTTTTTGCCTCCAAATCACCCCACCACGCTGCTGCCTTCTAAGGCTCAGTTGAATATGAAAGTAAAATTTGTAAAGGGGTCTCACCACGGCCAGAAGGGCCCTCATAGTGCACTCTACAAACACGCAAAGGCTACGAAGAAGGAACGCTTTGATTTGAGACAGTGCTCATGCTTCTCAGTTACCTGTGCCTAATTCTGGGGCTCCTCTTTAGTCCTTCCTTCCATTGTCCTTATTTCCTTAGGCCACAACCTTGGCCCCTCTTGGTCATCTAACGCTAACTGTCAGAATGTGGTGCTTTTGAGCCCCCCACCCCACCATCATCTACCTCCTGTGGCCATCTCTGACACCAGCCATGTTTTCTCCCTGCCCTCCCATATGGCCCTGAGCGGGGAAGGTACTCACTGTCACTACCCAGTCATTGTTGCTCCAATTCATTGACCACCCACCTCAGTCCTGACTCAATGCTGGCGGCTTCCCAGATGCATTAAGCTGCCCAGACGTGGAAGGTGGGATTCGATCAGCACAGACACCGGCTCTGGAGACATATTCTTACAGTCCAGAGAGGAAGGACAGAGTGAGCAAAACCCCACCCTTTCACAGCCACTCAGTTCCCCTTTTTTTGTTTCCTGACTTAAACCAATGTCTTTTTTTTTCTTCTCCCTTCTCAGAGGCATGATATCTTATTTCCCCTTCCATCTGCTTGGAACCCCCAACACTGCCACCATGAGTTGGGCTCAGAAAAAGCCCTCTCCACCTACTTTGGTGGCGCTGAGACTCAGGCCATGGAGCCTAGCCCAAGCAGTCAGGTCATAAAGGTAGAAGACAACCTTGGCTTAAAGGTGGCAGGAATGGGCAGGACACAGGGAGCAAAGCTAGAGAGGAAAGAGAAACACAGAAATGGGGGGCATGGCAGGGAGAGGGAGACAGACAGGTCAAGCGCTTGATGAAGAAGAGTTGTATTAGAAAACCTTTGGCCCTCTAAGGGACAGGGGTTTGGAAGTGAGACAACTAGAATTAAAGGGAGGTGTGGGGCAAAGGGGATAGTTTCTCCATAGAACCCCAGTTTCCAGAAAATGACAGAGCTAGAGATAGGAAGACTTCCTCTGTTGAGTAATTTTCTAAGAAAAATTTTTTTTTCTGCAGATAAAAATGTCAGAACATGAGCGAAGGCACAAACTTGTACTCTTTCCTATTTTCCAGGAATGTTGATTTTTTTTTTCCATTTAAGACCCTTACTAGGAGACCATGTCTTTAATTATCTGGGACTCTCTAATCCTGGAAAGCACGCCTCCTCCGGGCCACTCAGGAAAAAACCAGGGTGTTATTGCCAACTGGCTCTGGGGCTGAGCCCCACTGCTACCGCTGGCCTGCTGTTCTCCCACTCAGTGTGAAAAGGAATGACTTCCTTTAGTCAGTCCAGGAAGCACATTTCTCCCACAGATTCTCCCAGGAAATACAGTTTGTGTTGGCACATGTTATCTCAGGAATTATAGCACCGGGCCACAGATGGTGAGGACATCAAGCTTCGGGCGTCCCACTACAATACTTGCCATCCTCACCCCACCAGCACACCCTTAGTTGCCCGAACTCAGTCTCAGGTGCCTCATGCAGATGACCTTCCTAGGTTCCATTGCAAGTTATCAAATTATTAAGATTATTTAAAATGTTTAAATGTCTCATTGATGCCTTTATTTACATTGCTGTCACCTATGGCCTTCCCCCATGCCCCAACTTCTCTCCAGACCTCCAGATAGCTGAGTGAAATAATAGACATCGACCATGTCTCACAACATATGCCTCGTTCTACATCCATAAACTACCACCTCTCTGCTAAGAGGACAGAAGTCTGTTTCACTGGGTTCCAAATCTGCCTCACTTACCAGTCATGTGACCCTTAGCAAGTCACTTTGGTTTCCTTAGCTCTATCTACCATGGGGATGATAATAGCATCTACCTTTCAGGACCGTTGTGAGGATCAAAGGAAGTGAAGTGTTTTGCCAGCCTTAGGCCTTGGGAGCCAAGACTGGTCGCTGGACTGATCTGAGTTCTAATGTCTACTGACTGACTAACTAACTCTTGGTTGTGCCTCAGTCCCTAGTGTCTCTGAAACCTTCTTATGCCTGTCAAGATTCTCAAAGCAACAAAGTTGTCTTAACTGGGTACGTATTTTTTTTTAAAGCCTTTTTGTTGGTCAAGTATCGGCCTGGTTAATTCTCACATTTGCTCAAGGTGGACAGAAAAGTAAAAATAACTAACCTTTATATGGTGCTTTAAAGTTTGCAAAGAGTCAGTGTAGTTACAACAGCGCGCATTTATTATACTCATTTTACAGTTGAGGAAACTGGCTATGTAGCCAGTAAGCAGCAGAAATTGTATTTCAGCTCGGAGCTTCAGAAGTCTGCTCCATACTTGTGTCCCCTGAATTCCACAATGTCAAATGTAATAAGTAAAATACTTATCTCAGTAACGATGCATCTAATTAGATAAAGGTTTGGGAAGTTCAACTTTTGTTTCCCGGTCCCATCCATTGTCCGTGTTTTCTAGACACGGTGCCAGAGATTGGTTTGTCTGTTGTGTTGCTGGATTTCTTCACATTAAACTTGAAGCAGCCACAACATGGGAGCAAGGCCAAATAGACGTTTGGCTCCTGGGATATTCTGTTGGGTTAGTGGGTGCTAGCTTTCAGCTTTATGGGGAGACAGGGGGAAAAGGTAATGGGGACTTTCTCTTGAATGGGGGCGATTTGCAGCTTACAGATGCTCCACGAAATCAGGACAACCATGAACTGGAGGGATCTCATTTATTTACTCTTACAAAACCAATTCCATAAATTCCGGTAGTTAGCCAAAAGCCTGAGGAATGAAATGGAAGTGACCACCATCCTGGCTAATCCTATCAATTGGGTATTTCAGCAGCATCCTATTGAGGGGAAAAAAAAAAAAAAAGGTCTTGTGACCTTCAGATCCTTCTGTACTAGACCAAGGAAGAGGAGGGCCACTCCTCGTGAGCAATCCCAGGGAACACAGGATTTAGGGCTAGGAGGGCCCCTGTTAATTGTATAGTCTAACTCCTTCATTTTACAGATAGAGAAATGGAGGCCCAGGGAGGGTGATTTACCCAAGGTCGTGGAAGTAGTAAGGGGTCAGGTCAAGATTTGATCCCAAGGCCTCTGACTCCATATACTTATTGCCCAAAGTCCTCAGACATTAGCTTTCATTTGGTTGGCTCAACATGGCATTGTGCACTTCAGAATAATGAATAAATAATGTCTTATAATAGTAATTATCCCCCACCCTAGTGGAAAGAAAACTGGAATTGGTGTCAGAGTGCAAATCTCAGCTTTGCTACTTCCTATCTATGTGACCTTGAGCAAGTTTGTTTGACCTCCCTGGGTCTCAGATCCCTTTTCTGTGAAATGAGTTTTGACTAGATGATCTCTAAGACCCCTTCCAGCTCTGCATCTCATCCCTAGGACCCTATGTATTTGATGCCTCATCATGCCACAGAGGGGACTGGGGCTTTGTCAGCACTGCGTCTGCAAGCTGCCAATCACGTCAAGCTCTGACAAGCCCTACCAAGTTGGAAAGGCTTTGAGTGTGTGGCAAATGATGGACTGTGTATATTATAATAGTGATGATAATTTGCAGGAAGGGCAGCTAGGTGGGCCTGTGGTCAGGAAGACCAGACTTCAAATCTGGTGCAGACATTTCCTAGCTGTGTGACCCTGGGTAAGTCACTTCACCCTGTTTGCCTCAGTTTCCTCACCTGTTAAATAAGCTGGAGAAGGAAACAGCAAACCTCTCCAGTGCATCTCTGCCAAGAAAACCCCAAATGGGGTCACAAAGAGTCAGATGCAACTGAAATGACTGACCAGCAACAATTTGCAGGAAGGAGCAGGAAGACCCTTAAGCTATGGTAGAGACACAGTTTTCCTTGGAGAAGAGTTCTGAGACGGTAGTTTCCTCAACTGTAAAACCAGGGATATCTAGAATCCTTTCAACTGGACTTGGGGTCAGAGGGCCTGGTCTTTACTAGCTCTGTGACTTTGGACAAGTGCTTTTCTTTCTGTGGGCCTCAGTTTACTCATTTGTCATAGGAGGGGGTTGATCATGGTTTAGAGCTGGCAGGGAACTTGGAGAAGTCATGCAAAAACATCACTTCCTAAGGATCTAGTCTTATCTAAATGCTGTTAAGGCGTCTGTCCGGCGAGGCCCCGGAGTGGGGGAGGTGGGAGAAGGGGCGGGGCGAGGGCTAGGGGGCGGGGTGAAGGGGAGGGGGCGGGCCAGGGGAAAAGGGACGAGGCCCCTCCTACTAGACAGTGCGCGTCAGGGGCGGGCCTCTCGTGCAGCCCTTCCCTCTGACGTCAGGGCATGCGCATGAGCCACCTTTTCAGGCAAGCCGCAGTCTTCAGCCGTCATCCTTCGAAGTCGGTCGTGTTCTTTAGCTCGTCGTCGTCCTCGGCCGAGCGCTCCCTTGTGAGCGCTCGGCCGAGGGATCCCAGGGGCCTGGACATCAGCGAAGCCCAGTCGGAAGCGCAGCGCAGCCCTTCGGTGAGTCCCCAGCGTCCTCTGCCCAGCACATTCCCGTTGCCCTTTTGTCTACCCAGTCTTTGTCTCCTCACCTGTCATGGCGTTCTGCGCAATGCAGAGCCGCAATTTCGGCCTGGACCGCCAGAGGGCGGCATGGTGCAGCTTCCGCCCCCCCCCATTGGACTCGTAGGGCGTCTCCCGTGAGGCCATGCGGCCCGCAGCCTCTTTATACCTCCACTTCCGGCCACGTCGCCTTTTTTTCGGATGACGACGCTGCGGCAGCCATGGTGGGCGTGTAGGGAGGCGCAGTAATCTGGTTTAATCCTACCTCTTGCGCGTGGGCCTGGAGGTCCGCTGGGCCACAGCGGAGCTTTGCACTCCCGAGGAGTCCGTTCTGGCCGGGAAGCGCTCGAAGATGGGCTCGCCCGGGGCTCCGGCTGGGGGTGGTGGGCAAGAACAAAGGCAACATGGCGGCCGCGGGGGGAGGGTTGGGTGTGGCCGTGGCCGTGGCCGTGGCCAGCCTTCCGGACCCAGCCTATCGAGGGCTGAGCCAGGCAGCCAGGGCCCAGGCTGGGGGGTGGAGACAGGAGAAGCAGGGTGTGAACCGCAGGCTCGCGGTGACTCGCAAGCTCTGGCCGCTAGTGGGCGCTCTCCTTGTAAGGCGTTGGTGAAGTCTTTGATTCCGGCCTCCCAACTTTATATTTTTTTCCAGGTGAAGGTCCCTAAAACCCGCAGAACTTTCTGCAAAAAGTGCGGCAAGCATCAGCTTCACAAAGTGACGCGGTACAAGAAAGGCAAAGATTCCCTGTATACTCAGGGTAAGAGCAGTGGTCGCTGCTGGGGAGGAGGAGTGGTGACCCTTGTGTCTTGACAGGTGGAAATGCTCATAGAAGAATCTATGCTTTAGATACTGGTATTCTTGCCTAAAAAGCAGCTCAGTAAAGAAAAAAGTTATCCAAGTAGATGTTCGTACCTCCTGTGGCTTGCAGTATGGACTTGTTTAGTAAGTTTTCTTTACTTTTCCTAGGAAAAAGGCAATACGATCGGAAGCAGAGTGGTTATGGTGGTCAAACAAAACCAATTTTCCGGAAAAAGGTGAGCATCGCATGGGGCAGAAGTAGCTAGGCTCCCCTGCTAAGGAAAAAGGGAATCTCACATATCTCAGCAACCCAGCTGTTGACCCTTACAGACATCCTCATGGTGCCTTTTGTTTTAATCTTGGAGCAGTCCACCATTTGTGGCAAAGCCTCTGCTCCTAGTAGTACTAGAAGAGAGCTGGTTTGTGTACCATAGTTTTCTTTATGACAAAAAGGTTTGCTTTAATTTAATCTTTGTTTCCAGGCAAAGACCACAAAAAAGATTGTACTGAGGCTTGAATGTGTGGAACCCAACTGCAGGTCTAAGAGGATGCTTGCCATTAAGAGGTGTAAGCATTTTGAACTGGGAGGAGATAAGAAGAGAAAGGTATGTATGTGACTGGGAATTTAAGCTGTTGTGTATATTTTCTTTGAACTTGCAGCCTTATTTGGGGATAGAAGCTATGTGTTAACCTGCAAAACCTTACCATTGGGGAATCGTTTGTTCTTGTCAGGTGAGGGATCATGTTGGTTTACAAACAAATGGAGTTTTTAAAATCTGTAATACCCCACAGTGTGGAATAGTGCTAGGCGTGGCACCCCAGAGACCTGAGTTCAAATGCTGAACATTTAATAACAGTGCCCTAGGTACAGGCACTTATACTGTTTACCTCAAGTAACTCCCTGGGACTTAGCAGATCTTCATTGGTAGATGGCCTGTTCCTATAAAAGGGTTTTCTCAGCTATTCCAAAACAATGGAGTTTCAGGAGTCCATGCTTGGTTTGGGCATCAGCAGCATTCTTAAATTATATACTAATCTATTTCTTCTGTTCTGTTACAGGGCCAAGTGATCCAGTTCTGAGTTTCATTGTTTTCGTCTTAATAGGAAAAAACCATTCCATTCCATTCCTTGGTTTTGTGTTTTCTGTCTTGGAAAGGAAGAGGCTTGAGTAAAACCAAGTCTCATACTATGTGAAGCTTTTCCCCACGTAGGAAAAGTTCTTGAGGATGTGGCTGAGTGTTGTAACTTTAATCATCTACTTAATGAGATTTGTATTGTGGAGAGAAAGCCCAGCTGGACATTTCTGGGGGGGGGGGGGCCTAGGGTCCTTGGTTATTAGCACTATGGCTAAAATAGTTACTGATAGCCTGGATTCCCAGGCAAATTAGGGATACAAAGTAATAAAGATAAGGATAGCTAGCCCCAATTTTATAGGCTTTCAGCAAATCCAATTCATCACCTTCAGGGATTGCCTTGTTTTCAAAACATTAACAAAGTGGGTTCCCATATCTATTTGGGTTAGGGTTCTTTGTAGAGAACTAATGATTGAATTGCCTGGTCATTAAAAGGATGGCCTATTAATTGAAAACTCATTTGTACCTTGTTTTCAAAGTGTTAAGTGACTTCCCATATCTATTTGGGTTGAATTAATCCTCTATGGAGAACTAATAGTGACTGAAATAATCTGATCATTAAAGGGATGGCCTGTTAATTGAAAACTGATATTAGTTATGTGTAGGGGTGGGTGGGAATGACAGCTGGTCAAGACTTGGAACAGTAAAGAATGGAGGTCATTGTTTCTTTATTTTACATCGTTTTTTGTATTACATAAACCCATGTTAGGCTTTAAGCCCTCTTGAGGGCAGAATGTTTGTCTGTGTCGATTTTTGTATCTTGGCACGGTGCCAGCATCGTGCCTTTCACACTAAAGGTGCTTAATAAATGTTGAGTCTTCCTAATAGTGTTTGCCAGACTCTTTTGTTGAGGGGGAACTATGCTTTGGGGGTGGGGGGAGAGAAAGAAGGAAACTGTCACGTCACCTTGAGAGTACTCCCCCATACTTGCCCTGGGGGGTAGTTGGATTGCAAATCACACATTTAGACCTTAGAACTGGGATGCTGCTCTAGATTTATAGTTGGGGGGGGGGTAGGTTATTTACAAATCATTAAAAGGATCATAAGTGGCCTAGAGGGAGCTTTTTAAGGAGTAAAATAGTTTAATGCCCAGCAGCAAATGAAAGGAGCCCATACTTCATTGTTGTGCCAGAAGGGAAGAAATCATAAAAGGTGATTTTAAAGACGTTATAAATTATAAGTTGTCTGACAGTAACGGAAATTAATTCATCAGAAGTGACATTACTGGAAATGGAATGATCCAAGTCATTAGAAGTGGGGTAGCAGGAAACAAAGTTATCCTGGTTAGTATTAATGGAAACTTTTGTGTTGCTGGAAAGTCTGTAACTTCAGTAGGACCGTGCCTGTGGGGTTTACTCGAACCTTCAATTGAGATGTCCATTCGTAAAGTCCCAGCTCTTCTTTAACAGGAAGGATTTGTGTGATGAGGCAGGCTGGGGCACACCCTAGTCCCTCACCCAAGGCAGCAGTGGAAAAAGCATAATTCTGAGGTCCCCCAATCTCTTTCTGGTTAAACACAGCCACGGCCCAGGCTAAATTTGACAGGGGCCGTTCCCATACTTCAAAGTCCTCGTCCTAGCAAAACAAAGACAGTTTCAGCATTAGGAGGCAATTACTCGTAGCCATAAATGTAGTCCTACAGTGTTAGGAGTAGAAGCTGTAGCCACCTTATCTCGCTCTGAAGCTGTCAAAACAAGTTTGACAGGTCATTCATTGGGATTCTAAAGGTCTGCAACTGCTATTCAATATGTGCAGATAAGGGCCAAAGAGAAAAGCCACTGTCTAGGGCAGGGCATGAGTGTAGTGCCATTGCTTCTATAAAGTGCATACCTCTAATATCTGTAAAACGAATGGATTTCTCACTTAGTGACAACCTTGAAAAACTGTCAGTGGAAGTGCCCTTTCTGAAATTCCTCAGTCCCATTTTCTCCCACGGGCCACCATCTTGCTATGTACCTTCCTCAGCCGGTAGCCCTGCTTGCCCAAAGGATCCTGGTTGATGGCAATCACATCTTCATTCTGCAGCAGGGACTTGGATTGGGGACTGATGTGTCGGAGGTCATTAGACATAAAGAGCGGGGCTGCCATGATAGCCCAGAGCACCATCTGAGTCACCTGTTGATCCCAGCTGAGTCCAAAGTTGCCGATCACTAACTGAGACAAAAATGTTACAGAAATAAGTGAAAACCACGTCTGATTCTTGGTGAGATTGACAGGGGCGGAAAAGCAGTGTTCAGCCACCTAAAGCTTCCAATTGGCCTGACTGTTTTCGGTAGGGGTTAGCCTACACGGATCACCTACAGATCCTTCCAAATCTGAGATTATGTATGACTCCAGCACCACGTGAAGTAATATGCCGCCCACATCCCCCAGTATTTGTGATGAGAGCACTTTATCAACCCCGGGATGCCACATGACTCAGTTACGCTCCAAGTACTCCATGTAGTGACTTCCACGCCTCGTGGTCTCGTGTGCTTACCATGTCAGGATCATTCCATCCCCCTGGTCCAGCAGCAGGAACAAGGCTCTCTTGCTTAGAAGCAGTCCAGGCCAGAATACTCTTCACACTACTCCAGGAATCGAAGATATCACCATAGTTCCTCCAGTGGTTACAGTACTGTCTAATTTCTGTGTAATTGGGCTAGGAGGCCAATAACAATTTAATTAATGATTCTTGAGTAAAGCATGATGGGGGGGGGGACATGCAGGAGAGGGAAAAGAAGACAATAATCGTAGATAGTAGGGATGTCATGTGACTATTGTGTACCGGAAGAAGTCAGCTTTTTGCTCTCAATAACTCCTACCATCATAACGGCCAAGTTGGGATACCAGGTCTAAACTAGGATTCCACTCAATTCTGGGCAAGACTGCCCATTGGTGGCTAAAGACTTCCAGTTTATTACTTTTAACTACCTCATGCTTTTGGCCTTACTGACAACTACCATTTGCTTAATCAAGCTTGGCCAGGGTGAAATTAGGGCCATGATCAGACACAGGCCCTTCTCAGGGCAGCCAGGGGTCCCACCTCACTCTAATACACTTTAAATAAGATACAGATGAGTAGCTAGGAACTTACAAGGGAGAGCCGAGTAGCTCCTGTCTGTGCTGTGAGCAGCACCCACCCAGCCTCAATGTGTAAGTGGGGAATTTACAAACGAGGTCCAGCAGCAGGCCCATGAAGAGTCAAGCTTTCTGCCAGGACGTGGCCTAAGAGCATCTTAACAGAAACAAGCCGTCGGGGGTGCTTTGCACAGGAGGTGTCCGGAAGAACTGGACATACTACTGGTCAAGTCCAGGACAAGACTTCTGGAAGCTGGCTTACCTCCTGGAAGTGCCTTGTATACAGGGGCCACTCACAGGAATAAAGAATGCTCCGGCCAGTTTTGTTTAGGGCAAAGGACATGTACTTATAGCCTGTAAAAGAAGAGCACTGGTAAGAGGCAGAAAAGGCCACTTCTCAACTTGGATGGATCCCATCAAGGGGGAATTCTCGGACAAAAGTAAGGCTCCTTGGTCAGATTTGGGAGCACCAGCAAGCAGACGCAGGAGAAAGCCTGGGACCTGACTTACTTCTAACTAGCTTCTCCTAGGGGCAGCTAGGGGGTGCAGTGGATAAAGCACTGGCCCTGAAGTCAGGAGGACCTGAGTTCAAATCCAGCCTCAGACCAAACACTTGACACTTACTAGCTGTGTGACCCTGGGCAAGTCACTTAACCCCAATTGCCTTTAAAAAAAAAAAAGATTCCTCCAAAATAGCTTCTCCTGACTGAGCAGCAGCGTAATTAGAGGAGGAAGTAAGGAAAACTATTTCTAGAGACTCGAATTTACATAGTGCTTTAAGGTTGAAAAGTGCTTTACAAATATGATCTCATCTAATCTTCACCAGGGCCCTGGGGGGGGGGAGGTGCTCTTATTATCTCCATTTTACAGTTAACTGGGGCAGACCGAGGTGAAATAACTTGCCCAGGGTCACCTAGCTAGTAAGTATCGGGAGGCTGGATTTCAACTCAAGTCTTCCTAACTTCAGGCCCAGCATTCCACCCACCGTGCCACCACAAAATTCAGAGGATGCTAGAGGGCTAAGAGTTGGAAACATTCACAGAGATCAAATTCAATCCATTCATTTTATAGTGGCAGATGTTAAGTGGCTTGCCCTCAGGTCCCCTAGGTCGTAAGGAGCAGAGCTGGGATTTGAACCAGGTCATCTGGTTCCAAATCCAGTCTTCTCATCATTGGAGCACATCACCTCAACTTCTTTTTTTTTTTCCTTACTCCTGTGATCATTTGGTGTCCTCTACCTTTCCCTTTCTTCTGTGAAGGGATAGTGATTCAAAATTAGTGATAGCAGGGGAGAGGAATATTAAGAGGCAGGGTCATATGGCACACAGATGTCAAGCACATATATGGCCTACAACACTGAGTGGGACCCCTACCATTAAAATGTGGGCAATATTTAACAAAACAAATTTAAAAAATACAATAGAACATAGATAATGTTAGTATGTGGTTTTCTAAGTCACTATGTATGGTTTAGGGTTTCTATCTGAGTTTGACACTATTGGGGTAGTGGATAGTGCTGGACTTGGGAGTCAAGACCAGGATTTAAATGCTTCTGACACTCACTGTGTGACATGGAGTCAGCCATGCTGGTTAACTCCTGTACCTAATGTAATTTTCCAAGACAGAGTTCAGGGAAGGAAGTTTCCTCCAAACTAATCTAAACACACAGAACTATTTCTCTCTGCCTGCCCCCTAAAAATCCTCAAACAAAACCAAAAAACAACCTCCCACCCCCCAAACCCACCTCAAATGAAAATGACTGAATACTAGCCACTCCTCCTCTCTACTGCTTTGGGACTTTTTTCCAGTGAGAATGGAAACTGTTGAGTCATTAAACTATTTCTAGTTTGCTAATATTTCACAAACCAACATTTTTGTCTACCAGGGCATATCGAAGCTTGGGTAAGTCCAATGTACCTGGAGGTGAGTAGGTGCTCAGAGAGGATTTGTTGAATGAAGGGGCCAAGAGAGTCTGAGATATGAGGGATAAAAATAAGAGCTGAGGTGGGGGTGGGGAAAGTACTTCAGGCTCTGAATATACCCAAGCTCTCTTGGTTGCAAGATATCTGACTTCAGTGGAATCTCTGAGCCCAAGCATACCTTCTACCAAACTTTCCAGATCTTTAGAGTTACATCCGTCAAATTTCAGCAGGTCCACTCCCCAGTCAGCAAAGGTTTTGGCATCGATATCATAGTACCCATAGCTGCCTGGGTACCCAGCACAGGTGAGAGTTCCCACATCTTGATAAATACCTAGCTTCAGGCCCTTGGAATGTACCTGGAAGAGAGAGAGAGAGAGAGAGAGAGAGAGAGAGAGAGACAGACAGACAGACAGACATACACACACACACACATACACACCACAGAAAGCAATGAAGGGAAAGACTGAAACAAAGACAGCCTTGTGCCTTGGGTGGGAAGAGACAGAACCCATCAGTGGCCTCCTCTACCCTTTCCCCTTCCTTTAGGTCTATTCCTCTAAGGCAAAGCTATGGCCCGCAACATTCCTGAGTATGGCTGAAGCAGAATAAAATGTAATCGGAAAATATTTAACAAAATAAATACAAATACAATAAAATATAGATAAAGTTAATTTGAGGTTTTCTTTCTTTCTTTTTTTTTTTGGTGAGGGCAACTGGGATTAAGTGACTTGCCCAGAGTCACACAGCTAGTGAGTGTTATCTGTCTAAGGCCGAATTTGAACTCAGGTCCTCCTGACTCCAGGGCTGGTACTCTACCCACTGCGCCACCTAGCTGCCCCTAATTTGAGGTTTTCTAAGTCAATATGCAATCATAAGGATACTTAGATAGCGTTTAGTAGCCCCCACTGCTTTATGAGTTTCACACCACTGATCTAATGTGCCTTAGCTGAATTGTGGGATTTGTCCCAAAACAATTTTAGCCAGGTGAAACCAAAGTTATTTAGTTTGGAACTAGATTAATAGCAGAAAGAAGAAAATCACTAACAAGTATATCTTTGCCTTGAAAAATGTCCTTGAGAGGAATCTCTTTTTCTAACATTCTATAATTGAGAGTATATTTCCAAATCTACGATCTGTACTATTGGTAGTATATCTACAAAACATTGATAAGGAAATACTTGTAAATAAATGTCAAAGACCAAGGTGCTTTATCCTGTTGGCAAATAGAGCGCTTTCGGCAAAGATTAGACACAAGGACTACTGTAAAACTGCTATCTTTGATGGAATGAAGATAAACTCTTCTCTATGATCAGATAACAGCAGCATCTATGTTTTCTGGGTATTTCATAGTGTCACAAGGACTATTTTGCAACATGCTTTTTTTTTTTTTAAACCAATAAAATGCAACCTCCCTGAATGGGAGGCAGGCTTCTTATCTATGAACTTACATAGTTTGCCAGGTGACGGATTCCACTGGGGAAGCGTTTGGGGTCTGCCTTGAGCCTACCATTCTCGTCTCGTTTGGAGGCCAACCAACAGTCGTCGATGCAGACATACTCATAGCCTACATCCTTCCAGCCTTCCGATACCATAAGGTCAGCCATCTGCATGAAGAGCTGTTCACTGAGGGATGAAAATCAGAGTTACCATGACAGCCAATGGCAATCAGGAATAGCTTCACAGAAGATATCAGGACCTTCTTCCACCCCAGATAACAGAAAGATCAACACCAAACAAGAAACTGAACGTGCACTAGGACAGTCAGCACAAATTCATTTACCACAATGACTAGAACCTGGGGGCAGTTACTGCTGCCATGTGCCATTAAGAGACTTCTGGAATGATTTCTCTACAGACAATGATCTGTAAACTGCCTTTAAGAGATGCCCTAGGACAGTTGCCTTTGTAGGTTTGTTTTTCCAGGGATGAGATCTGACTTCCTTTAGTGAGCACAGTACATACTGATCTGTTTGTTGTATGAAGAAGAAAAGATGAGCTACATTTACATAGCTCATTAAGGCTTGTAAAACATTTTATATACATCATTTCATTTAACTCTAACAACCCTGTGAGTAGAAAACAGAGGTAATATTATCTCCATTTTACAGATGTAGAAACTGAGACAGAAAAAAGTGAAATGACTTACCTGTGGTAACACAGCTAGTGTCAGAAGTGGAATTTGAACCCAGGTCTTCCAGGTTCCACCTGTTATTTATTAGGCCAGGCTGTTTCTCAATTTGTGGCACTGCCCCTTCTGAGGTGGGTCACCCTTACGTAAGTCACTTGCTTTCCCTGGCCCTCAAGTTGTTCCTCTCTAAAATGAGGGATGGACTAGTTTATAGGATGCTTGACCTAGGAGGGACCTCTGAAGTCAGCTGGTCCATTGGCCTCACTCATTTGTCAAACACCTACACTGTGCTAAGCTCTAGGATATAAAGACTAAAAGGAACCAGCATCTAGCCTCAAAAGCAGCTAACATTTTACTGGAGGAAAACAACATGGGATCCTTGGAGCAGTGATTTAGAGCTGGAAGGGCCTTTGGAGCCCAAACTCCTCATTTTACAGATGAAGAAACTGAGGCCTAGAAAGGTTAAGTGACTTGTCCAAGGTCACACTGATCGTCAGAGACAGAGCTGGGATTTGAACTGAAGTCCTGACTCTATATCCATCATTCTTTCCATGTAGCATACTGTCTCCCACTGTACACAGATAATTAAGTATAAAATATCTGCAATGTAATTTCTGGAGGAGGGAATCAGGATAACCTTCTGTGAACTGAGCTTTGAAGGACACTGGGGATTGTGTGAGGCAGGGGTGAGGAGGGAAGGCATTACACAAGCCAGTTTGGCTGGAGCCATCACTGTGCAATGAGCCTGGAGTCGGACTGTGAAGACTTTGAAATTTCAAACAAGGAGTTTTGATTTTACCTCGGACTGTCTTGGCAGGAGAGTGATGGGAAAAATCATTCCGGCAGCAATGTGGAAGCTGGATTGGAATGGGGAGAAACCTGAGGCTATCATCCAGGTAAGGGGTGACAAAGGGCTGAATTTGGATGATGGATGTGCAACATGAGGGAAGGGGAGAAGGGCAGAGGTGGTATAGAAATGACAAGAGGTGGCAAATGACGGGATGTGGACTGTGGGGTTGGAGGGGTGAGGGAAAGAGAGAGGAAGCTGACTCCAAGCTTGAGTCTGGGGCACTGGTGCCCTCCAAAGAAATAGGGAAGTTAGGAAGGAAAACATTTTGTTTTGTCTAGGGGCTTTGAGAGGGAGGGGAGGGGAAGGAGAGCGTTAAGATTTTAGAAGAGGAAACTACACTTTAAGGTTCCTTTTTCCTTGTCTATCAAACGAAGTCCCCAAATGGCCCCAAAGCCCTCCGAGAGCCCTCCGAGCTCTGGAACTACAATCCTTCTCGGAGCCTCAGCGACCTCCTCTGTCACACTGGCCCAGAAGACCCCCGACACTCCTCCAATGACGGCAGCCTGATGGCCCCTGGCTGGACCTCTGGGGCCGGCCCTGTCCCTCACCTACCTGATGCAGTTCTCCGGGTCTTCGATGCAGTCCACGTTACACGTGAAGCGCTCCCAGTGCAGCCAGCCCATGGTCGGGGTCAGGGCCAGCCCGTTGTCCAGGGCAGTGACCCCAGGCACGCCCACCAGAGTCAGGACCAGGGCCAGGGCCAGGGCCAGGGCCAGGCTCAGGCTCAGGCACCCGAAGGCAAACGCCCGGCCCTGCTCCCGCCTGAGCTCGGCCGCCCTCGATCTGCCCATTTCCGTCTGGACCCCGAGCCCACAACTCAAACTCCGCGGTCCTACGCTCCCGGCTCACCCGGGTTAAATGCAGGAAAGGACCAATCAGCACTTGAGGCACGGCGGGCCTCCGCCTATCAGCGGCTATTCCTGGAACGGTGGGCGGGAGGTTCTCGGGAAGGATTACCAGCAAAACCCTGGGCCATTGCCGGTCATGTGGCCGAGGGACGGCGCTCACGTGACGCAGGGTTCATGTGACGGGAAGCCGGTGCTGGGCTCTTGTCGGGAATCTTATCGCGATCTTGTCGCGGTCCGCCTCGGGCCTGAGGAGAGCCGAGGGGGACGACGGGAGCGCGGGAACCTGGGAGTGGTGGGGCGGGACGGGACCCGGCCGCGAGGCGGCCCGGCCTCAGAGCGGCATGGGGACTGGGCGGGCCACGCGGGCTGCCCAGTCCGGGCGCCTTGCTTCTGTGGGCCTCAGGCTCCCCTTCTCCGTTGTGTTTTTATTTACTTGTTAAAAGTTTTCCAGTTACTTTTTTTTATTTTAATTGTTAGTTTTAGTTACAAATTCTCGCCCTCCACCCCCTCCCCCATCCATTAGGAAGGCAAGAAATATTATCCATATTATACATACGAAGTCATGAAAAACGTATTTCCTCTTTAGCCATGAGAACCTCCATTGGCTGGGCCCTTTGAATGGAGGCTGCCTTTGCTGTGGTTTTTTTTTTTTTTTTTTAATTTATTAATTAAAAAGAGAGATAGACTGCTTTTGCCCTGGACCCCTCGGAGCTTCTTCCTGCTTTCTTCTGAGTATTCTTTTAACACTTTTTTCTTTTCCTTTTTTTTTTTCCCATCCGTCAGTGCCTCTCCCCTCTCTTAGGCTTCAGTCTTCTCTCCTTATCTGGCAGCTTTTGGGCACTGCACCAAGCCTGTTGAGAAAAGATTTAATAGAAGGGTCTATTAAAAAGACTTAACAATATAATGGTAATATTGGGATAATGTTGTAAACCACAAAGTACTATATAAATGCTAGTTATTATTATTATTATTATTATCATTATTCCTGACTCCAAGGCCAGCCCTCTATCGTCTGCACTTCTATCCTGTACTTCTCAACTAATGGATTCATTAGTTCAGTCATCTTAAGTGGACACCCCATTTGGGGTTTTCTTGGTAAAGATACTGGAGTGGTTTGCCATTTCCTTCTCCAGCTCATTTTACAGATGAAGAAACCGAGGCAGGGTGAAGTGACTTGCCCAAGGTCACACAAGGAGTTAACTGTCAGATCAGACTTGAACACTAGGAGAGGAGTCTTCCTGACTCCAGGCCCAGAACTCTATCCACTGCACCACCTAGATCTGTCCTATCTTGGGGGCCAGAGGGGTTTTCAGTTAGGGGTTGTTTTACTTTTCATTCATTCTACAAACATTTAACAATCTCCTAAGGTTCTTTGCCCTGCATTTGTTTACTTCACGGGTATATATCTCTGATCCAATTAAACTAGTTTATCTCCTTTCCACTCTCCAAAGCAATGCATAATTTTATCTCTGTGCCTTTATCATGCTTTTTCTCTCTCCCTCCTTCTCCCCCCCCCCAAGAAAAAACTAAACAACTTGGAATGCCTCTGTTCTTCCCCACTATCTATTTAAATGCTATCCAACCTATGAGGCCCAGTTCAAGTTTCACTTCTCCAGGAAGCCTTCCCAGGCTATTCTAGCCCACTGGGAGCTAGGTCTCTTCCTTTGGTCAGCTTCTATTGTTTTAGCTATTAATTGTTATGTAATTATTTCTTGTGTGCTAATTAATGTTTTCTGAGCCAGTAAGTTCCTTGGAGGCTGATATCCTGCTTTAGACTTTTTATATTTTCAACTCCCAACACAGTGATGGTCATATAGCTAATAAGGCTGTTACTATTTTTCTGCCAGCCCCATATTTAAAAAACAAACTGATAGATGAACAAATGTAGAGCAGTGATATGTTAAGAAGAAGGGGTGCAATAGTGACTGGAACAGTGACGAATTTCTTTAAAGGCCCACAAAACAACCTAGCCTTGCCCCACATTTGATCCTAAGGGTAGGCTTAGGGGTAATTCTTTTTTAAGTTTTCTAAAATTTAAATTGTTTTATATTATTTTCAGTTCCAAGTCCTCACCTTCTCCCTTCCTCTCCTCTACCCATTAAAAAGACATTAAAAGCAAAACTCATTACGAAGAGGCTAGTCATGCAAAACACATTTCTGCATTAGCCATGTTCCAATTTTTTTTAAGCAAGAAAAAGAAGAAAATATGTTTCAATCTGTGCTCTGAGTCTATCAGCTCTCAATCTGGAGGCAGATACCTTGTTTCATCACGAGTCCTTTAAAATTATGTGTCATTGTGTTGATCAGAGTTACTAAATCTTTCAAAGTTGACTATCTACAATATTGCTCTTACTGCGTAAATTGTTCTCCTGTTTTTGCTCACTTCGCTTTGCATCAGTTCATAAAATCCTTCCCAAGTTTTTCCGAAGCCACCTCCGTCATTCCTTATAGCACAATAGTATTCCACCTCATTCATGAACCATAATTTACTCAGCTATTCCCCCAAATGATGGACATCCCCTCAGTTTCCAATTCTTTGCCACCATAAAAAGAGCAACTATAAATATTTCTGTACATGTGGGTTCTTTCCCTATTTCTCTGATCTCTTTGGAGTATAGACCCAAGTAGCAGTATTGCTGAGTCAAAGGGTATGCACATTTTAATAGCTTTGGGGGCATAGTTCTAAATTGCTGTCTAAAATGGTTGGACAAGCTCACGGCTTCACAAGCAGTGCGTTAGTGTACCTGTTTTCCCACATCACCTCCAGCATTTGTAATTTTCCTTTTTTCCTCCTCTTTGGCCATCTTAGCCAATTTGATGGGTGTGAGGTGGTACCTCAGAGTTATTTAATTTGCAATTCTCTAATTACTAGTGACTTAGAGCATTTTTATATGGCTATTGATGGCTTTGATTTCTTCCTCTGAAAAGTATTCATAATGGTGCTTATTCTTGTAAATTTGACTCAGTTCCGAACGTATTTTAGAAATGAGACTTTTACCAAAGAAAACTTCTTGCAAAGATTTTTCCTTTGGTTTCCTGCTTTTCTTCTACTTTTAGCTGCATTGATTTGTTTGTATAAAACCTTTTTAATTTTATATAATCAAAATTATCCATTTCACGTCCTGTGATCCTTTCTGCCTCTTGTTTGATCATGAACTCTTCCCCTATCCACAGATGTGCCAAGGAATTTCTTTCATGCTCCTCCAATTTGCTTATCAGCCTTAAAGATCATTCTAGAGGGAAGAGCTAAACTCCCCCGCCATGGCCCCAGAATCACTCCTTTTCTCCCAGGGTTTTTCGGATCACAACGGATTCAGGCATGACTCTTTTAGAACACTATAGACCCTATTAGATCCCCTGGATCCTTACTGGGATGGACTCACATCCCTAGAACTTGATAAAAATCTGCTGGCTTTTAGAATTTGGGGCAAAGAAAGGCTAGGCAGAAAAGTCAATTAACACTCTCCCTCTTTAATTCTATTCAATGACAATTGTCCTTGTTGAGAACTGGAATGTGATTTAAAGCAATACTGATGGCAACATCATTTTAGCTGCCTTGAGAGAGACATTCCCCTTCTCCTTGCTTCTGTGAGAAATCTTTTTTTTTTTTTTTTTTTTTTTTGCTAGGCAATGGGGTTAAGTGACTTGCCCAGGGTCACACAGCTAGTAAGTGTTATGTGTCTGAGGCCAGATTTGAACTCAGGTCCTCCTGAATCCATGGCCGGTGCTCTATCCACTGCGCCACCTAGCTGCCCCTCTTCTGTGAGAAATCTTAAGAAAGTTGGGAGGAAACATGAACTTGCTTTGCTCAACATTTACAAAAATCCTTATCCAGAATGAATGTCCTTCAAAGCCCAAGGAATTCTTGGGTCTTGCATACAGTTTCTTTGTGTATTCAGAAATCTCTTCTTTCTTCTTTTCATTTCCCAAGAAAGCCCTATGTGTGGTCTCCTATTTGCCCACTAGATGTCACCAAATCCTGGGTGTGGAAAGGGACACGGGTGGGCAGAAGGTTCCCTTGAGACTGTTCAACAGAGGCTGGTTTAGATTCACTCCTTTCATCCTTCCTTCTCTTGAGTCTCCATTTCCTTTCTCTTCTCCTTCTTTTCCTGTTCCCTCGTAGAAAGAAGTTGAGTTCTGCCCAAGGTGCAGTTAGTGATCCTTCCTCTTCTGACAGACTTGAATTTCATTTTCTCCCTCAAATGCTTGACCTCTAGAGCAGGATTTCTTCATTTTTTCATGGACTGCTCTCCACCACCACCACCCCCGGCAGTGGAGTGAAACCTATGAGCCTTTTCTTAGTTTTTAAATGCATCAAACAAAATGCACAGGATCACCAAGAAAAACCAATTCTATTGAAATAGTTATAAAAATATTTTTAAAAAGCCAATGGACCCCAGGTTAAGAACCTCTGATCTAGAGGGGAAATCATTAAGAGACTTGAGATAGCAATTTGATGACTAAAATGGGGAACTTGATGTGAGAATACATTTCCTTTGCCTTTGAATAGAATTTGTGTGGGTGACCATATTTATGTCTGTCCTTTAGGAAAGTAAACCCTTCTAGGACAGGGCCCATGTATTTTGGGGCTAACTTTTGCATTTCATCTGGCGAACTACCTCACCCCAGTACAATAGGACATATAAGCCATAGCGTTCTGTTGTTACTGCAGTTCAACTGTAAATGCCTTGGATTTCCATGACTCCTTCTTTTCTTTTGATGAATAATAATAATAATAATGATAATAGCTAGCATTTTATAGCACCTATTAAGTACCAGGCACTGTACCAAGCACAAATATTATCTCATTTTATATTCACAACAACCCTGGGAGGTAGGTGCTATTATAATCCCCAATTTACACTTGAGGAAACTGAGGCAAGCAGAGGAGAACTCAAAGTGATTTCACAAATAGCATCTCTTTAATCTTTGAAATATATCTGGATAATTGAGAAAATGAGGTCATGAGAGGTCATTTGGCTTATTCAAAATCATATACTGACAGACAGATGTGCTACTGGACCTCACACCGGTGTTCTACCTATTTGACCCATGATTTTTTTTCAAATGAAATTTTTATTATCTTTTGTTTTTACACAATCTCCATTTCCCATTGTATCCTTCCCCCACCCCTTTCCAGATAACCATCCCTTATAAAAAAGAGAAAAAGTTACATTAAATTAACCAACCTATCCAAAAAGTCCAACTTTGTGTGTGGTGTTCCATTCCCTGGTCCCCCACCTCTGCAAAGGAGGGAGGAGGGAAGATTACTTTAATAATAGCTAACAATTTCTATATCACTTTTCAGGTTTGTAAAGCATTTACATACATTATCTCATTTAATCCTGCCAACAGCCCTGGGAAGCAAGTGCATTTATCCTCATTTTGCAGATGAGGAAACTGAGGTAGACAGAGGTTAAATGACTTGCTGGGGGTCACCCAGATGGTTCTTTCAGACTCCAACTCTAGCGTTCTATCCGCTATACCACCTAGTTCTTTCATCTGGCTATTAATAGTTTGAAGTTCTTTTGAGAGAGACCTATTTGTTCATATCCTTTAACCACATTAATAACTACTTGGGGAATGGCTTTTGATCTGATGTAATTCTGTTAGCTGTACATATATATTTTGAGTATCAGACCCTAGCCAGAGATACCAGATCCATGATTTCCCCTCCTGTCTTGTCTATGGGATCCTGAAAAGGACATTCATTAGCTAACCAATACATATTCCTCCCATTTTAAGCTACAGACAGATTTTCTTCCCTACCACCAACTCCAAAAGAAAACTTGTTTTTCATAACAGAAGTAGCACTGAAGTTCATACTTAATGTGAATGCATGACTGTCTACTTCTGGTCCTGCCATTACGTTCACCAGTGCAATGGTATTTGTGGCCCAGTTATGATGCTAAATTTGTCATTCACCTTCATGAAGGCAGGCATCATGGCTTCTGTAGTTTTTCTGTGTCTGCTGGAATCTGGCACAATGCCTACCGTGTAGTAGACACTAATTTGCCCGATTCGACCAATTTGACTCAGGGCAAGGTGCTCAGAAGCATAGTAGGTGCTTATTCATGTTGATGTGAAAGACTGTGGTCTTCTAGGGCAGCAGGGACTATTCATTCTCATCTTGCTTGGTATAGTGCTCACGCATCGTCATAGACCCTTTGATGATGGAAATGATGTGCTTTTTCTTAGGCTGAGGCCTAGGTTTTGGAGTCACATGGGACAACTAGTTCCCAAGGCTTGGTGCTCTCAGTCATTATCTTCACTGGCTGCAATTCAGCTAGAAACCAGACTTTTCTCCTTCCTATTTTGGTAATTTCAGAATGGTAAAAGAAAGAACTTTTAAAAAATTGATACTTTTTGCCTTTTACATCAGTTATTTCACCCTCCTTCCCCATTTCTCCCTTGCAACCCAGAAAAACAGTTAAGCAAAAACAACCAATACAGTGACTATATTTGACAAAGTATATACTATTCTGTCTTTTGTGGTGTAGTTTCCCCTCCTTTCTGTTTCATTATCTGTTCCCCAAAGCCTTCATTGTTTGTTTTTTTTAGTAACTCTAAGTTCAGCTGCAATTTAGTGCTCATTGTTGTAGTATTTTGATTATTATTCTCCTGGTTCTGTTTGTTTCATTCTGTATCAGTTCATATTAATAGTCCCATGTTTCTCAGATTTCCTCATTTGTGATTTCTTATTACATGATAACATTCCATTATGTTAATATACTATAGTTTTTTCTTCCATTATTCCCCAAAGGAAGGCTTTTATTTTTTTTTAATAATTAGAGTTGTCCAAAAATGGTTGCTTCTTGAGGTGGTGAGTTCTCATTTACCAGAGAGTGTCCAGAGAAGGCTGGATGACTCCTTGGGGAGTTGTGAAATGGGATTCATGCTTTAAGAAGAGATTGAACTAGTTGACCTTGGAGATCTCTTTGAATTTTGAAATTGTCTGATGTCCTGCTCCAGTTTCAGGGGTTCCCAGATTAGATAGAGCCTGTCCTTAGGATTGCTATGTCAGTACCTCAAAGACTTGTGATCTTTTTGGTGGAGGCAATTCCCTAATATGAAATAACAGAGATTGGAATGGCCCTCTGATTTATAGTGAGTTATCTAAAGCTCAAATCGGTTGTGGCCTGCCAGTGGTCACCCAACAAAGTCAAAGGACTCGAAGCTGAATCCTCCTGACTTCCAGGGCACTTCTCTGTTCTCTAGGCCATACTGTCTCTCCTTGGTAATCCAGATGCTGGGGATCTGTCTTAAGTAGTGGCTCAGAAAGCTCAGCAGTTATGGTGGGTTTGTTCTGAGACTCAGAGGATTGGCACACATCTTCCTCATGTTCTTGTCCAACTCTAAAGTACTCTAAGGACCAATAAGCATTTTCTCTTGGAGGGGATGGTTGCTTGCACGTAAGAAAGGATCAGTGTGGTTTGGAGGGGATCTGTCTGCATGGGGCCAATAGCTTTAGAAAAAGAAAATTTCGGTTTCAGTTAAAACTGGCCACTAAGTGATTTTTCCACCCTGTGCTCGGGATGGGGGCAGTGTGGGATCTGATTTGGCTCATTAAAAGAAAAACAATTTACATTTTGTTCAGCATTCAGCAAATGAGTGCTATCCATCCCTGTTTAGGATTCATAGCTTGGTTTGGTTTAGGTCTCTGCTTCTGTTTTCCTTCATTGTTTTTTCTTTTCTTCTTAAAAAAATGGAAATGCAAACATTTCATTTTAATTTTATAGTTTAGCCTAGGACTAAAGGTTCTCTCTCTAGTCTCTGGAGGATTGTGCTGTGTGCTGTATAAAACTGCTGCCGTTCCTTTTCTTTGTCCCTCTCCCATTTCATTGTCAGTCTGACAGAGAGAGAAGCAAGGATGATGGCAGCCTGACTTGGCCTTCTCCTGTGAATTTCATATTAATCGTGATTGCTGATGTATGCTTTCCAGAGTCCCTTAATGCCACATGATGTACTCTCTCTTTTTTGTCCAGGTTAGGCCTGAGGCAAGGAGTTTGGGCCGCTCCCCCCAGCTAGTGGCCCAAACTGGACACGTTTGGGGAATTAATTTTTGCCTCTAGTCAGCAGGACTGTCAATCGATGCCTTTAACGGTGTTAGATTCATGTACAGTAACACATTTCTTGGGTGACTGTCTCATTTACATAATTCCCAGTATGCAACCTGGCTTCTCTATACTGTGGGTGAGTGACAGACTGATATAGAAAGACTGCCTTCTGATTAGCTCTAGACTTGTAAGAGGACTAGATTATAACATAAATTTGCCATGACCTCTCCTCCCCTCTTCTTCATCTCTTTTCACTCAGTTGCCTTCTGCTACTTTCTCTTCTCCCACTCTCTTCTTAACCCCTTACGGTTGGGCTTCTGACCTCATCATTCCACTGAAACTGCTCTCTCCAAAGTGACCCATGATCTCTCAGTCGTCAAATCCAATGGCCTTTTCTCAATCCTTGTTCTCTTTGACCTCTCTGCAGCCTTTGACACTGTTGATCACTCCTTGATACACTCTTCTCTCTAGGTTTTCAGGACACCTCTCTCTCCTGGTTTTCATCTTATTTATCTGACTGCTCCTCTGTCTCCTCACACCCTCTAACCCTAGGTGTCCCACAGGGCTCTGTGCTGGGCCCTCTTCTCTTCTTCTATACTACTTCATTTGGTGATCCCATGGATTTAATTACCATGTCTATGCTGATGACTCTCAAATCTACCTGTCCTGTCCCCACCTTTCTTTTGACCTCCAATCTCCCTTCTCCAACAGCATTTCAGACATCTTAAACTGTCCAGTAGACATCTTAAATTCAACATTTCTAAAACAGAACTTATTATCCATATCCCTAACACTCCACCCTGCATTTCTCTATTATCATGGAGGGCAACACCATCTTCCTAGTCCCTAGTCCTAGGCTGGCAACCTAGGTGTAATCCTCAATTCCTCACTATCTCCCCAACACACACACACACACACACACACACACACACACACACACACATATAAGCTGTTGCCAAGACCTGCTGATTTCACTTTTGTAACCTCTCTTTAATATGCCCCCTTCTCTCCTCTTGACACTGTCACCACTCTGGTGCAGACCCTCTTGACCTCATGCCTGGACTGTTGCAGTAGCCTGCCTCAAGTCTCTCCGCACTTCAGTCCATTCTCCATTCAGCCACCAAAGTGATTTTCCTAAATTTAGCACAGATTCACCCATGTTAACCTCCTGAAAAAATTCCAGTGGCTCCCTATCGCCTTCAGGATCAAATACAAAATGCTCTGTCATTCAAAGCCCTTCATACATACATACATTCAAAGCCCCCTCTTACATTTTCAGTCTTATACCTTACCCTCTGACATGTCTGTACTCTTCAACCCACTGTGATGCTGGCATCCTGGCTGTTTCATGAACAAGACACTCATCTCTTGGTTCTGGGCATTTTCTCTGGCTGCCTCCCATGCCTGGAATGCTCTCCCTCCTCTGCTCGGACTACTGACTTCCCTGGCTTCCTTTGAGTCCCAACTAAAGGCCCACCTTCTACAGGAAGCCTTCCAGGACCCCTCTTAATTCTAGTGCCTTCCCTCTGTTAATTATCTCCTATTTATCTTGTATAGAGCTTGCTTTGTATCTATTGATTTGCATGTTGTCTCCCCCATTAGATTGTAAGCTCCTTTGAGGGCAAGGGCTGTCTTTTGCCCCTTTCTGTATCCCTAGCACTTAGCATAGTGCCTGGCACATAGTAGCTGCTTAATAAATATTGATTGATTGTTTAAATTCCAATAGGGTAAAGGATCCCTTTCAGACAGGGTTGAGGATGTTCTAGGTTGGAATGAAAAGTGTCTTTAGTTGTCTCTACTCAGCTGTGCTTCCTAGAAATCTAGGATGTCATGTTTTAAATCCTGCCTTCCAACCCCACAAAAACTACCTTTAACCAGTCAAATCAGAAAAATGAACAGAAGCATCCCTGGGGGAAAGGGAAGGGAATGGGGTGGAATATGTGTGTGTGTGTGTGTGTGTGTGTGTGGACAGGTGACTTGGAAAGATGGAGAAGATACACTGGTTACTACATAGAATTAGAGTGCTTGTAGAAAGGTATGAATATTTTAAAATAGCCAGCATGAAATTATGCATATTTCCTTGCACTTCAAATCAGATGAGAGGGGCAGGATGGAGCAGGCCCCTCTTGGGGATGTGTAAATGGAATGGGGATAAATGTAAATGGCCTGTATTCCCACAGCCATCTCCAAATGACTGTTCAGCCTCCCTGGTTTTTATTGCTAAAATGACTCCAGCAGGTATGAGCAGCCCAAGGGCTAAAAAGGAGAGAAGGGAAAGCTTTGTTGCTCTGTTATCCATATTGCCCACATGGAGCTTTAGCTCGTGTGGCCAGTAGAAGTGGCCACAGACCTCTTGGCCCTGCCTGCAGCTTTACCCTGGGTCCCCTTCTTTGCCCACAGCTCACTCTGAATGGGCAGCCCAGTCCAGGGAACAGAAGGGATGCTTTGGGCTTCAGAATCCCCATGTAACCAAGAGCTGCTGAGATCTCCCAGGGAGGAGCTTCTGGGGCAGAATGGGCTGATTTTTGATAATATTCAGACTTTTGATTCTCCGAGAGGCAGGCAGGATGTGACACTAGAGGACCTTTTTAAGCAACAGTGAAATTAGTGTGTTGTAGCTGCCTGGGATGGTGGTAAGTCCATCCTATTAGGAATCGGGCGCCTTCACACCCTCACTTTGGCCACTTGGGTTTTAAATATGCCACAGAGCCCAGGCCAAGTCCAAGGTTAGCCCAGTATGGCTCTAATAAGATGAATCTATCTTTATATATGTATTTATATTCACGTATGTGTGTATATGTTGTGTAACTTGTGGACTTAGAGAATTGCCTGATGAAATTTAGTGGGGATAAATGTAAAGTCCTCCAAGTTCCCAGACCTTCACAAAATGGAGGAGGTAGTCCACCTGAAAAAGATCTGGAAGGTTTAGCAGACTGAGCTGGTGGTGTGATATGAGCAAAATGCCTCTGCTCTCCCGTCTGTCCTCCACATGTATGCCAAAGTGATCTACACAACTGGCCAGCTTATTTCCTTGCTCAAGAGCCTTCGGTGGCTCCCTACTGCTTCTGGGATAAAATACAGACTCTTCAGTTTGATGTTTAAAGTCCCTCCCAGTCTGCCGCCACCCTACCTTTTCAGACTTATTTCATATTATTTCCCTTCACATACCCTACATTGCAACCCCATTGGCCTATTTGCTGTTCTCCAAATTTGGCCTTCTTTCTCTGGATTCTGTCTTTGTGCAAGCTGTCCTTCCTCACCTCTGCCTCCTAGAATCCTTAGCTGAAGGGCTAAGCCCTGCCTCTCATGGGGAGCCTTTTCCTGATCCCTCTAACTGTTAACACTCTCTCTCCTCTGGTAGTCTTGCCTTTACAGATCTGTGTACAGCTCAGTCTCGATCAGTGTGCACAAAGAATCCTGGCAGTGGTCCTGTTATTCGAATTTCTCTTGCACCTCTCTATTGGGCTGGAGCCAAGTACCACATTTTATGTTCACTAAAGCTCCAAATAGTGCCATCGACTCTAATTTTTGTTCCTTCCCCCAGCAGAACTTGAGCTCTGTGGGAGCAGGGATTTTTGTGGGGGGGGGTTGCTTTTGTATCACCAATGTTGAGCAAAATGTTTTACACTTTGCGGTAGATGCTTCATAAATTCTTGTTGAATGCATGGGGCTAGGGCTTCCCTTCCCCAGCCCATCCCCCTAGTCTGAGGGCCCTGCTAAGTGACCTGGGGGTATAGCTGAATAGGCTGCATCCTTTTGTGCCATGTTGGTTAGAGAGGGGCGGGTAGGGTATAGAACCTCTCAGACTGTCAGGAACATCCCCCCCCTCCCAGAGATACAGCAGCTGCTAAGAGAAAAGAAGTAAATGTGATTTTTTTTTCCTGGGTGGTGGCACCAGGCTGCATCCTGTCTCTGGCAGACTGGTGGTTGTCATGGTTACCTGCACTTGTGGAGATTTGAGATGTCAAGGGAGTGGAAGGGAATAGGTGTAACTCTGGAAAAGCTATAGGAATGGCCATGCTGTTTGTCGGGTAGCACCAAGGCAGTCTTGGCTGGGCTGGGCTGGGCTGGGCCTGGGAAGGCAGAGCAAGCCCAGTTTATAAGAAAATGCAGGGTTGTCTTGTAGCCCTGGCAGACAGAAAAGAGGAAGAGTGACCACGTTAAGTACCACTTCAGTCCCCTTGGAGAATCTGTGGGCCTTCCTAACTAACCCCAATGCCCTCCACCCATCCCATATAGAGAAAGAGGGTGCCAGTGCCCTCTGTCACTTCTGGGACATGAAGTCAGAGGGGAAGCAAATGGCTAACTTGACCCTAATGTGGCAGAGGCCCTGTGTGGTATCAGCCTTTGTTTCCCTTTCTATAGCATAGGCATAACAATATAACTTGTCTCCTTCCTACTAAGGTAGAGTTAACTTCTATTTCCAAGAGCTACATGCACTTACATGCAGTGATTTGTTGCACTGGCAAGAGAAGCTGTATGATATGTAATGGAAAGAGCACAGAAGACCTGAGTTCTAGTCCTGATTCTAGCCCTAACTAGCTGAGTGGCTTTGGGAAAGTCAGCTACCATCTCTGTGCCTTAGTGTTCCCATCTGTGAAATAGAGATAACATTTGCCTTGCCCATCAGATCATTGTGAGGATCAACTAAGATCATTTGGTGACAGAGCCATGGAAGAGTTGGATAAGACCTTCTTCCTTCTTGTATTTCCTTGATAAAGTATGAATTTTCTAGGAAAGGTATACATTTTTTTTCCACCTTGACTCTGCTTTGTCTCTCTGATGAAGCCTTTGTTCTGGTATAGGCCAGACCAGAACCTTATAGCTACTGTTTCAAAAACAGGGAGTCTTTATCATCATCGTCATCATCGTCTCATAAATTCTGATATATAACCAGTGACCCAGACTCCCTCAAGCTCTTGGCGAACAGGTCAAGTCCTGTCTCTCGAGACTGACTGAAAAGAGGTCATTTCGTCTTTGGCTTGTTATGTCACCACCCCGAGTTTACTAGGTGATGTCTCCAAATATGCTTGTGGCTAGATTTCCCCAAATGTGGGTTAAAGGCTCGCCACCTTCTACATTAAGCATTCAAGGTGAGATTGGAAAGAAGACATCTTTATTTCACCCTGTGGAGCAAGGCTTCTTAACCTGTGGTTCATGAATTTGTTTGTAAAAAAAAAAAAGGTTTTGGTAACTGTATTTCAATAAAATTCATTTCCTCTATAATCCCATGTATCTTATTTGATGCACTTAAAAATACAATTCTGTGCAGGATTCGATAGGCTTCACAGCCTGACTGCCAAAGGGGCTCGTGATAGCAGGAGAGAGCACTCCAGCTGTCAAGGCAGCTGATGGCAGTGAAGTGGTACCTCTGACTCATTTTAATTTACATCTCATTGATCAGCTCAAGAGGGAGAGCAGGCATCGGGGGCATCATGAGTGAGTGAAGGCACAGAAGTGAGGGGTTATAAGGCCGGGCAAACCCGGCTGTTTTACCTTGCTTCAGTGGTAATACTGGATTTTTTTCTTCCTCCCCTCTCCCCCTCCAAATTAGTAATCTGGGGATGAAAGAGTGGGATGCCTTCAGATGCTCCTTGGGGATAGGTGTAACAGGGTTAGGGACCTGAGAACTAGGGTGAGATATTTCCTCTAACGGGCTGAGGTCTGAGGAAGAACTAATGTTTGAGGAAAGGATGGAGTCTGGGTACATGGGGGAGAGAGGAAGGGAGGTTCCTAAGAGGTACAAAGCAGCGATTTACCCGGCAGCTCCCAGGCCAAAACTGTAAATGGAAGGTTGGTGGGGCCCCAGGCGGGTGCAGGCCAGTCCTCAATAGAGCTGGTTTGTGAAACTTGGCTGGGAGGACAGAGGGAGATTGATATTTGCTCCATAGTGGGGCTGTCAGCTGTGCTCTCTGCCTCTCCCTGATACCAGCTGTAAACAAAAGTCCTGGCCCTTCGTGGCACTGCAGAGCAGTCCAGGCTGGCGTAAGTCACTGGGGACAGCTGGACCATTTTCTAATCCTGGCTCCCACCCAGCGCCCAGCGTGGATGGGAGACAATGAGGGGGTTGAGGCGGGGAGCAGGATAAGGGAGGAGTTAGGACAGTGGGAAGGAGCTGCGACCAGTGGGAAGGAAGCATCATTTTGAATTCCCAGGTCTTTGGGTACAAAGTGGCAAAAATATTTTGAGGAAAACATTGCTCTTCCCTCTCGAGTCCCTAAACTGAGCCAGATTTGATTCTGGGGTCTCATTCATTCATTTACTGATTGTCTTACTGAGTGCTTTACTGACATTTAGTGAATGCCTTAATCTATTTTGTGATTGTCTTAATATGTGTGTGTGTGTGTGTCTGTGCTTGGCACTGTGTTAGGTACAATTGAGGATGCAGAGAAGTATGACACAGTACCTATCCTTATGGACCTCACAGTCTAGTTGGTAAGACAAGATAGGCGTGCATGGAAAGATAACTAACAACACAACACAGGGTATGATGAGGGAGCAATGAGAAGGGAGAGATTACTTGGCACTGGGCTGATCGAAGAAATGCAATTTAGCACAAGTCTGAGGTACAACTTTGCACCCATCAAACTGGCAAAAGTAGTTCAAAGCAATGGAACTCAACACTGGCGTGGGGTGGTGTTGGTATGGAGGAACAGGTATGTTCGTTCACTGCTGGTAGAATTACAAGCTTGTAGAATGTCTTTGAATAGCAGCAATCTGGCGCTACGTGGTAAAGGTTGCCCAACTGGTCATAGCCTTTGACCCGGTAATTCTACTGTGGGGCACAGACTTGACTGAACCAAAAAAAAACCCAAAAACCCAGAAAACCCCAAACCCTCTCTCTTTCCATAGCTTTTCATGAACGTGTTTGAACTTGCAAAAAATCCAGAAACCAATAGAATGTCTCAGATTGTGGGGCCTGCATGGAGGTAGTGGAATACTCTAATGCAATTAAGACAGACAAGTATGAAGAATTATTTTTTAAAAATCTAAAAAAGAAATTTTTATGAAATAATGTAATGCAAAAAACAAATACATAACCAGAGAAAGAGAGTGTAGAGTAGCTATCATTGAATGGATAAGAGGAAAAATGAGTAGAATGAATGGAATATTTTGAATGGATAAATGAAGAATCCTGATAAGGACTTAGGAGTGACTGAAATTGTTGTGTAGATATAAAAATGAATTCAAATGCCAATAGTTTCTAAGCAACTTCAGCTGGTAGTATTGATGGCAAATGTTAAGTTATTAATAAAACACTTGATTTTAGAAAAAAAAGATAAGATTTAAGATGGGCTTTGAAGAACAGGCAAGATTTGGAGATGTGGAGAAAAGGGAAGACACAGGCCAGAGGCCCAGGAACAACAAGGACTGTTCGTTAGCCAGTGGTTAGAGTGGCCTCGATGGGGTAGATGTCAAGCTTTGCTGAGTAGGGGGAGATTCAGTTAAATCAGCAGGGTGGGACCAGGGCATTTACTGGCAAGCTGAGGAGTGTTAGCTTCATTCTGCAGGCAATGAGAAGCCATTTAAGGGAGTGTAACATGAGGGAAATGTTTTAGGGTCAGCCGCTAAGCCCATTCTCTCCATTGATCGGGATCAGGCAGACTGCCCAAGAGCACAAACACAAAGTCTACTCACGGATCCCTCTAGAACCAGAGATCTTGGGCCATGCCATAGCATGTGAGGTGGAAGGGATGACAGAGGCTATCTAGTCTAATCTGTACCTATACCATCCTCTCCCCACCCCCCAACTTCATTTTCTCTCTCATTCAGATTCCCGTGGCTGCCGATCGGCTGGGGAGTGGCTGAACAAATTGTGATATGTGATTGCAATGGAATTAGGGTTAGGTTAAGGTTTGGAATTCTATCTGTGGACTCTGTGTAGGCCTGGAATGATTTCCTCTCTCACCTCTACCCGTGCCAAATTCCTACCCTTATACCTCTTACCACTTTTGTTTGGTTGCTTTTGTCTAAATCTCAGGTAGTTCATTGTGGGGAGCCTGCAGAGGGGCTTTGCCTTGGGACTGAAACTCATGCCACCCTGCACTAAGCCAGGCAGCTTTTGGATGAAAGTATCTCTCCTTCCTTATTGCTACCCTGCCATCATGCCCTCTAATTGGGGGGTCACTGGTTGGTAGGTAGTGTGAGGATTGGAAAAAGGAGATCCAATGGCAGCAATTCCTTAAACTCATTCTAGGGAGAAGTTAACATCTGAAAAAGGGACGAAGATGGCAATGACATCCTTGTTGAAGCAGACCCATTCAGACCATCAAATGAGATAATCATGGTAAAGTGTTTAGCGTAGTGCCTGGCACACAGGAAGCACTACATATCTCATTGTATTTTAGCTATTCTTATTCATTGAAGTCTCAGGTCTGGCATTTGTTTTCTGAGTTTCTGGGAAGGCAGCACATGGGGAAATCACAAAGGGGGTAACCTTCACCCCTCAAAATGTTAGAGGGGCTGTGGGAAGGCAGGCACGCTAATGCATTGTTGGTGATACTGGCAATTGGTCCAGCCATTCTGGGAAGTGATTTACAATTATACTAGAAAAGTCACAAAAGTATACATACCTTTGACCCAGCAATACCACTGATGGGCATGTATCCCAAGGAGGGCAAGAACAGAAGGAAAGGACCTATGTATATACAGATATTTATAGTAGCTTTTCATGGTAGCTAAAAAAGGGGAAACAGTGGGTGACCAGCAGTTGAGGAATGGCTCATTCTTCACATGACAGATTTAAAGAACTTGCGAAAACACGTTTGAACAGTTGCAGAGCAAAGTAAACAGAACAATACATACAGTGACTATAGTGATGTAAAGTGAACCATAAGAACTTGGATTAATGCAATGGCCAATCTTGATTCCAGAGGATAGATGCTGATACATCCCTTTCTCCTCTTAGCAAAGAAGTCAGGATTATAGGTATGGAATAAAGCTTGTGTTATCAGACATGGCAAATGTGGTCCCCCCCCCCCCATTTAACTGTATTTCTTTGTCATGGTGGAAAAGAAGGTATTGAGGAGTTACTGGAAAGTGACGATAATGACAAAGGAAAAGTATTGTCAGTGTTGGAGCTTGGGAAAGGGTTCCTGAAAGTTAAAAATTGGACTATGGAGTATGCCTCTGTTGGATGGCTGTGGGGAGAAGCAAAAGAGACTTTTCTAAAGAATGAGGAAGAATGTTAACTTGGTTTCTTAATGAATAAAAGAGGAGCTTCCCTGCCCTTCCCCAAGAGAGCTGAAGCAAAGCATGTGACCCCCAAGAAGACTCAAAGTCCCAAAGCAGATCCTGGAAACAACTGGTCACCCAGAGGAGACAGGCAGCAGCTGTCTTGGCCCAATCAGGCCCATCTAGACCAGTGTTAACTGAACACTTAGGTCTGGCATTTGTTCTCTGGGTTGTTGGGAAGGCAATGCATGGGGAGATCACAAAGAGGGTAACCCCTCTCCCCCTCAAAAATCAGTTAGTCAATAAGCATTTATTTATTCAGTGTCTGCTATGAGCCAGGCACTATGCTAAGCACTAGGGATACAAAGAAAGTCAAAGACCGATACCTAGCCTCAAAGAGCTCCCATTCTAATGGGGGGGGACAACATGCACACAACTATGTACAAAAAGGATAAACTGGACAGAAAGAATCAACAAAAGGAAGACATTCGCATTAAGGGAGATCCGAAAAAGCTTCCTGTCGAAGATGGGATTTGAGCTAGGACTTGAAGGAAGTCAGGAAGTAGAGCTGAAGAAGGAGAGAGTTCCAGGCCTGGAGGACTGCCAATGAAAAAGCATGGAGTTGAGAGATGGAGTGTCTTGTGTAAGGCTGTCTTGTGTCACTGGATGGCGGAATCTGTGGGGGGACGGAAGGTATAAATAAGAAGACTAGAAGCAGGCCAGGTTGTGAAGGGCTTTGAATACCAAACTGAGAATTTTCTATTTGATCCTGGAGGCCATAAGGAGTTACTGGAGTTTATTGAATGGAGGAAGGGGAGGGGGAGATGGGAAAGAAGAAATTATTGTTGCTATTCCCAAGCTGGGCTGGCTAGATGAGAGGCTTTATTTGCTTGGCTGAAGGTGGACAGACTCAATTATCAATAATATTTTCAAGGCACATCCATTGTCTATGATGCCAACATTTAAAATCCTCTATACCTTGTCTCATGTTTCCACTGCCAGGCCTTTGGAGCCTGCCAGAGAAAGCTGTAGTAGCCAGCCCCAGGGTGGGTGGGGGAGGCCCTGTTCCCCTGGTCCATCGTACCTTTCCTCTTTTAGCAGGTCTCAGGTGGGGAGGGCCCATCCAAGTCACTTTGGGTTCTGTAAAGAGATAGGATGGCCAAGGCAGCAGTGTAATAGGGACAGAACTGTTCAGAGAAGGGTGACAATGATAAATTAAGGGTCCCCCGGGGTCACCTTAGAGAAGTAGCCTCAACTTTCGGCCAGTCAAGTGACTGCAGGTAGCTTTTATTTATCAGAAATAACAAACCAAGATTCCATGTAATGCCAATGCTTAAAAGAGGAGGTATCCATGGAATGGAGTCCTTATTAGCATAGTGTGGCTGGACTGGGCATGTGCCACACGTGGATAGAGGCTGTTCCAATCCCCCAAAGAGCAATTTTTAGCAATTTTTTCTTCAGTGGAAAGTATGCTGAGGCCATCTCATTAAATGAGACCCCAAGGCCTCTGAGAACTACACTACATACTGAGAATTGGTGGGAGGGGAAGGTATGACCTTCCACAGCATAGCCAGGCTGTTTGAAGAACATTGCCTATTGAAAGCAGTAGCCATGAAGGGCCCATACAAAAACCACCAACAGGTGGCTGTGCCATCTGTGAGAGGCTCTGTGGCTCCAGGAATGCATTGTTCCCGTATGGAAAGTGATCTTACGTGGTGCAGTCCACACCTCTGTCCTAACACATTCCGACGAAATGTACCAAAATGACTTGGAGAAGTTTTTGCCTTAAAGTCAAAAGTACATTGGTGCCAAAGTTAGAAGTTGGTTTAAGGCAGGTGAAAATCAGCCAAATTGTTAATGCTTTACGGATTGATTCCTTTACAGCGTGAACAGTCTGGAAGGTGGGGGGGGGGAGGCAGCTGGTCAGACTGCCAGAATTTCTTTCTGGTACTGAGCTAAATTGTCATTGCCAGAGTTATAATGTTTTTGATTGATTTGGAATACAGTGAAGGAGCGTTGTTGTTTTGCACGTCATTGACATCTTATGAAAAAAGTTACTCTTTTCCTTGAAGTATTTGATTCTCAGCCTTTTCGCATATGATTTCATTATATCATATACATACATACATACATATATATGTATGTATGTATAGTTCCTCCTGGAAAAAACAGCTGACTGACTATGTAAGTAGGGGAGGGAGGGAAAAGAAGGATCCATTTAACAGAAATTGCCTTTATAGCAAACTTAGTTGGAACACATCCAATGTTCCTTCAATTAAAATAATTTCATGCTCCTTATATCCAAAACCCTGTCATTGGAACTGTGGGAAGGGGGCGCATAAAATGTACAAGACCATTGTTGCCATCAGGGAGCTCACAAGACAAATCTTCTATGTTAAGGCAGGGCTCTGGTGCTTGCTTTATGAACCCTTTTGAGGATGCTGAGGCTGATTTCTCTATCTGTCAGCAGCTTGAGTAGACCTCTCATTGGGGGGCTTAGACTGAAATAGAAATTAAGGACCTCCAGTGTCCTTGGAGTGATCATGGGGGCAGGCAAGCTAGTGCATTGTGGGGCCAGGGTCTCTGGGCAGTTAGAATAGCCACTTCTGGGCAAGATTTCAGCCTTAAAGTGACTTAGCAAGGGGGCTGGGGTGTCTCCTGGAGACTGTATTTGGCTTCTTACCTTAAAGAGTCTCAGCGCTTTAGTGACTAGGGAAAAGGAAGACTTGAGGGGTGGGGTGGGGGTATGTGGCTCCCATTCTCTAGTTCTATCTTCCACTTAAAACGTTCCCTTGACTTCACTGGCACTCTGGATGAAGAAGAGTAGAGTGAGGGGAAGCACATCCCTCTTCTAAGGAGCCGAGTGAATCTGGAGAGGGGGGTGGAGATGCTGCCAGCCCTGACGACTGCAAGAGGTAAACTCTCTCTTGGGGAAGGGAAAATATGAAATATTAAACTGGCATTAAATATTAACATTGAATTAATGAAAACACCAGAAACACTTTATTGGTGTAGGAAGTTTCCCCCCACCCCCTTTAAAAAGACATTCTTTTAAAACTCAAAGTGTCTCCATGTGCACTCCCTTCAGAGGAGTAAATAGTGCACGTACATGGGTAGCAATGACATCATGGAGGGCTCTTATATCACTTGGCCACTTCATCATGTAAGTGGCCACTGGGAGGCTAAGGGAGTCCAAGGACGGTGTGCCAGACCTGATGGCCAGGTGTCAGATTTGCCCAAAGGGAAGGAAAAGGCCCAAGGAGCCACGGAAAACTTCAGTATGTGTGTGGAGGGGAGTGGGGTGGGGGAGGGGAGTGAAAGCCATATGGCCTAGATTCTTCCACCATGTGGCTCCTCTAGAGTGCTTCTGGGTGAAGGGGTGGGGATGGGGGGTGTGGCAGTGATCACAATTAAGACCGTTTGTTCCCCACTCCCTCCGCAACTGCCCTCTGCGGGAGGCTAGCCTCTGTGTCACTTTGTTAACTCCCTCAGGTCATTCTGCTGGCCCGTACTTTGACTTCTCTGGCCTCCTAGTACCAGCTGATTGCTCGAGCTGGGTCCCAGTTGGGCAGGCGCCATGGCTCAGGGCTATTGCTGTCTCCAGAGCATTGTTCTCCAAGACTTGCAACAGGGCAGATTTGTGCAGTTGGCCCATCTGGAGCAGATCGCTAACAAGTAATGCTCTGTTGAATCAGCTCATCTCCATAGTGCCCCTCCTCTCCCCCTGCCCTCGGGCCGTGGCAGCCTGACACCCCGTCAGACCCATCGTGAAGATTATCAAAGGGGTGGTCTCTGATTCTTTTCAAAAGAGATTTTCCTTGTGTGGTCTCATTGACTTCCACTACCTGGGCAGAAATGGGCAAGCTCCTTCTTTCCCTCCCAATTCAACCCCTTCCTGCTGGCTCATTGTCCCTTGTATGCCGAAGTAGAAATCCCATGGATTACTCTCTACTTTCCCACTGACCAGTGAGTTCTGAGCCAGCCATCCTGGATGGCAGAGAACTGAGAGAAGGAATGATAATAGCTCACTTTAGTGTTTTCAAAGTGCCATGCATAAATGACCTCCATTGTTCTTGGTAACAGCTTGGAAGGTAAGGTTTATTATTATCTCCACTTTACAGATGGGGAAACTGAGGCTAAGATGAGCTAAGTGACTTGCCCGTAGTCATAGAACTAGTGTAGTAGGATTCAAACTCAGGTCTTCCAGACTCCAACCAAGTCCAGAACCCTGTCACCCATGAGTTGCTGCCATGCTGGCAGAGAGGCCCCCATAGCAACACATGAGAAGAAACAGACAACCTCATTTGACCAGGGGAGAATGTGAGCCCAGCACTGGATTGACTTTGGGGTTTATTGACTTTGGAATTTGAACATGGTAGTAAAAGAGAGGGTATATGTGTCATTCCAAAAAACCAGATTGATTATGCCCAAAAAAACGCCAAGGAAGATTTATTGAGTTCACCTCTTTCAGCCAGTGTCTCAGCACTTTCTATCATATTCAGCCTTTCTAGCTCACAGTTTTGCACATGCTGTAGACTCCAAGGTGCTGGACCCATGCTGCCATGTGGGCTGATAGGAAGGCAGCAGAAATAGAACCCTGAAGTGTGTACTGTATACCTCATCCTCCTAGCTCTGGTACTGTTCTCAGCTGCCACTCTGTGTGTGTGTGTGTGTGTGTGTGTGTGTGTTTTGGGAGGTGGAGAATAGGAAACATGGCCACTAGATTAGTGGACCCCCAAATGCTCCTACCAATGACACCACCCCCTGCAGGTAGACATGATCCTGTAGGCACAGCATAGCAACCATTACATGCCATTCCTGCTCCAGAGCCTTGGATGCCACCCTGTCCAGGACAGGGCTGGAGTGTTGCTGTGAACAATTTGCCAAAAGGAGTGCATGATCTCTCAAGGTCTTAACTCATCGCCAACAGCAGGAGATGAAGTCAGCAGCCAAGAGGCCAGGTGCATCTTTTGGTGATGCAAGCACAAGGGAGGAGAGTTTTGGATATCAAAGAGTTTGGGGTTTGGAATAAAAAGAGCAAACCCAAAATTACCCAAGGACATTCTCTGTTTCCCACAACTCCTAGGGTTTCAGGCACACATTGGCTCAGGCCTGGTGTCTTATGCAAGGTTACAAGTGCCACTGAGTAAGATCAGGCAGATCCTTTAAAAAATATTGTTTCTTTTTAGGCAACCCAAAGCTACTGTTGCCATGCTAGTTCTGAAGGGATAAAGGCCTTCCGGAACAGCAGAGTGAGTGTTCCCATGGCTAGGAGACTCCAGGAGTGTTAAATAATGAGGCCTATCTGGGTTGTCAAGATCAGATTTTTCCAGAAGTCTAGAGCACCACCTCCATCCATGCCCAGTGTTGGGTTCTCTAATGCTTGTGAAAATCTCTCAACTGATTCCCCTAGTTCAATACAGGGCTTTTTAGTCATGCTCTGTGGTAAATGGGTGGTGGAAAGGCTGTCAGCTTCCCTTCCTTCTATAGTCCCAAATGGAGGCTCTCTGGTCCTTTGAGTATATATACATGACTGGCCATGAAGGGCAGCGGGTATGGATGGGCACACTGTTAGTTTCCATGCTTTAGAATGGGTAGGATGCACCATGTTCAGATGCTAAGGGAAGAGGGCCCAGCATCCCTGTAAGGCCATGCTGAGGTGAAGGTGCACTGGGATGAGAGGACAGAGTCTATGGTTTTTAGCATTAGGGACCTGGGTACCCCCTTAATGGAGTGTTGGAAGAAGAGCCTTTGGAAGAGAAAGAAGACCTTATTAGCTAGCCCCAGGAAAATGGCAGACCCTAACTTTAGGAGAGAATGAGTGAGGTTGGAGTTTGGTTGGATTTGGATAGATTAGCCTTCTCTAGAAGTACAACCACTTTTGTCACCATGCAGCAGCAGCAGCAGCATATACCCACATAGCTGGTAGGTTGGTAGTTGAGTACTCTGGATGGGAGGTCAAGGAACTGTCCCAAGTTCTGATGCAGGGTGAAGGAAGGTGACAGCCCCGCCTCCTCCTGGAGGCTTAGCCGGAAGTGACCTGCCCTCATTATGGTGCTTGGTGGATGTCCTCTGATAGAAGAACTTTGTAGACAACCCAGTAAAAGATGTTGAAGATGAGGAACGTGAAAGGGAAGATTGCACGGGAGATGGTATCGATTCGTTTGGCCCTGTCCACATAGTGCTTCCGTGCAGTGTCCCCCTCCCTCAGGAGAGGGACTGGGGGTGGGGTGCTATAAATACCTGGGCCTTCCATGGGACCTCTATCCCTGACCTGCAGGCAGTGGCCCAGGCCATAGCCCCGGAAGTAGAATCGACTCTCTCGAATGACTTCTTCTTCCTGCAGGAGCAAGTGAGAAAAGGCAGGCAGAGTTTGAAATCACAATAGGGACAGAGACCAGACTGCATACATCTGTTCCTCTTGTGAAGCCATATGCATAGCACGTCAAGATATAGATCTCTATGTCTGCAGTTTACTTAGGAACATACATCCAAGCACTTGGGTTGGATGGTACATAGTCTATGCATTTCTCCATCATTAGCGTAGCCTATGCTATGCTCCTATTTGCAGGTCTCCCCCTTACAAAGTTAATAATAATAATCACAATAATTACCAAGAGATAATTAGGGACATTCAAAACTAATGGAAGTGTTGAGCCACTTGGAAAGATGTCTGAGAGTAATATAAATCCCCAGGTTCCTCTAATTTGTGATAAGCAGAATGATGAAACCTATTGGGTGATGTTTCTTGGGAAACATTTAGGTTTTTGAGAACGTGGTTTTCATGACTTGTAGGCCAAGAAAGGAAGTAGAAGTCTACCTGGGCGGGGGCTTATTTGCTCTCTATCTAAAAAGCAAACCTCCAAGGGAAGGCAGCATGGATGGCCTACTGGACTTGGAGTCAGGAATGCCTGGATTCTAACCCCAGCCCAGACACTTCCTGACTGTTGATTCTGGGCTTCAGGTTTTTCATCTGTGGAGTAAGGTGAGGTTGGGCTGCGAGGTTCCCTCCCTTGTAACTCTGTGCTCCACTGTCCTATGAGCCTCCTATACTTAAGGGATGTGAATACCTCCCAACGGCCATCCAATGAGATCAGTGGGGTCGGTCGGGTAGCCCCAGATGGATGTCAGCTAATTCCCTCAGAGAGCCCACAGCCTAAGCAATACGTACATTATTAACTCAACTAGACTTCTGTCCATTGCCATGGACGTAATCATCACCATCATCATTATGGACATGTGGCCATGGTATCTACAAAACCCACACAATACAATTCTCTGGAAGCCTGCCACAAATTTAGCGGGGAGCGATAAACATGACAGCAGCAAAAAGGTTCCCAGGATCCCCACACTGAAAAAGAGGTGCTCAGTCCCCCTCTCAGGTCACGATGACGCTCATTGCAACACCATGATACTTGGAACAAGTTTGGTTGTCTGGTTTCCTGGCTCACAGCAGAATAGAAGGAGCAAATTGGGTGGGTGGGAGAGGGGGCACCATAGAGCGAGACATTCAATCTGCTTGATAGAGGCAAGAGTGATATAGTGATGATGATGGTGAATTTGGAGTCAGAGGGTCTGAATTCGAATCCTGGCTGTGTATACTACCAGCATGAGCTTGGGCAAATTACCTAACCTCTCTGAGCCTCAGTTTCCTAACAATAAAAAAGGATGTGTGTGTGTGTGTGTGTGTGTGTGTATAAACTAGATGGTCTCCTATAGCCTTTTCAGCTCGAAATGTGTGAGTAGATGAAAGGGGGAAGAAATGACAGCTGCCAGTTTGACACAGAGGGAGGAGAGCTTAGTAGAGTGCCTGGCACATAGTAGTTACTTAATACATATTGATTGATTGAAACAGAAAAACTACAAAAAGCAGACACAAGCACTCTTTTTTTTTTGCCTTTTTTGGTGAGGCAATTGGGGTTAAGTGACTTGCCCAGGGTCACACAGCTAGTAAGTGTCATATGTCTGAGATAGATTTGAACTCAAGTCCTCCTGACTCCAAGGCTGGAGCTCTACCCACTGCACTGCCTAGCTGCCCCAGACAGAAGCACTCTTAAAGCCCAGTTGTCTGGGAGGGGAAGGGTGGAAGGACAGTCCTCCATGCCTCAATGATCTGTATTACACAAAGCCCAGTACAACAGTTGATTCTCATTATGGAGAAGTGAAAAGATCACTTACTGGCTTTGGCATCTGAGGACCTGAGTTCAAATCGTGCTTCTGTCACTTGCTACCTGTATGACCTTGAGCCAGCGTTGCCTCGTATATGAAGGAAGAGGTTTGGACTAGATGGACTAGAAGGGACTAAGGGCACTTCCAGCCCGAAATCTGCCATCCTGTGCCCCTGGGTGATGCACAAAAGGTTACATGACATTCAGTATTCTCTGTTTAAAAATTAAGAAGAGAGATACCCATGCAAAAACATGCTGATTAAATGCTGAGTTCAGTGAACAGTGCACAGGTCAGTTTGGCTGGAATGTGGAGTATAGTAAGGGAAGTCCTATGGAATCAGGGTGGAAAGGGAGAGTGGAGCCATGTGGTGAAGGGTCAAGGAGTCTCTATTTCATTCCAGGAGCAACGGGGAGCCATTGAAAGTTCTTGGGGAAGGGAGTGTGACATGATCAAACCAGAGCCTACTTAGAGAGAAGCTAGAAAATATCTGCATGATTACTGAGCTGTTGTATGGTACCCAGACTCTGCTCTCCAGGGGGAAGGCAGGGAGATATTTTTGTTTCCTACGGTAAGCCCCAGAGGAATACCAGACTACTTCCTGAATTTCTGTAACACTAGAGGCCTCCCAGCACTTTACAGCTTGCTCCAATAAAGCCTTACATTATGATGAAGTTAATATTGATTCCCATTTTAGAGATGTGGAAACTGAGGCCCAGAAACCTTGGATCCCTCCGAAGTCATTGGGAGGTTAAGAAAGAAGTAAGAGAAGCAATTCCTCACAATGAGAGTTGCTGTGATAGACCCACAATGGGTCTGTTGGCAAAGCACTTTGAAGGAGGAAAACCCAGCTCAACGTTCCTGGTCTGGGCTTGAGCTGTTTCTTTAAAGTCGATTGTTTCCTTTTGCCTTGTCACAGGTGAAGCAGTGGGCATGGTTCACAGAATGGAGAGTGAAGGTGCCCATGGGAGCCTCATCCCATTTGCCCTTGTAGCCTCAGAGGTGGGAGAGTGGGCAGGGGCTGAAAGGCCGAGCCAGAGTCAGAGATCTGGTGGCTCTAAGTCAGGGAGGGAGGAGGAAGAGAGGGAGAGTGAATCCTGGACAGCTTTGACCATCATCCTCCCCCTTTTTTTTTTTTGCCCTCCTGTGTGTGTGTGTGTGTATGTGTGTATGTTGGGGTAAGAATGTGGGAAGAGGAGGAGAAGACAGAATTCAGTGTACCCTGTGAGCTGTTGCTGCTGGGAGTGGGGGGAAAGGGGAGGTGGACAGAGAGGACTGAGGCTCTGGAGGAGGTTGGCGGGGTCACGGAAGTCCCTGACAGCTCCCAACTAGATTTCTCTGCATGACCAGACTCATTCTCTGATGAACTAATCAATCTGTTTGTCTTGGGCAGGCAGAAAGAGCACAAGGGAGGCTTTCTAGCTGTGGGGCCTTAGGCAAGCCAGGTGACTTCCCTGAACCTCAGTTTCCCCATCTGTAAAATGAGAATAATAATTGGTTCTCACCTTATAGAATTATTGAGAGGGTAAAATGAGATAATGGATGTAAAATATTTTGTCGACCTTAAGGCCCTATATGAATGTCAGCTGCTGTTATCAGGCATTGGGGGAGGGGAGAGGTCACAAAAATATGGACATTATCGATGTCCTCGAGGAACTCACTGTCTTTTAAAAGAGACAAGCCAGAAAGCAGCCTGAAAGTGAGCAAGAGACTACAGAGAAGGCATGCATGCTGGGAATTTTGAGTTAATCCTGAAAGGTTTCCTGAAAGAGGAGAGTCTGCCTGATTTTTGAAGAAGTAAAGGACATTGGTGGACATCAGAGGGTATAGATGTGGTGCCATGCATGCACAGCACGTGTCTGGCAGGTTCCACCGGGTTTCAGGAATAGAACACTTTCTAACCAGAATTCCAACCAACTCCATTCAGCAATCACTATGTCCACTGTGCCGGGAGCCAGGAATACAAAGACAAGTTTCTGCTTCAAGGAGCTTCCACTCTAGCGGCCTAATGAAGCTAAGCTGTGGCTGAAGAGGACAACCACTGAAAAGTCACACCTGCTTTGAGCTGCCCCAGAGGAAGAGGCCCAGACCTCAGCCCGCCCTGGTCGTGTTTGTTACAATCTTTACCCATAGCCAGGACACTTCCAGGCCCACGGTTCAAGACTTTTTCATGGCTGCTTGCTTCGTGGGACAGATGGAATGGTGTTTGTTGGGAAGGGTGACCCTGGGGTGCCTGGCAGTGGGGGCGGTTGGGAAAGGAGAGGGCAGAGATGAGTTAATACCGCCTTGCCTGGGCCTGGAGCTCCAGCAGGCCATGTCATAGCAGGGCAGGCTAGTCTGCTGCCAGAGGCACTCCAGGCTAGCTTGCTCCTTCCATGCTCATCCCCTTTTCACTCCAACAGTTGGGGAGCAAACAAAAACAGGACAGAGGAGTGATGCAGGGCTCTGCCAGATGCTTTGGTTTTCTGGAAGAAATAGCTTGATATGAGAGAGGGAGGCCTAGAGCTTCTGCCACCATCTTCCTTTCCTGTCCTTTTACTAGGCCAGTCTAGATCTTCTTAGAGGAGCAGGGGTTGGCCTGGGAAGGTCTACAAGGTGGTGGTGGTGGGTGGGTGGAATTGAAAACTAGGAAAGGAAATGTGACATGCTAGAGAATGCACCTAGGTTGTTCAGTGGCTAGAGTGCTGGGCCTCAAGTCAGATAGACCTGAATTCAAATCTGGCCTTAGACACATACTAGCTGTGTGACCCTGGGCAAGTCACTTAACCTTTGTGTGCATCAGTTTCCTCAACTGTAAAATGGGGGTGATAACAGCACCTACCCCACCCCCCAGTGTTGTGAGGATGAAATGAGATAGTATTTGTAAAGTGCTTACCACAGTGCCTGGCACATAGTAGGTGCTTAATAAACACTTATCCTTTTCCCACACCCTGCCCCCTAACTCCAGGAGTTTCAAATCACAGCTGTGTGACCTTGAGCAAGTCCCTTTCCTTCCCTGGGCCTCAGTTTCCTCCTCTGGAAAACGAGGAGGTGGATTCATAGCCTCTGATGAGGTCCCTCCCAGCTGTAGAGCTGAGGTCCTATGAGCCAGCTTTAACTCCTGCATGCAATGAATTATGGGGAGGTGCCAGAATGGATTTGACCACTAGAGGGAGCCCCACCCAGGGCTCTGATAATGGAGGAAAGCGACAATGGATGGTAAGAACCCAGAAACAGTACAAGAGAAAGGCTGAGAGAGAGAGAGAGAGAGAGAGAGAGAGAGAGAGGGTACTGTCTACAGTGAATCCCAAAGCAATTTGAAACTTTAGATTTGGTTTGTGAGCTCCTCAGCTCTAGTAGAGGACAGATCAGAGTCAAAGAGCAGGACGAGAGGGAGGAAGGAGAAAAGCCCATGTGGCTGGAGGGGAAGCAATTGGTGCAGACACGATGAGACCATAGATGCAGCCTCCTTCTCCAGGCAGACGTTAGGCACAGGGACTGGGATCCTTAACTTGTCATTACATCTCCAGGGTTTGAAAGCCCAGATCTTCTGGGTTTGCTGCCTCAGGCTCCAAGGTTTGGAGATCAGGCAGACGGAGAAGCTGTGAGCTCTAAGCAGAGCTCAGTGCTTCTTAGCAGGCTGGTAGTTCCAAAGAAACCAAATCTTTTTGCCCCTCTGCACAAAACACCCAGGGTTCCTTCCTTTGTTCATCATTTTGCACTTCCTTCCCAGAAGAGTGTCTCGGGAATGCATCTGTTGTCATAACAACATGCCTGACATTCTGCTCTCCAAAAGTAGAGGAGGGAGACCATCTCTGTTGTCATGACAACACAACCCCCCCCCCCAACACCCTGGCTCTGGGGCAGGGAAGGGGAAAGGGGGACCAGATTGTCAGGTGATCACAAGTGCCTCTTTCCAGAGAGGGCATGGAGACAGGCCATCTCCGTTGTCATGACAACACAGTCCATCTAATGGTTCTCCCAGGTGGAAACTTTTTTTTCTTTCTTGGGAGAAAAGGGAACAAAGAACAGAAATGCCGGAGAAGATCCCTAGTCTAACTGCTTCTGTTTCTCCTCCAGGGGCCATAATGAAAGCTCTTATCCAGAGCAGGGCAAGTTGGCAGAGTTTACACCCAAGGGGGTTATAGAGTCCCTTCAGCAGCATTTCACCTCTAAAGATGCTTTTTGGCCCTTGAATTAGCATCTAGTAGCTATAGCCTGCAGCAAGCAGGAGCACCCCAGGGGCCTGGGGTGGGGGGAGTGAACAGCCATAAGTTGTACAATCACTTGGGGGCAACATGACATACTAGCAAGAAAACCTTACACATTTTGTGTAGCATTTTATAGTTTAATCTTCCCAGCAACCTTGGAAAGCGTTGTATTGATAAAAGAAACCAGTCTGAGAGACAGTGACTTGCCCAGGGTCACATAGCTATCTAATGGTGGAGTTAGGCATAGATGATAGATCTCCTGATTTCAACTCCTGTGTTCTTTCCACTAAACACCATGGCTTATAAACGAGGTTAGTAAGACATTTGAATGTGAGGCTGTCACAAATTTAGCCAAGTAGGAGGTAGGAGCATGCTGTATGACTGCTGGGTCTGCTAACCGTTAAAGGAGGGAAGAAGTTGTCCCTTTTGACTAACACCAGAGATAGCTGATGCTAACATGGCCTGGGTCCTTCCAGTGGGAAAACACCCAAGCTAATATCCTAGTCCCTCATGTGGATAAGAAAGTGTCAGGGGGCAGCTAGGTGGTGCAGTGGCTAGAGCTCTGGCCTTGGAGTCAGGAGGACCTGAGTTCAAATTCAGCCTCAGATACTTGACACTTACTAGCTTTGTGACCCTGGCCATGTCACTTAACATCAATTGCCTCACCAGAAAAAGAAAAAAACAGTGTCAGAAGCTGGGGGACGAAAGTCAGAAGAGGACAGAGATAGTGGGGTACAGCATGCCGGGTTGCAAACGGAAATACTCACCATGCGCTGGCGCCTCTGCCTCCTTCGAAGGCGCATGAACTCCTTATGTTGGCGGGAGACAAAGTTCACAGCAGCATACTCCAGCAAGGCAGCAAATACAAAGAGCAGACAGACTGCCATCCAGATGTCAATGGCCTTCACATAGGACACCTGCAACACCAACTGCTGGGTCCATCGGGATTCCTTGCCCCCCTTGCCCCCATCTGAGCTGTCCTGCCACTCCCTTTCATTCTCCATTGGTTTCTTTTTTTTTAAAAAGATGTTTGCAAAGACACATATCACTGCCCAGGTGTTCATACATCTCTCCTCGTCCTATTTCCCTTTGTTCCTGCTGCCCTTTTCTTAACTGAGAGTATTACCATCACAAAAACATCATGATGCTTGCCACTTTTCAAAGTATTGAATATCCATGCTTTCATCTGGTCCCCATGACACCTCTTTGGGGTACATGGGGACCCCCATCTTATAGATGAGGAAATAAAGAACTAATCATGGAGCTCATCTCTCTTGTATCAAGACACACCAAAGGGAGATGGCTTACTCCAGGTCACATAGCTGGTTAGTTACAACCAAGACAAGAATCCTCCCTGCCAGTCTCTTGTTTCTACCCCACCACAAAGCTCTCAGATCCGTAGAACATCAAGGTCGTTCAACGTGTTCTTTTAATGGACCACTTCATTTTAGTATTGATTTTTCTCTAATTTCCTCACTTTTACTTCTTCCTCCCTATCTACCTCCCTTCCCTTCCTTCCCTCTTGAATAATTATTAGGCACTTGCTATGCGGGAGGCACTGAGCTAAGCTTTTTCAGTCAGGTCCCATTCCTCACCTTTTTCCTCCCTAAGAAATTGCCTGATCACATTTCTCTCTCCCTCAATAAGTTTCAGTGGCTCCCTATTGCCTCTAGGATGCAATGCTCCATTTAGCTTTTAAAAAGACCTATATTTCCAGACAGATTACACATTAATCCCTCTGACAAATACTATATTCCAGTCAAACTTGCCTATTTGATGTTCCCCATATGTGACCTTTCCCATCCCCACCCCTGAGAAGACAAGTGTACCTTTGCACAGGCTGTGCCCATGCCTGGAATGCACTCCCTCCTTCCTTTCACCCCCGTGGGATCCCTAACTCCCTTCAAGACTCAGCTCAAGCTAATTCCTACATTAGATCGTCTCCCAAATGTTAGTCTCTCTCTACTGCTTTCTATTTGCATAAATTTTTATTTATTTATCTATTTACATATGCATCCCCACCCTGCCCCCCTCCACCTGGCAGAATGCAAGTTCTTTGAAGGCAGGGATTGTTTTTCAATTTGTTTTTGTATTCCCAGAGCCTAGCACATAGTAGGTGCATCAGAAATTATTGCCTCATTGAATTAAACTGGCAATTTATCTGGGGCATATTCGCTCTCCCTGGGGAAGAGGCAGAGCTTGGGGTAGTGGTTGGGAGTGCTGACTTTTATTAATTTCAACAAAGGAGGAAGTACCCCACCCCCACCCTCCTGCCAATATTCCTAGCATCTGACACTTCACCTCTACCATTAGAAGCTCTCTAAGAGGAAAAGGTATCTTGGTCTGGGGTAGCTGGGTGGTGTACTGGACAGAGTGCTAGCCCTGGAGTCAAGATGACTAATCTTCCTGAGTTCAAATCTGACCTCAGACAGTTTCTAGCTATGTGACCCTAGGCAAATCACTAACCCTATTTGCCTCAGTTTCCTCATCTGTAAAATGAGCTGGAGAAGGACATGGCAAAGCGCTCCAGTATCTCTGCCAAGAAAACCCCAAATGGGGTCACAAAGAGTCAGACACGACTGAAACAATTGAATAACAACAACCTTTGACTCCAGAGCCAGGCTTCTTTCTACTGCACCATACTACCTCTTGCTAGCCTAGGCCCTACTACATGGTTCCCCCAGCTTTTACCAGCCTGAATTTCCCTTAATCTCACAATTATCCTGGGCAACAAATGGAATCTTCCTTAAGCACAGGTTGGACCATGTCACTCCCTTGTTCGAGAATTTTCAGTGGTTCCCTATGGCCTCTGGAATAAAATATAAACTCTTCAGTTTGGCACCTAAACTCTTTTATAGTCTGGCTTCATTCTGCCTTTCTGGACTTATTTCATATCACTCCCCCTCACTTACTCTATACTCCAGTCAATGAAGCTAAAGCACAAAACTCAAGATCCCATTTGGGAATTTAGCTTAACAGGCTTGAAGCCAGGCTCTGACATGTAATATAGTTAGTAACTACTTACTGTACAACTTTAGGCAAGTTTCTTAACCTTTCTGGGCCTCAGTTTCTTCATTTGTAAGAGGAGGAAATTGGATTAGATCATCTCTAAAATGAGAAAGTTAGATCTTGCTTTGAGTCTTAGCCTTGATACCTATTTGCTGTGTGACCCTGAATAGTACTGCATCTCACTTTATCTCTACTTTTCCATCTATTAAAAGGTAGTGATGTTGTCTGATGTCACCAGCAGTTAATCTTAATGCCATGCACTGCTGTGGGGCCTCAGTCAATGCTGATGGAGATCAAATAATGAGCTAGTGTTGGGCAAGATCTGGGAAGTGCTGGAAAATCTTGGAAGGAAAGGAGCTGTATACACTCTAGTGCTCAGCCTAGATCTAGGGTTACCAATGCCCTGGCCCCTCTGCTGTACTTATGAAGCACTCTTCTCCTTTTGTACCTTGTCTTCTCCCAGTCCTGGTTCCCTTTATTTCTTTTATTGCACACTCCAGAACATCCGCATGTCTTTTTCTCTGTGCCATGGAGATCCTTCTCCTCTATCTATTTTCATTTACGTCTCTATACATTTGCAGATAAACCTCCCTGATTCTCAGAGCCAGACTGATGATGGAGGTGTCTTCATCACCTAGATCCTAGGCTATCTGCCCCTCTCCTTCATTGACCCAGTCTCCTGTTTCAGCTCTATGACTCCGGGGGAGGGGGAAGGGAAAGTACATCCCAGGCCTCTGGTGCTCTTAGCTGGGCTATTGTGATCAGAAACCATGAAAGTTACCAGGGGCTAAGGGCTCAGAGGGACCAAAGCCAGTGACTGTGTTAGGTAGATTAGAAGAATCCCAGGAGCAAATTCCCTCTCCTTTTCTTTTCTGAACCCCAGCCTTCCCCAACACTGGAGCACCATTCACATTTTTCTCTATGATCTTCTCAAAGCCCCTTCATTCAAAGCAAAGGTCCCTGGAGCCCTTTAGGGAGAGACTGTGGTCCTGTCCTTCACAAACTACATCAGGACCTGGGCATGGAGCGCAGGATGCTTTCTTCGGTCCCAGAGTAGTGGAAATAGTCACTTGTAAGGAATGACCTGAAGAAAAGGCTCTCTGGGGCTCCTCACACTTTTGGGTTGGGGTGCACATTTGTGGCTTGCTTTCTGGCCAACAGAGCCATAGAAAAGCCATTAGAATCTGACCAGGAGATGCCAAATGCTACCAGAAAAAAGGAGAAGAGGAAGAAGAAGAAGAAGAAAAATCCATTTCCTTCCAAATGAGAAAACAAAGTAAGTGGTTTCTGGGAGCAGATGAATTGCGTATGTCTGAAGTCTGGCTGCTCTGTACCCCCTTTTCCATTATTTTCACCTTGGGCTCTGTATGACTCAATCTGAAGCTGTTCAGGAAGGCCAGCAGATGTTTCATTAAGAGGGCCATGCACAATCCTGATCAGTTCATCTCACAGCTCCCAGGTCTCCTTTCTATTCCCTGCCATTGCACTTTGGCCTGTATCCCTCCACTCCCTCCACCTAGAACTTTTCATTTGTTATTTATTTTGTAAAATCATCAGGGCATTTCCTTGACTCTGTTAGGCCTATACAGTAGGGCTATAGTTTTATTTTTAAAATATCAGAAACCCCTCTCCCTATATTAACCAAGAGAGCATTTCTAGGGAGTGACTTTCTATGCTCATCAAAGAATGTCACTGACCTGAGGCCCTGGGAGACTCTCTCACTTCTCCCTGCCTCTGGATATTGGAAAGCTGGGGACTGGGAGGGGTCTGGGGCCTGTGTTAATAGACAGGTACAAGAATAAGCTACCTGATCAAGTCACCAGATTTACTCTTGGTTTTCTGACCGTAAGGTTTTTTTCTGGGGGTGGGCTGGGGAGGGGGTCCTTGAATTCTCTTCATAAGGATTGTGGAGATATCAGGTAAATGTCATTGCAACAGGTCCCATGACAATAAACGTTTGGGTGACAAAAAAATGTTCCAAGCCCTAGTCAGAGACCCACTTCCTTCAAGCAATATTTATGACAACAAAATGCCAGCAGAGCATCGGGATTTAGGCAATCCCGTTGGAATTTGGTTTGATTTAGAGAAATGGATCAGAGAGATTAGTGAAAGGTGACTCCAAAGCCTATTGCAATAACTGGAATCTTTTAGGTCTAACGCTTTTGCTTGTAAGATGTGACTGCCCTTCTCTAGGTCTTAGCTTCTTCATCAGTAAGGTGCGAGTGGCTTGGATTCAATGAACTCTAAGGTCCCTTCTAGTTCTAAAAGTCTAGGATTCTGTAATGCCTGTAGTTTCTTCCTTTGACTGGACCAGGAAGATCCCAAACATTGAGCTTTTCTACTACCCAACTCTCCAGCATTTTTAATCCTAAATAGTAACCCCCCCCCCAAGAATGGGATCACGCACATACCTATTTATCTTTGTCTGGACCTAGGATCTCATTGGTACAGGCAAACTCCTTCTAGCAATGTAGATCAATACCTTCTCTGCCACTCAGAGCCTTGGAGCAGAGGTATCAAACCTCCAGCAAAACTCCCCAGTGCAGCCTGAACCAGATTCCAATGTAATTGGGAATATTCAACAAAGTAAATAAAATGTGATTCAACATAGGTAATGTTAATTTGTGGTTTTCTAAGTCACTATGCAACCAACAGGGATCGGTTTCCATTTGAATTTGACACCACTGGCTTAGAGTACGGAGAGGCAAAATGATTTGTCTAGGGTCACACAGCCATATGTCTCAGAGATAGGATTTGAACCCAGTGTTTCTGACTCTAAGGCTGGCCCTCTACCTACTACATCAAGTTACTTCATACACATATGTGATAAGTACTCAGTAAATGTTTGTTCATTGGAACTGGATTGAGTTGAATTCAAACATGGGCCAACATAAGAGCTAGCTGAGACATATCCTGTGCAAAGCTATGTTCCAATGCATCCCTTCACCTTAGGTAAAGAAGCTCGGGAGCCTGAGCTCTGGGTCGTCATCGTCAATACCGTCGTGATACCCAAGCCCACCCGGGCAGGGGCGGCATCCATGTTGATCCAGAAGGAGACCCAAGACAGGATGACAATGAGCAGGCTAGGGATGTACATTTGGATCAGGTAGTAACCCATCTGGCGCTCCAAGTGGAACTTCACCTCTATGCAAGTAAACTTTCCTGTCAGAAAAGAGAAGATTAGCCCCTCCGATGCCCTCTCGGGCCTATATATAGCTGGCTGGCAGTAGCCTTGTGTCTCTTTGGGCCAGACTCAACATAGTAACTCCCATACCATCTCTGTCTCCCTCCCATGGCTTACAAATAGATCAAAGAAAAGTGACCACACTGAGTTAATTTAGGTCGTAGGCCTATGGGTCAGTGTTTACTTCGGTGGCTGACATTGGAATATTAGTGGATAAATGTCATGTATGGCTGAGACCTTCACAATTCTGTGTCTTCTGCCCCAATCTCACTACATACACACCCTCACAGGGGTGACCTAGAGTCCTCTAAGAAGCTTAGTGCCTGGCACATAGTAAGCACTTAATAAATGTTTGCTGACTTATTGCTTTGACTCTAATGAGCCATGTAGACAGTGACTCAGGCCCCTAGCCCAATTTAATTTGCTATCTCAGGACTACCAGAGGCCTCTTTGCCACCTCTCCGAGAGTTGCTGTTGAAGGGAGATGGAGACAATTATAAGCTGTGCTGACTGGGTCCACTACAAATTTATGTTACATAATCTCAATTGGGCCCTCATTACTGAAAGGCAATTCCTCTGTAATTAACTTGCTACCCATCTGACCATAGTAGTTTCCCCAAACCTTTTTATCCCTTCTCAAACCCTTCCTGTCACTCTTCCCCACACCCTCATCCTCTCAGCCAAGGATCTTACTTCATATTTCACTAAGACCACCTTCTGAGAGCTCCTTCTTTTCTTTTTCTCCTCATCCCATATTACCCAGACATCTTCCCTCACTACTTTCTCCACTATCCTTGTCTCTTGTGAAGAGGTGGCCTTTTTCCTTGCCAAGGCAAACCCTTCTACATGTCCCTTGATACAGTCCCATTCTCTCTTCTGCAGCAGATCCCCCCTCACCACTCTTTCCTTCTCTCCCCCTCCTCTCTCTTTCATTTTGAATCTCTCCTTACCTATTGACTCTTTCTCTGATGCCTACAAACTTGCCCATTTCTCTTCCATTCTTAAAATGTCCTCACTTGATCTAACCATCCTCACTAGCTATTGTCTTGTGTTTCTCCTCACCTTCTCAGCTCAGCTCCTGTAAGAAGAAAGCCATCTATAGTTGGCACATCCACTTTGTTTCCTCTCCCTGTCTTCTACACCTATGATCTGCCTTCTGACCTCATTATTCAGCTGATAGTGCTCTCTCAAAAGTTACCAATGATTTCTTAATTGCCAAATCTAATGAGCCTTCGTCCTTCTTGACCTCTCTTTGGCCTTTGACACTGGCAATCAGTCTTTCCTCCTGGACGTTCTTTGCTTTTCTGCCTAGGTTTTTGGGACCCTGCAACCTCTTGCTTCTCCTACCAGTCTGACCCATGCTTCGGTCTCTTTGCTAACTATTCCTCTTAGTCATGCCCCTTAACTGTGGGTATCCTATGAGGCTCTGTCCTGCGCCCTCTTTTCTTCTCCCTCTATACTATTTCACTTGATGATCTCATCTGCTCATGTGGATTCCATTACTGTCTCCATGAAGGTGACTCCCAGATCTCAAAACCCAACTCTAATCTGTCTCCTGCACTCCTGTCTCACATCACCAGCTGCTTCTGGACTGTCATCTTTCTCTTCAGCCCCTTCCCTCTCCTCCACTTCCCCATTCCTCCTTAGGGCTCTCTATCACTCTATTCTCCCATTCTCCCAGTCACCCAGGCTCACAACCTCAGTGTTATCCCAACTCTTTGCCCTCACTTACACCACATATCCAACCTGTTGCCAAACTTTGTCACATCTGCCATCCAGGTATAGGCCCTCATCATCTCATGCCTGGAGTATCACAATAACCTCCTAACTGGTTTCCCTGCCTCAGATCCCTCCCCACTCAAATCCATCCTCCATTCAGCTGCCAGAATGAAAAAAAGCACAGATCCCATCATCTCTCCCCTCCTCCCTGTCCCACTTAACAAACTTCAATGGCTCCCTCTGACCTCCAGGATCAAATAGAAAATCCTCTGACTTTGAAAGCCCTTCACAACCCAACCCCTTCCTACCTTTCCAGTCTTCTGACACTTTACTCTCCACCACAGACTATGATCCCTAACACTGGCCTTTTTGCTGCTCTTTACTTACATCACTGCATCTCTAGACTCCATGCCTCTTTGCAGGCTGTCGCCCACGCCTGGAACGTTCTCCCTCCTCACCTTTGCTTCTTGTCTTCCCGTCCTCTCTCTAGTGCCTTCCCTTCTCTGACGGCCTCCCGTTCATATTAGACATATCTTGTCTGCACATTGTCTCCCCCACTAGACCGGGAGCTCTTTGAGGACAGGGACCTTGTTTTTGCCTTTCTTTGTATCCCCAGAGCTTAGCACAGTGCCTGCCTGGCACATAGTAACTTCTTAGTAAATGCTTGTTGACTGCCTGCTCCCCATAGGCAATTCAAATTCTACGAGGGGACACTAATGAGCCCAGGTCAATGAGGTAATGCGACTCAAATACCAGATGTGTCTCTTCAGAGGCTTAGACTTCCCCAGTCCAATTTGCCAACAACAGCTGGCCCACTAGGATGCAGACCTCTTGTATAGGAACCTTACGTATTTCCCTGGTTGTTAGTTTTTGTTTGTTTTGACAATAGATTTAATTTGCTGCCATGGCAGTTTGGAGAGCAAGTCCTAGTGGGAAAGTGTGGTTGGCTGGATGGAAGAGGAGGTGGGAGATCACTATTTGTTCTTTAGCTCTGGTAGAGATGTGGCCAGGACTCCCCTGTCCCTGGGAAGTGCCAGACACTCTTGCCAATCCCATCTACTCCCTGGAATGGAGACTCTTTCCTTGGGCTCTGCCCACCCTTCCCTTAAGCTCTAGATTTTTTTGATCACAGACTCTTACAGACTCTTCCAGATTCTCCTTGCCATATTTTATGCTGGGCTTATGGAAAGGAAAGCCTTCCATGATGAATTATTCAGCTCTTCCTTGACCTTGGGCCCTCTCTCTTTTCCATTTTCCCTCTAGAATCTCTTACCTGTCTAGTTGGGAGTGCTTCTTGTATCTTGGCTTTGGAGATTACACCTTAGAGCTCAGTCAAGAAGCCATTAGGAGGAGATGATTGGCAGCAATGGGGAGGCCACCCTTTGACCCAGCCATAGCACTTTTAGAACTGTATCCCAAAGAGATCATAAAAATGGGAAAAAGACCCACATGTACAAAAATATTTATAGCAGCTGTTTTTGTGGTGGCCAAGAATTGGAAATTGAGAGGATGCCCATCCATTGGGGAGTGGCTAAAGAAGTTGTGGTATATTCATGTAATGGAATACTACTGTGCTATAAGAAATGAGCAGACAGACTTGAAAAAAACCTGAAAAGACTTAGATGAACTGATGCAGACTGAAATGAGCAGAACCAGGAGAACATTGTACACAGTAACTGACTTCGATAGACTTGGCTCTTCACAGCAATGCAAGAATCTAAGACAACTCCAAAAGACTCACGATGGATATTGCTATCCACATCCAGAGAAAGAACTATGGAGTCTGAATGCAGATGGAAGCATACTATTTCCTCTCCTTTTCCTTTGTTGTTTTGTTTTATTGCTTCATTCTCATGGTTCCTCCCATTAGTTCTAATTGTTCTTTACATCATGACTAATGGGAAAATATGCTTAGCATGAGTGTATATGTAGAGCCTATAACAGATTGTATGCTGTCTGGGGAGGGGGAAGAAGTGGGAGGGGGAGAAATTTTAAAACTCAAAATCTTTTGGAAGTGAATGTTGAAAACTAAAAGTAAATAAATTAATAAAAAAATTAAAAAAGCAATGGGGAGGCCACAGTCATAACCTTCATTTCTGCTGGGTAGAGCCTGCCCCTTGCCTTCAGTATAGCACAAAGACACTGACTCTTAAGGGCATCCCTGTGTCTTAGCTGGGCATGACTGGGCCATCGGCCACATCACTTCCATCCCTCCTATTTTGTTGATCCCCACAACATGGTAGATGATTCTCTGCTGCTTAACTCTAAAGGTCAGTTTATCCCGAAGCCAGAGAAGTCATCATGGGCTCCAGTGGCCAAGCTCAGGCCATTTGGTCCAGAGCTAGTGAGGGGTTCCGGGCTTTACCTGTGTTATAATATTTGGTGCAGTAGCCGAGATCCTTTTCATCCCGCAGGATAAACTGGGGCAGAGTCAGCCCCTCAGCTACTTGCACAGCCGGGGCATCTTCCAACCACTCAAACACAAGGTCGTTCATAGTGTAACCAACTGAAAGAGGAGAGACACAGGGTTAGGGGCTTCATAGTGTGTGTGTGTGTGTGTGTACATGCACACACAGTGGAGGTAGCCATGGAAGAGGCTGATGCATAAGGGTTAGGCATTTCTTGCTCTCTTGATCAAGGCTTTCCAGGAGAAGCTGTCCCATCTGATATCTAGGACCTCTGGAGGAGAGAGCTGCAACACCCAGCTCTTTGGCTTGCCCTTTCCATTCCAGAGAGGTGCCCAGATGGCAGATATCCTCTTGAAAGGATGTCAAAGAGAGCAGATGGGATCCTCCTGGGTATCTGGAACCTGACTGAGTGAGCATGTGTGGCGAGTACCGCATGCAAACTCCAGAGGATCAACGTCAGAGCTAGGATTTCCTAAAGCCCACCATCCTTAGGGATCCAATTTCCACAAAACAAGGCATGCATATAGAGCCTGGCACACTGGGACATAGAAATAGCTGATGCCTGATCACACCACATGGAGAGCCTCACAGAACATGTTGGGCATAGGTACAAGACCTCAGTGCTCCATTGTACGTGGGTACAAGGTGCACAGACAAGCAGCGAGCATCTCACATACTTGGCAATGCTTTGGATCCTAGGCATACAACATAAATGGAGCAGAGAAGATCTCGTGATCCACATGTCTCAACTCTGCTCGGATTCTATTTTGAGGTCATACCTTGTAGCTGTGTAATGTCTGCATTAGAGGTACAATTGTAAGCAAATGCAATTGGGGCTTACCCCTCCCCCCTTACCCTTTAGTGAGCTCCTCTACTGCTATGCCCCACCAGGGCTGGGCAGGGTCTTAGGCACTAGACATTGCCCTCCCTTCCTCTTCAGGTCACAGCTCACCTGGGGGAATGTTTGTTAAGGTCTTCCCAAGTCTCTTTCTCAGAAGACCACATTTGCATTTGAAAGGGGATCTTGTACCTTAATCCAAAGAGTGAAGGAGGGGAATCTTAAGCCTGGTAGCAGGCTGATGGGGAGATACTTAGGGGTACCCCTCGCATTGTACCTCATTGTTCCCCAAATACTCACAGCTTTCTAGCTGCATTGTGCACGTCTGGATGTCCATAGGGAAGTTCTTGAGGTCCATTGGGCAGGACAAGACAAGAGTTAGCCTGACAGAACCAGACATAATAATAATGATCATGAATGCTGATATAGCAATTTCAAGTTTGTAAGGGACTCTGTCATACAGTATGTCATTTGAGTCTAATGATAACCTTGTAAAGTAAACTCTGCAGGTATTATTTTCATTTTACAGATCAGGAAATTGAGGCTGACTGGTAAAATATCTTGCCCGGTGTCACACAACTATGTAATGTCAGAGGCTAGCTTCGAACCCAGATTTTCCTGACTATTTCGACCTCCACCTCCCTGGTATGCCTTCTCGCCTTTGGCTTGTGTATGTTGCCCTGACAAATGAGGATTAACAGTGATGTTGGTACAACCATCTTCACGCTATGTGCCCCACCCAGCTTCAAGCCAACAGCCTCGACTGACCTACTTGGGACACACACAAAAAGGAATTGCTGATCCTTTGTTTTCCCCCTTCCCCCCATTTTTCTCTCCCGTTCTGGCCCACACCTGATGCTGTAGAGCACACTCCCATTCTTGAATATCCGAAGCAGCTTGTTGTCAGTAGTCACCTCGTGGAAGCTGGCACCCTTCTCATTGGCAAAGAATAGGTCTGGCTTCCAAATGGAGTCCAGCATGGAAGGGTCTAGGTCCAGGGAGTCGTCTGGGTATTCCAGGTAGGCTAGGCGTGGGTCATTCCACTGCTGCCGAAGGAAGACATTCACTCTGTAATCCTTAGGGGGAAGGGGAAGGGGAAGAAACAGTCGAGTCAGATACAACTGGGACACCTTGACATGGCCTTGCAGGGTCAGCTTTCAGTGCCCTCGGGCCTCTAAAGGGCAGTCGAGTCTCTTTGTGGAAGTGGGCTTAGAGCATCAAGAAAGTGGGACTTTCCCACTGGAGAAGTGAGCTGGATTGGGCTGAGCTGAGCTGTCCCACCGAATTTCTGGCCCCCTGATGCTTAGATGCCCAGGGCTCTGTGGTGTCTGCCTCATGCCATAGGACCTTAGGTCTCCGAGGGTTTGAATAGTAAGTTTTCAATTTGGGGAATCCACAGGCCATTTTTGGTAAAGAGCCTGTGCTCCTGACCGTGAAGTCAGAAAGAGAAAAGAGAAACGAAGAAAGGTTTGGCATCTAAGGGGGAATCCATGCCTTCAGCAAGGGGATGGATTAGATAATTCTTCTGGTCTCTTTCAGCTGAGAGTCCATGATAGTAGAAAGTACTTTCTTGCCTTGGTATTACAGTAGGAGGGAGAAACCCAGTGAGGGGGTTGTGGGGGAATTGGGAGCTGAAGGAAGAGTCCTGGCAGTAAAGGAGGATGAGGAGTCCTGGCAGTTGGGGAGTGTCACTTACCATCGTGGTTTCTGTGACAGAACTGAAGCTGTTGATGAAGATGTTGCAGGTCACATTCACGGGGGGCCCTGAGGAAACCAAACCACAGTGTCATTACTGGGTCATCTAAGGGACAATGGAGTCAGCCAATGAGCTCCCTTTCCCTCTTTCCCCTCTTTCCTTTTCTTTTCTCCTTTGCCCTCCTGGTTCTTCTCCCAAAGGTGGATAGATAGCTGAGCAGGGGAAGAGAAGGCTAGGGTCGGTGATGGGAACTGGAAAGGATTAGGGAAGATGGCAATGACTGGGTGGGATCCATAGGGGCCTGAGGGCAATATTGAGCTTGTAAGAGCAAGGATAGACAGAGGATCCCACCTTTTACTACCTTTACCATCATTCCCTTTGATGTTGCTGGAAATCAGAGGTCCTGGCTGGGCACTAGTGTGTCCCCAGGCCTCCTGTAAAAACCAAAGGCAATTTACCTTTAAAATTGGGCCGAATCCTAGCATCATACCCAGAAGTTCGTCCCATGAGCTTGTCCAGGAAATCAGAGGGTGACATGGGCTGAGGAATGCTCTCGGAGGCAGATTTGACTTCCTCTTTCCCTGAAGCCAACCTAGTGAAGGGAGGTTGAAAATTGGTGGGCTAAATGTTCCTCCCCATTGCTTCTACTCAGCCTTCCTCCTGAGGTTGTGAACCGTGAGCTGCCGATGTGTACATCAGGTTGCAACCTGGAGAGAGCAAAACCTCACTTGAAAATGCTTTGGGATCATGCAAAGCAAAGGCACATTTCACTCATAACAACACACCTCTGCATTCTGTCCACCCATTCACTCGGTCTCTCTGCATTTAGCTTCTGACTCTGCCCCTCTACTGCAACTGTTCTCTCGAAGGTGACCCTAACCCCTAATTATGCAACACCATGATTCATCCACTGACCTTTCTGCAAGTTTGGCCACTGTTGACCACGGTTGCCTCTTGGATATGCTGGTTCCTTTGGATTCCTGAGCAGGGATCTCTTCTGATTCTTCTGCCTCTCTAATCATGCCTTCTTGTTCTCTTTCCTTGATTTATCATCTTTCTCTTTCCCCCACATGTGGGTGTTCCTTAAGGCTCTGTCCTAAGCACTCTTCTCTTCTCTCCATATTGCTTCCTTTAGTAAGCTCATATGTTCCCATTAGGTACAATTATCATCTCTACACAGATGACTCCTAAATCCACCTCTCCAGCCCTAATCTCTCTTCGGAGCTCCAATCTCATGACTCTAAATGCCTGATGTTGAGTTTGAGATGTCAATGGGACATGTCCCAAACTGAGTTCATGTTTCCCCTTAAACCTTCCCCTCCTCCCAGCTTTGTTATTTAAGGAAAAACATTGGTAAGCTGCAGTATACTCAGAGAAGGTTGACCAGGATACAGAGAATCTTGGTGACCCTGTCACATTAGGATTTGTTAAAGAGGGTGGGGGTGTTTATCTTGGAGAAGAGAAGCTTTGGAGGGGGCAAGATGGCTAGCTGGAAATATCTGAAGAGCTGGTTTGTGGTCCCAGAGAGCAGAATCAGAAGCAGTATTGGGAGGAAGCTGACTGCACAGAGGCAAAGTTAGTCTGCGTGGCTGGAAACACTTCCCAACAATTGATGGACTGGGCCTCCTGAAGATGGAATGTTGGCCTCAGAGCTCAGACAGAAACTCCAGGCTGACTGATTGAAGGAAACCGGGTGACCTCTCTAATCCCTTCCAATTCTCATTCTTCAAGCCTAAGGGTGGGGACTTCCCAAAGAACCCATGGACAGCATCCTTCTAGAGGCTGAGGGCTTGGGCTCAGTTAGAGAAAAGGCAGAATTGCTGGGGTGCTAGCGCCATAGGGTGCCCTGTCGGGTAATTTTTTAAAGCCTCAGCGGTTTTGGCTTGAACAGGAACCTCTGGCCTAGGGTCCTAGGATGTTGGCATTTGTGTATGGCAAAGTCAGATGGGGCCTAGGAGCCACAGTCTAAAGCATTTGGGTAAGCCACCCAATTGACTGGCTGTGCCTAGGCCAAACGCAGCAGAGGTGTTTTGGGGATGGTGAGACAAAGACTAGCTTTGCTTTGTTAGCTATAGCCCATGCGATGCAAAAGCCAGTCTAGAGATTGCCAACCCCCGCCCCCAGCCCCAAGGCTGTTCAGCAGCTATTCAGTTGCTTTCTGACTTGCTTTCTGCTGGGATGGTGCCCCAGTTCCTTGCATTCCTACCTTGCATTCTCTTCCATTCCAGCCTGGGGCTGATGACACAGTGCTAGCAGCTGCTCTGGGGACCTGGGGCTTCTTCCATCTAACATCTACCTTTTCTGACAAGCCTACTCTCTGAGCATTGCAATCCCCTCAATCCGCCCTCATTCTTGCCAATTAAGATGGAATAGTATCATAGATTTAGAGCTGGAAGGATGGTAGTGATCAGCGAATCCACATCCTCATTTTATGGGGGTGGGGCAAGGGATGAAGCCCAACACCTTAAGAGACTTGCCCAGGATGACACAGCTAATAAGCATCTGAGGTGGGATTTGAACCCAGGTCTTCTTGGCTCCAAATCTGGTGTTTTACCCACTACATCATGTTGCCTCTCAGTAGTGTCCATGGGCTCACCAAAACCTTCAGGTACAAAGGAGTTGGGCAGCAGAAAAGGCTGCCAGCCAGCTAGCCTCAATGGGTGCTTCTCACCATCACCGTGGTAGCAACCATGGAGGGGACTGGGAGTCCTAGGGATTGCCATTCTTCTGGGCCCCAGTTTCTCAAAGCCAATAGCTCCTCACCCCCAGCTGTCCAGCACCTAACAGCACCAGTGACCAACTCCAGTCATCAGCTTAGGGTACAGCAAGATGTATCAGAGGGAGACACTAATGTCTTCCCTTTCCTGGAGGGAGCCCTTCTCTGAAGATCGCACTGCTTTCTCTCTCTACCCCTTACTTCAGGTGAGAAAAGTCTAGGCCCCACCTCCACCCCTCCACACACCACTGATGGAGTGAGGGCCAGGGTTGCTGGAGCAGGTGGCCAGAGATTCCTTCTGAAAACCCAGGGAAGAAGGTAGAGGTGAGAACCAAGCAGAAGGAGGTCCCTGCTTACTTCCCAGGTGCTATTGCCAGCTGATGGTCACCTGCCCACCACATGAACACTGAGTCAGAGCCTTCCTGTGCACCAGAGCTCTACACTGGCCCCCACTCAGGTCACCTTCCACGTCAGCTTCAGGCTGAGCTCTCCCTGACACTGTTAGCAGGGCTACCTTGGCTTCCTTCTCTCAGGTTTCTTGCTGCAGAAGTGGTGGGATAGGGCAGGGAGGCCCAGAGTTCACCAGAGGTAGTGTCCTTAAGGCATTCTAGTCACCTTTATTCCTAGAAAGGCCCTGTTGCTGAGAAGGGTTAGGAAGTAGCAGAAGCTCATGCTCCGACGAGGCCTCCTGGGAAGCACTAGCTCTTTTGCTAGCTGACCGTGTGGCCTTGGACAAGTCCCTTGCCCACTCTGGGCTTCAGTTTCCCTCCTTGTGTAAATAGAAGGGGGCTGTACTAAATGACCTCTAAGGGCCCTGATGCCAAATGTGACTTTCTATATTTCTAAAAAAAATGCCTCCAAGAGGAAGCTGGAGTCTCCATTTTGGAAGCTGCCAGCCCCTCATTGAAGGGAGCAAGGCTAGGAGCGGGATGCCCGCTGAAGCGTCAGTCCTCATTCACCCCCTCGGGAAGTTGGCTCTTCCACACTCCCTGGCTGCCCAAGGGGCCAGCAGACGTGTTTAGGGAGGGAAGGATCTCCGAACAGGCCCTCAGTCATTGCAATGAACAGCACGGACAAGGGTTTGAGGGAGGGCCCTGGTCCTGCCCCTGTCTGGCTTCTGAGGGACCTTACCCAGTCCACTCTGTCCCCAGTCATATCCCCTTTCTGCTGCTCATTGCCTAACAACACAGACTTTCTCCCAGTTGTAATCCAGCACCCCGTTCGGCAAGCAAGCAAGGATACTTACTGGGAGACTCTAGGAAGGATTTTGGCCCCTCTCAGGCAGTGAGTCCTGTTTATTCCAGCCCCAGGGACAGTACTCAGTCATGTACAGGCAGTCCCCAAGCCAAGGAGGGGGGTGTCCTATGGTTTGTTCATTTTAGACTCCTCCAGATATAGGCTTTTGGCAAATCTCTGTTCCTTGGTGAAGGGAAGGAACCCTTTGCCCATCTAGCATATATGATTTTCCTTTTGCCTTTAGTGAGTATTGCTGGGTATCTGGGTGTGAGAGGAGAGACTGAGGGGAGATGTCCAGGAGCATACTCACTGCCCTGACTAGCCAATGTTACAGCTAAGTTTCTCAGCCAAATGCGGTAGCTTCCTCGACAGTGCTATCCCACTCGGGAGCTCATTCAGCCTTGTTGGGGTCTCTTGGGCTCAAATTCCTCAGGGAGCCACTAGGCTCTCAGCTTCCCATCAACTTAGATGAAAGCACTGGGGCCAGAATCCCCAGGGGACCCCGGTTCACCTCCCTTGGAAATGCAACCTCTGGTGAGATTGGGTTTGGGGATTTTGTTATTCATGCAGCCACATGCTCTAACCCGTGCTCTGCTCACCTGAGTAGGACCTGCTCTTGTAGGGTCCAGAAGAAGAGGAAGGAGAGGGTTCCAGGAGTAAGAGTTTTCATTCCTTAGAGCAACTGATGCCCTTACCTTCTTCCCTCGCTTCGGAGGCAAGAGAGGAAACCCCCCCTTGGAATGCCAGAAGTCAGAAGCCCTCCTCCAACTTGGGCTGCCTAGACATAGCCTGTTTCCCCAGCCCAGGGAGTTGGGCCGTCTCCTCCTCCTCTCCTTCCTTCCTTCTTCTTTTCTTCTCCTTGTTTTTCTTCTCTCCTTCCCTGTCCTCACTGGTTGGGGGCTACAATTGTCCTCATTTAGATGATCATGTCATAGATGACTCTGCTTCGATGCCTCGGACTCCCAGGCTGTGGAGGGAGGGCCCAGGCTGCCTGGGAAGCTGGGAGGAATCCTCTTTGGGCAGCGATCACTCTCCAAACCTTGGAGAATCTTGGAGGGGAGGGAGGAGGGAGATTGGGAGGAAGATTTTCCCCTCCCTCCTACCTCCCCCCATATACACCCTCTGAAAGCAGCAATTTAAAGGCACAGTAGCCAGCAGCTGGAGTAGGGCTCAGAGCATGTCATTGTGTTGGGGAGGAGCTTGGACTGCTAAGGCTTAGCTCGGGGAGGTGTGGTAGGTGTTTCAATCCAATCTCCAACTCTCCAGCCCTGAGAAATCCAAACAAGCTGTTTATTCTCCCCTTTTCTCAACAGCTTTCATTTAGCCTGGAGCCAAGCTGAGGCAGAAGAGTCAAGTCCTAATGATCTAAAAGTGAAGGAAGAGTGGGGGTGGAGGGAGAGGAGATAGAAGAGTGTGAAGGAGCCAAGTCACTGGGCATTTTCCTCTTGACAGCTTCATGGCTGAGAGGAGGTGGCAGGCCAGGGCCAGAGTTAATCAGCCCCTTGGATGGAGAAGGAGCTGATTTTGCAAGGACTCTGTAGCCCAGAATCTTGCCCTTTCTCACTGCCTGTATTTCTGTGTGTGTGTGTGTGTGTGTGTGTGTGTGTGTGTGTGTGTGTGTGTCTCTCTGTATGTGTGTATCTGTCTGTCTGTCTGTCTGTCTCTCTTTTTCCTAAGCTTATACAGACTCTCCAATTCCTTCTGGTCTCTTGAATGATCTGAAATCTCACTTTTCAGTTCTTACTGTAGCCTCCCCACTGCCATCACCTCTCCCTCTGTTGATCTCTGTGCCCAAGACAAAACTGCCCAGCAGGGTCAGGGTATTATAATATGACTCCCAAAGGGTAACTACCAAACATCAATAATATGACCTTCCATAGGAACCTGAGGTTTGACTTTATCTTTTCTGGTTGAAAGAGATCTGTGAGTTCCTTTCCCTCTTTCCCTTTTTTTCTTCTCAGGCCCATTTGCCTTGAACTTCCTTCCTGGTGGCTTAGCAACTTCTTTACTCCTTTCTTTACCCCAAATTTAGGCTGCCTGATATTCACCATTAACTAGCATGACCTTAGACAAGTCCTTTGCATCTCACCTTTTAAATCTGAAAAATGGGTGAGTGAGGAGATTGGCTTAGATCTCTAAGGATGTGTTCAAGGCAAACATACTACAATTCTAAAATTCTCACTTGCATGTCTCCCTCCCTCCCTTAAATTAGAGCAATGAGAACCATGAGGATCTGAACTGGACCCTTGATTTCAGTGGTATAGAGAACTTTCAGGTGAGGAAATCCCCTTCAGCAATACAAGTCACACCTTCTCAGTGACTTACTGTCTTGGGTAGTTGCTCGGGGCACTGAGAGGTTAAGTGATTTGCCCAGGGTCACAATGCCAGTATGTGTCAGAGGTAGCATTAGAAGGCTCCAACAATCCCCGACAAGACTAATCAATCCATTATTAGCCTGAACCAACTTAGAGGAAACAGTGCATTGAGAATTGGTATGGAAGCCTGCAGGACTGTGCACCAGGCCAGAGGAGAGGATGGAGGGAATAAACCAAGCTGATTCCTGCTTCTGACTGTTGCTGATGCCATAGGGAACCCAGTGCATGGGATCTCAAGAAGGAATTTGGAAGTCACCTAGTCCAACTTCCTCAGTTTGCAGAGGAAGAAACTGAGGCCCAGAAGGTGAAGGGACTTGCCCAAGAAGCAGAGACAGCTTTGGGTACTTCAGGTCACTCCAGCAAGCCATTGACAGGTCCCAGGCTCTCAAAGCATCAGCACACAACCACACATAACCTTTTCTTCTTTGCTCCCCTGGGATCCCAAAGTCCCTAAGCATATGAGAGTCAGCCCTTTGGAAGGACAGAAACTTTCTCATCAGTTATTTAGGAGGTCAACTTGAGGCAGCAATGGTGGACACGCTTCTGGTTGGAAGGAGAACACAGTATGGTGTAACGGGAAGATACTTGGAATTGGAAGACCTGGATTTCAGTCTTGACTCTAACATTCACTGACTCTGGGACCCTTGGACAAGTAACTCACTTCTCTGAACCTCAGGTTCCTCATCTATAAAATGGGTTAACACAGAGTTGTTGTGAAGCTCTAATGAGTTAATGTGTGTGAAGTATTTTGGAATATGTGAAATAATAAATAAACATGAGATTGCTTATTAAAGTTTTCCTAAGGATGTATAAACATATACTTTAGGGGGAGAAGAGAAGGAGAAAGCTGCAGAAATCATTATCATTAGCCAACAAGAGGTTAAAAAGATAGTTTGAGTAGTCTATCTTCATAATACCATAAGACAAATTCTCAGAGCTTAATTAAAAAGCTCTTGGTCCATGTCAAAATTCTGACAATTCTCTGACAATCTTTAATAATCCAGTGTTGCTATTAAAGCAGAAGTTTATCTTCAAGTCCTTTCTGTCATACTGTGGGCTGCTCCACTTACCTCAGAGCTGGCTGAATCTCAGTGAGGAGGCTGTGTGTATTTGTGTTAGAATTTAACAAGTATTTTCAGGATGAAAATGATTATTTTCACATGCAAGTACCACTGAGTCAATAAATAAAGATTAATCACCCTTTGATAGATGCCAGATTTCAGTAGGATCTCTCACATCGAAGCAGGCTGAAGTTCACACCCCTGTAAAAGTGACTTCAGTAGTCCCAGTCTGATAGCATCAAATTAATGTTTGACTGCTCAGGCTCCTCAGGAACTATTGGATTGGACTGTCTATTGTTTTAAACTGAGTTGGAGATTGATTTCTCCTGCCCCTTTGCCTTCCTATAGGGTGGAAAAACCCTTTCATAAGGCCATCAATTATTGGAGTGTCAGAGATGCACTGATGGATTTCTGAAATGCAGCTGTAGGTTAAGGGGAATCTTGAGGAATCCAAATGGCCCATCTCTGCTGCCTGTTTCCCCAATCTGGGGAAACCATGAGGTGACTAGCTACTTCCTCAGAAGCCTGGGGTAGAGTGGAGAGGTAAATGCCTTCTCTTGAATCTGCTGACTAGGAGCTGGCTGTTGAAGGCCCATCTCTAAGGGGCAAGCCTGATGCTTTTTGCTGTGCATGGCTTTTCCTTTTTGGAGTCATTTGAAACCTTAAAGATGTTGATTTTTCTCTAAGACAGGGCTCTTCTGTGTCTGTCTGGTGGGGTCAGGAAATGCTTAAGTCCATAAACAAGGCTGCATTTAAAGGGGTGCTGAAGTGTAGGGTGCTGCAATTGGAGCTGGGAGGAGTTAAGAGGAATGAGAGTTTATAGTGAGATGAGCCTGCTCAGCTCATGGGGACAGATTGGCTTCGCTTAGGCTTTTAAAAGAGTAGATTCCCCTTTATGTAGGCATTGTGGGGTGTGTGTGCATGTGTGTGTGTGTGTGTGTGTATGTGTGTGTGTGTGTGTGCACGCACCCAAAATTCAGGGGGCTGTCTCTCAGGGAGACCCATCAGGAAAGGTTAATTTGAGGAAGTTCTCTAGCAGAGCAGCATTCAGCACTTGGACAGCACCAAGGTTTGAGAAGGACTGGAGGCTGTGCCTCTGGTTCAGCACTGGACAGCGGTGGGGGTGTCGAAAGGAAGGTGTATTGTAAAATAATCAAGTCTCAGGTTGGTCATGTTTCTTTTCCTCCCCTCCCATCCCTCAGAAACTCTACACACCCTGCCAGCAGCAGGAGCGAAGCCTTGGGTGTGCAGCAATGTAGGACTTGGGGACTTTCTCAAAGACTAACTAGCTGAGTGGACCAGGGCAAATAACTTAACCTCATATTCTCAGTTTCCTCACCAGTGAAATGGGGATTATAATACCTATAGAACTTACCTGTGAAGCTCAAATGGGATAATTTATGTAAACTGCTTTGGAAACCTTGGAGGTCTACAGTAATGTCAGTTATTAGAGCGAACGCTGTAATAGGGCACTGGGTGGAAACTACAGAAAGTCAGATTTCCGATCAATATAAGGAAAGAAGGTCCCCACAATTCCAAGAGTGGAATGGATTGTTTGGAGAAGCAGCAGGTTCCCCTTCACTCCCCTTCTGGAGTTTGTCCAGAGAAGCTGGATGACTACTTGTTAGGCACGTGGTAGCAGAGATTCTTGTTCAGGTCTGGACTGGGCTAGATGATCCCTGAAGTCTCCAACTTGGAGATCCTGTGATTCTGGGTACCTTGGTACCACAATGCTGCAGTGTGAAGTTTAGCTAACTACATACACACTAGAGATAGTTTGTCTTGCATTATGTATATAGTGCAAGGCACAGTTAGCAAATTGTGCAGAATTCATTGAGACACCTTGAAAGAGCTATGATTTTATTGCTATGGGCACTCTTTCCATGCACAGATTGCAACCCCTCCATACATGAATTGCTATAGCTGAAAAATTCACCATCTGCTGGGCAGCTCTCTGGTGAACTGCTAATTGCTTGGCTAGACTGGTGCAACTTGGGAGAACCCAGAGTCAACTCCATCTTATGATCAGATAATGAGATCAAGGTTACATACAATTTGGGAGGGGGGTCGAGAATTGTGATTTCATCAGTGTAGGAAACTTCCAGTGTGTAAACTTCTACCAATACAGATAAACAGCTCCTTTGTAATTCAGAAGCAGCTGGGTGGCACAGTAATTGGAGCACTAGATTTGGAGTCAGGAAGACCTAAGTTCAAATCCAGCCTGACACACTTCCTAGCTGTTTGACTCTAGGCAGGTCACTTAACCTCTGTCTACCTTGTAAAATGAGGATAATAATGGCACCTACCTCACAGGGTTGTTGTGAAGATCATATGAAATAATATTTGTAGAGCACTTAGCACAGTGCCTGGCACAGAGTGGGTGCTTAATAAATATTTGTTTCCTTCCCTATAGTTTTAGAGAATTGCCTGGGACACTGAAAGGTTAAGTAACTTACCCATGAACACATAGCCAATAATTGTTAGAGGCAGGACTTGAATCCAGATCATCTCAACTCAAAGACTGGCCATCCATCCATCCATCCATCCATCCATCTATCTATCTTGCACACTGCCTCTGATGTTTACATGTATACATGTATGTTATGTAAAATGATAGAAGATTCATTGACTTCATCTTGCACAATTGCAATGTTTACGGTCTGAGTCTGCACACTGGAGCATGCACACACATACACATGCAGACACACGCACCAAAGCTGCCCTTGGCATCTGAAGATGTGGCTGCCAGGGATCATTTTCTAGCTGGGAGTGTGGATGGGGTTGAGGAGACTGATACAGGATGAGCAGTCTTTTCCACACTTAGTGCCCATGGAAATTGTTATTTGATTTGCAGTCATTGCCTGGACTCACTGTATTTGGTCATACTCAGTCACCCACATTGCCCTCCCAGCAAATTAATTCTTAGGGAAGATGCCAAATGTAACCACTTCTCTGACTCTGGGTGGGCTGCTTTTGAGAAATCATGGCCATGACCCAGAGAGAAGGATTCGCAATCAGTGTTGGGCCCTGCAGAAAAAAAATAAATCACTAGAAATGTTCGTCTGACAACAGACTACCTCTGTTCTGGGCAGGTCACACGCCAGTTTCTTCTGTCGTAGACCTATGCACTGTCAGCAATGTCATCTACAGAGACTAAAATAGTGTGGCTTGGAGAACTTGGACTTTTTCTTGCCTAGCATCAGTTTCTTTTTGTAACCTTCACGTTTCCTTCCTGCTGTGCTTCCTACCCCCACCTACCCCAGGAGCGTGTCCACTGCTGAGTCAAAGGCAGGTGGTGTTCAGCAACTGCAAGCCCAGGAGAATCAGTCACAATTCAGGGAGGGTTTAGACTGAAGCAAATAGCATCCTGATTGAAAACTGCCAGCGGTCTTGATGTTTCCACTTGAGCTGGATGGCTTCTAGTAAAGAATCAAGGTTAGATAGAATCTAGTGGTGGAGCAGTAGAGTACGAGATGGTGGTGGAAAATCCTGACTCTGTTACGTGTTACCCGTGTGACCTTGGGTAAGTCATCTAACCTCACTGAGTCTCAGTTTCCTCAATTGTAAAATTAGGGGGTTGGGCTAGACCTCTGAAGTCTAGAGATCTGAGTTGCATAACTTTATGCAGAAGAAACCAGACTCCTGAGGTCTTTTTCATTTAAAACTTGTGTTTGTTTTTTTCTAAATAGTAACTTATTCAATTCGGCAAACACTTATGTACCTACCTACTATGTAAGGCACTATGTAGGTGTTGAGGATAGAAGGGCAAAAATGAAACACTGCCTTCCAGGAGTTTGTACCCTACTGTGGGGATATGCTATGTGTAAAGACAAGTAAATACCAGGTAATATGGGGAGAAAGAGAACAGTGACAATTCTAGCAACAAAAAGAAATATTCGAATGTGATCATTCATAAACCTATAAACTCCAAATTTCTTATAATTTGAAAAATGTGTGTATCTACTTTCAGAAAGAGATAGCAAGAACCTCTTATTTCCTTCAATGACCTTTTTGTCTTATTTTTTCCTTGGTCAGTATCATCATAAGGAAAGGCAGCCTGATATGGTAGGCAAAGGGTAAGCCTTAGAGTTAGAAAGATCTCTTGGGTTCCAGTTGTGTTCATAACAACACATGCCAGCTGTGTGATTAGGATGTCATTGGTTAATCTAAATGCCCTAGGCATATCTTTAAATCTATAGGTTATGGAGGAGTTGTTGATCTTTACCTGTGGGAGTGAGTTGCCATGTGGTAAGATCCACAAGTCTCAAATAATCAAGCTTCGCATGTATTCCCTGATTTTGCCTTTCTTCACTCTACGTCACTTGATATGTCTTCCTGTATTTCTTTGTGTTCTTAGGGTGCACTAATATTCCATTATGTTCCTCTACCACAACCCAGCCAGTCCACAATTGTTGGACACTTTGGCTTGTTTCCAATTTTGTTTTTACTCTTGTAAATAAAGTTGCTATAAATATTTTTGACCAGATAGGTGTTTCCCCCTTTCAATAGCATCCTTACAGTTTAGTGTTTGTATTATAATCACTAGGTTAAAGGGTATGAACAATCATGTAACTCTTTTTATATATTGTATTATTTAATTATTTTCCAAAATAACTGCACCCATTCACAATTCTACTAGCAATGTAACAGTGTGCCCCAATCTCCCCAGTCCCACCAGCACTGAATTTTAGAATTTCTTTTGGGAAAAAGATAGTTATCTTTGCCAATTTAATGGGCATGAGAATGGCAAGTCCATTTCTGTGAATGTGAGCAGGAAAGAAGGAAGAAGACTAGTTGGTTACTGAGGTACCACCCCACTCTGAAACTTTGTGATAATAAACTTTTGAAGGAATCTCCCTCCCTCCCCCCACTGCCAAGTAGTCATGGAGCCTCTGCCAGCTGACTCCTAGTAGCTGTTAGAGCAGCCCATTTCATTTTGGAACAGCCTTAATTATAATGAATTCCCCAGAAGCCTTCCTGCTCCATTTCTAGACCTTTCATAAAGTCTTGACTTCCATGGTATCACATTTCCATTCTCCTTCATTTGGTGTCCAGAGAATCATCCTCAGAAAGATGACAGAGGCCACCATCCAGTACTTTCTGGGGCCAACCAGAACTCAATTAATTACTCTTCCACATTTCTCCAAATACTCAAAGATCATTATCTTATCTTCACCCCTGCCCCAATCTTCTCTTCTCCAGACTAATTGTCCTTTAGCATGGTCTCCAGTCCTCTCCCCTATCCTGGTTACCCTCTTCTGGACTCACCATGGTCTGTGAATGTCCTTCCTAAGATGTTCCCAGCACTGAACATAGGATTCCAGATGTGGGATAATCAGGGCAGAGTTCAAAGGGACTATTCTTGCCTGTTCTGTCATTGAAAGAAGCCTTCTTCCTGGAACACAGGTAACCTGCACTTCTGAAGAACACTATAGAGAGAATTCAAAATGGCGGCTTGATTGGCCTAAGAGAATAGAGTGCAAAATTCACAGTGGCTCTTTTCTGATGGCTAAGATTTTGGCAAAGAGTTTTCTGAGGCTTCATTTAAGACCAAACAGCAATGGGCAGAAACCTGAAGAGGCCCAAAGAGGCTAAAATAAAACAGATGATACCAACCATGATGATATCCCTGAGAGGGGAGAACTGGCATTCCAGGAGAGAATCAGCTCAGGTTAATGAAATCAGTTGGATGGAAGTATGAAATTTAGTTTTGCCGTTGGCTTTGTTCTGACCCAAAAGAACCTTTTCTAACCTGACTTTCACAATACTCTTCTCTCTTAGTCAACTAAATGACTGTTCCCAGCTCAGAGCATTTCCCTGCCCCCATGGAGACTGGCAGGAGGCCCTCAGCACTGTCGTGAGAAGCTGGCCATCATATTTGGAGGCCAGCCATGTCAGCTCACTTCTGAGCGGAAATGATGGTGGCACATGAGCAGACTTTGTAGGTCTGAAGGATTTCTGCAGTGCCTGCAATGCCTTTCCTCCCATCTGCAATCTAGGATGACTGACACTTACTAGGTCTAATTTATACTGTAATTCCTCCAAAAATTCCTGTTTTCACTGGTGGGGACTTGAGTCAGGTTCCCAAACCTGCACACCTTATTAGTAAACAGTTTGCATGAGTTGCTATGTCTGAAAAATGCTCATCCCTTGGCAGACGACCTTCTGCTGTTGTGCTTTTCCTAGCTAGATTGATCTCTGGATAACAGACTTGCAGTCCATTATCAGACATGCCCTTAAGACCTTCACAGCTCAGTAGATCCTGCCAAAGTTAGAGCCAAATTGGCAGAGCCTTCGAGACCCCAGGATTATCCCCCCACCCTAGAGGAGGGCTTGAATGAGAGAGCTGAGGAAATGCAGGCATCAGGAAAGGAGAAACCTCTGTCATCTCTGCTGAAGTTACACCCCCACATCTTTGGGATAGCTCCTTAGGCTTGGTTTGGGGGGTGCTCTTAGGACCCATTGGCACAGCCAATGGGAGAGAATGATATGAAGAAGACACAGGGCTCTCAACCCTTTGCTAAGCTACTCACCTTCTCCTAATAGTTAAATACCAGGAGATGATGTCTGAAAAACTTTTCAACATCTGTTTCCATGCTCAGTTCACTGGTCAGCCTTTATTCTGACACATTCCATACCTAGTTTGATGTTGTTTAACTTGGTACCCTTTCACCAGAGATAGCAGCTTAGAGTGGTTTGTCAGGTGATTCACTTGGAGCAAATACTCAGGAAGCCTCTCAGCTATGCCTTTGGAAAAGGAAGCCCCCTTCCTTGATCTCAGGATTACATGGAGACTCTTGTGGAGGTTCTCAGTTTCAGATCCATGTACTTGTTCTTTTAAAAAAAGTATGTGAATGGTTAATGTGGAAATATGTTTGGCATAACTTCTTATGTATAATGTACATTGTATTCTTTTTTCCCAGTTTCAAATATTTTATTTTTTCCAATTAAATGTAAAAATTTTCAATATTCATTTTTAAAAAATTTGAGTTCCAAATTCTCTCCTTCCCTCCCTCCCCTCCCCCCTCATTGAGAAGGCAGGCAATTTGATATAAGTTATACATGTACAGTGATGTAAAACACATTTCCATATTAGTTATGTTGTGTAAGAAAACACAGATTCCCAAAACCCCCCCAAGAAAAATAAAGTAAAAAAAGTGTGCTTCAATCTACATTAAGACTCCACTAGTTCTTTCTCTGGAGGTGGATAGCATTTTTCATCATAAGTCTTTTGAAATTATCTTACTTAGATCATTGTATTGCTGAGAGTAGCTAAGTCATTCATAGGAGATCATTATACAACACTGCTGTTACTGTATACAACGTTCTCCTGGTTCCACTCATTTCACTTTGCATCAGCTCATGTAAGTCTTTCCAGGTTTTTCTGAAACTATCCTGCTCATTATTTCTTTTTTTTTATTGATTTATTTTGATTTATCAGCAATCACTTCCATAAACTTTTGAGTTTAAAATTTTTCCCCCTCCCTACCCACCTCCCTTCCCAAGACAATGTGCAATCTGATAAAGGCTCTACATATACATTCCTATTAAACCTATTTTCCCATTAGTTATATTGTAAAGAAGAATTAGAACCAATGGGGGAAACCACAAGAGAGAAGAAACAAAACAAAACCGAAGAGAAAAAAAGACCTGCTCATTATTTCTTACAGCACAATAGTATTCCATCACAATCATATACCACAACTTGTCCATCCATTCCTCAATTGATGGGCATCCCATCAATTTCCAATTCTTTGCCACCACTAAAAAAGCTGCTATAAATATTTTTGTACATACAGGTCTTTTCCCTTTTTAAAAAAAAATCTCTTTGAGACACAGAACTAGTAGTGATATTGTGAAGTCAAAGGGTATACACAGTTTTATAGTCCTTTGGGCATAGTTCCAAATTGCTCTCCAGACTGATTGGATCAGTTCACAACTCCACCAACACTGCATTAATGTCCCAATTTTCCCACATCCCCCCCAACATTTGCCATTTTCCTTTTCTGCCATATTAGCCGATCTGCTAGGTGTGAGATTGTGCCTCAGATTTGTTTTAATTTGCATTTCTCTAATCAATGGTGATTTAGAGCATTTTTTCATATGACTATAGATAGTTTTAATTTTTTTTATCTGAAAGCTGCTTGTTCATATCCTTTGATCATTTATCAACTAGGGAATGACCTGTATTCTTATGAATTTGACTCAGTTTTATATATATTTGAGAAATGAGATTTTAAAATTTTTTTTTTATTTTTAGGCAATTGGGTTTAAGTGACTTGCCCAGGGTCACACAGCTAGTAAGTGTCAAGTGTTTGGTCTGAGGCTGGATTTGAACTCAGGTCCTCCTGACTTCAGGGCCTGTGCTCTCTCCACTGCACCTCCTAGCTGCCCCAGAAATGAGATTTTTAATCAGAGAAACTTACTGTAACAATTTCCCCCGTTTTCTGCTTTCCTTCTAATCTTGGCTGCATTGGTTTTGTTTGTGCAAAACCTTTTTAATCTAGTGTGATCAAAACCATTTTACATCCCACAATATACTCTATCTCTTGTTTGGTCATAAACTCTTCCCTTATCCATAGATCTGACAGGTACATTTTTCCATGCTCCCCTAATTTGTGTATGGTATCACCCTTTATGTCTAAATCTTGTATTCATTTTGACCTTATCTTGGTATATATGGTATGAGACATTGATCTATACCTAGTTTCTGCCAAACTGCTCTCTAGTTTTCCTAGCAGTTTTTGTCAAATTGTGAGTTCTTGTCCCAAATACTTGCATCTTTGCCTTTATCAAACACTAGATTATTATGGTATTGTGGATCTAATCTATCCCACTGATCCACCACTCTATTTCTTAGCCAATACCAGATTGTTTTGATGATTATTGTGTTATACACTTTGGATCTGGTACAACTAGGCCACCTTCCTTTTCATTTTTTTTCTTTGATTCTCCTGATATTCTTGACCTCTTGCTCTTTCAGGTGAATTTTGTTTATTATTTTTTTCTAGCTCTATAAAATAATTTTTGGTAGTTTGATTGGTATGGCACGGAATGAGTGGATTAATTTAGGTAGAATTGGCATTTTTATTATATTTGCTTGGCCTACCCATGAGCAATCAACATTTTTTCAATAGTTCAGATCTGACTTTATTTGTGTGAAAAGTGTTTTGTAATTGTGGCCATATAATTCCTGAGTTTGCCTTGGCATGTATACTCCCAAGTATTTTATATTATCTATAGTTATTTTAAATAGAATTTCTCTTTCTATCTCTTGCTGGTTGGCTTTGTTAGTAATATGTAGAAATGCTAGATGATTTATGTGGATTTATTTCACATCCTGCAACTTTGCTAAAGTTGTTAATTACTTCAACTAGTTTTTTAGTTGATTCTCTAAGTATACCATCATATTGTCCACAAAGAGTGAGTTTTGTTTCTTCATTGTCTAATCTAATTCCTTCCATTTCTTTTTTCTTTTACTTCTATAAGCTATGACTTCTAGTACAGTATTGAATAATGGTGGTGATAATGGGCATCCTTGCTTATACCTGTTACAGATAATGGTTGCTAATGGTTTTAGATAGATAATACTTATTATTTTAAGGAAAGTTCCACTTATTCCCATGCTTTTTAGTGTTTTTAATAAGAATGAGTGTTGTATTTTGACAAAAGCTTTTTCTGCATCTTGAGGTAATCATATGATTTCTGTTGGGTTTGCTATTGATATGGTCAATTATGCTGATAGTTTTCCTAATATTGAACCAGCTCTGCATTCCTGGTATAAATCCCAACTGGTCATCATGTATGATCTCTGTGATATATTGCTGTAATCTCCTTGCTAATATTTTATTTAAAATTTTCTCATCAATAACCATTAGGGAAATTGGTTGATAGTTTTCTTTCTCTGTTTTTGCTCTTCCTGGTTTAGGTATCAGCACCAAATTTGTGTTGTAAAAGGAATTTAATAGGACTCCTTCTTTGCCTATTTTTCCAAATAGTTTATATAGTGTTGGAATTAATTGTTCTTTAAATGTTTGGCAGAGTTCACTTGTGAACCCATCTGGCCCTGGGGATTTTTTCTTAGGGAGTTCATTGATGGCTTGTTCAATTTCTTTTTCTAAGATGGGGTTATTTAAATATTTTATTTCCTTTTCTGTTAATCAGGGCAATTTATATTTTTGTAAACATTCATTCATTTCACTTAGATTGTTAGATTTATTGTTATATAATTGAGCAAACTAGCTGCTAATAATTGCTTTAATTTCATCTTTATTGGTGATGACTTCACCCTTTTCATTTTTGGTACTAGTAATTTGGTTTTCTTCTTTCTTTTTTTTTTTTAATCAAATTGACAAATGGTTTATCTATTTTATTGCTTTTTCCATAAAGTCAGCTTCTAGTTTTATTTGTTAGTTCAATGATTTTCTTACCTTCAATTTTATTAATCTCTCTTTTGATGTTCAGGATTTCCAATTTGGTGTTTAATTGGGGATTTTTAATTTGTTCTTTTTCTAGTTTTTTTTTCAGTTGCATGCCTAATTCATTGATCTGTTCTTTCTCTATTTTATTGATGTAATCATATAGGATATGTTTTCCCCTAAGTACTGCTTTGGCTGCATCCCATACATTTTGGTATATTGTCTCATTGTTGCCATTCTCTTTAATGAAATTATTGTTTCTGTGATTTGTTCTTTGACTGACTCATTCTTTAGGATTAGATTACTTAGTTTCCAATTAATTTTTAATCTGTGTTTCCATGGTCCTTTATTGAATGCAATTTTTATTACATTATGAGCTGAAAAGGATTCATTTAATATTTCTGCTTTTCTGCATTTGGTTGTTAGATTTTTATGTTCTGATACATGGTCATTGTGTATCATATTTCTTGCCACGTCAATGGGTGGAGAAGGAAGTAGAGAAGGGGAGAGAATTTGGAACTAAAGATAAAAATAAAACAATTAATTAAAAAATAATTCGAATTGAAAAAATGTTGATAACTGTATTTTAATAGAATTGATTTCTTATGTAATTTTCTGTATTTTATTTTATGTATTTACAAATACGATTCTGAACAGGAGCCCATGGGTTTCAGCAGCCAATGGTCCATGGCACAACAAAGGTGAAGAAACCTTGCTTTAGTGGCTTCAGTATGAACTCTCCCATGGTTCTTAGCTACTCACAAGACCAGGTCACAGGATGCCTCTTTTCCCTAGAGGCTGTACAGGGAGTAAGTAGTAGAGTCAAGGCTAAAATAACTCAGCAGGCCTATCTCCATAGCTGGCTGCTTTTGTGAAATTGGAGACACTTTAAGGCCCCACGATTCCCTCCCCCCTAGTTTGGCCTCCCCTGGCTTGAGGATTTACAAGGTTTGGTTTTGATTTAATTGCTATCTTTTGGTTTTATAGCATAGTTATTCCCATTGAACCCTTCACCGTAACAAAGAAAAAGACATTTAAGCAAAAACATCAACCCACATTCCGTATACCTCCTGCCTTTCCCCATCCCCATCTCTCTATTGAGAGATGTTCATCAATATGGATATTGGTCCTTTCGAATCATGAGAGTTCCCTGCTTTGCCCTCCCCTTTAAAATGTACTGTCTTTCCTTTTGTTTAACCCTTTTACTGATTTTTATTGATGTAACACTACCTTCCTGACATATCCCTCCCATACTTCTGACACTCCGCTTCCAATAATAGTGTTTTAATAAGAGGAAAAAATCATTTGGCAAAACAAACCAGTACTTCAAGTACAACATTTTTATGTAGTCTATGTAGTAGAGAGTTCACTGCCTTTTAGTGTGGTTTTCATTCCCATCATTGAAGTCATTGTGTGTATTATTTTCCTTGCTCTATTTCCTTAACTGCATCAGTTCATACAAATCTATGAGGTTTCTTAAACTTCCTCACTTGTCTTTTCTTCCAGCCCAATAGTCTTCTATGAAATTCCTGTGCTACCCAAACATCCATGGAGGTGACTAACAGCTACATTTTCAATGTTGTAGCATTAAGGTAGTTTCAGTTAAAGTATCAATATTCATAGCAGAAAAATAACAACAACAACAACCCGTTGGAGGACTTGTTTTTGTCAATGTCTGTTCAGCTTTTCCACGGGAGAGAGAAGGGCATTAGTCTTGATTTCTCTGTCATCCTCCACGTATTGCCTGAAATTTAATCTTTTGATAAAGGATGAAGAGCTTAGTGGAAAACTCTGTATTTAGAGCCAGAAGTGCCAATTCCGTTTCTACCACTTACCATGTGTGAGACTTTGGGCAAAGTCTCTGTAAACATCCCTGAGCCACGCATTCTGTATCCGTAAAATGAGGGAGCTTGACAAGAGCACCACTTGGGGATAGAGGAGGACAAAAGTGCTTCATTCTGCCAGGTCACCTCAGAATCTGCTTCCAACCATGGGACAAAACCAATGCCTTTTTCATGGCACCTCTCTTCCCCTCCATGCAAATGGTCTTTCCTCAATGGAGCAGAGAACTGATAGTTGCTGGTGCAGGTAAAGGCTCAGCAGAGGGACTCAAGGAGTCTGTTTATATTTAACCACAAGTCAACTGCAGTCTAGGGCAGCTAGATAGCACAGTAGATCTGGAGTGCTGGCCCTGGAGTCAAGAGAACCTGAGTTCAAATCTGGCCTCAGACACTTCCTAGCTGTGTGACCCTGGGCAAGTCACTTAACCTCATTTGCCTCAGTCTCCTCATCTGTAAAATGAGCTGGAGAAGGAAATGGCAAAAACCACTTCAGTATCTCTGCCAAGAAAACCCCAAATGGGATCACAGAGAGTCAGACACAACTGGACTAACACAACAGCTACAGTCTACACAGCAAAGGGTGCTTCCTCCACTGTTTACTCATAAATATCTTCCCCTTATCCTTCACCTCAGAAGAGGCAGGTAGACAGAGAAAGAGACAAATCTAGAGACAACCCAACTCAAAACAGAAAGCAAGAGACCGAAGCAGCTAAGAGATCCAGGGTGTTGGGGCAGCGAGGTGGCACAGTGGAGAGAGCACCGGCCCTGAAGTCAGGAGGACCTGAGTTCAAATCCGGCCTTAGACCAAACACTTGACACTTACTAGCTGTGTGACCCTGAGCAAGTCACTCAACCCCAATTGCCTAAAAAAAAGGAAAAGAAAAGAAAGAGATCCAGGGTGATTTGGATCTGGGCAGTATTTCTGGCCCTCACTGTCCAAGAGGCCAATCAGCTCAGTTATGACCAAAGGCCCCTCTCTTTCCCTAGTGGGACCAGATGGGCCATGGCTCTTTTGGAACAGCGTGTATTAGTCTTATTAGAAATGCATCAGTTCCTTAGAGATTCTGCGTATCGGACCTCATCCGATATTTTTTACTGCTGATACTTTTTCCCCAACTGATTTCACATTTGTAAAAATGTATTAACATATTATATTTGGATGTAAGACAATTCCCAGAAAAAACCCAGACTTTGCTAGGCTACATTCTTTGAAGAAGAGTTCCATATTGCCTAATGATGTACTAGTGAAGTCACTTTCTACTTTTATAGTATATCTGGGATTAATAGAAGGCAAGGACATGGTGGGAGCAGTGCACAGATTTGGAGTTAGTAACCTGGGTTGGAATCCCTTCCTGATATTTACTGTGTAGGTGACCTTGGACAAGTCACTTAATTGCTCTTGACCTCAGTGCCCTCCTCTGGAAAGCGATAGAGGTCAATTAAATGACCACAAAGACTCCTCTCAGCTGTAAACTTGTGAAGCTGTGCATTCATAGGATCTCCCTTGTGCCCTAGGCACACATTTTCCTCACAGTGATGATAAAAATGAGAAAAGAAGGGGAGGAAAACTGAGTGAACCCATCTGTTTAATAACCTGAGTTCTTGCAGATAACAGGAACTTAGGTAGTTCTATTGCACCATTTCTCTCCAAGCTGCGGAGAGTCAGGAAGGCCTACGTGGAACAAAGCTTCAAGGTTTGCTTGTTCTTCAAAGTCAGTGAAGAGAGAGCATACAGAAATGTTGTCTGAGAGCCCCGTGCTCCCTCCAAAGGGGATCAGAGAAGAGGTGGGTGGAGGAAGGAGAGAGCGAGCATGGATGGGGGAGAGAGGAGAGGAGAGGAGAAAGGAAGAGGAGAGAAAAGAAAAGAGGAGGAGAACAGAGGCAAAATTGCCACTGCCACACTAAAAACAAATGAAGGGAAATAAAATTAACATCTTTATCGAAACTAAAAGCAAGGAAGTAGGAAAATTCCCTGTTTGGGGAAATCTCCTTTGTAGAATGGAGCAGGTGCTAGGGGCCTTGGGAGGCTAGTTGCCATGACGATGCTATAAGCTCTTTTTAATCAATCAATTATTTATTTTTTAACTGTTACCCTCAAATCACCTGGGTTTTGCTACAATAGCCTCTGGCCAGAACCTTGCTCCTGGTTCGAGTTTGCAGAAGAAGAGCCTTTAGGATTTTGGTCTACATCGGTTTGTTATGCTCAGGCACCCACAAGCCTTACCTAATGACTCTAGTGCTTCCTCTGTCCATTCTAGAGAGGAGGGTGAATGGATACTGGGCAGATCCCAATAGAGCCCAACAAAGGGCATTTTGTCTTCCTTCTGGGCCAATGAAAGGGTAGACCGGGATCATCCCCTGAACCGTAAGCAACACCTCCCCTCCTTCTGTGACCTTGAGCAAATCCATTCCCTTCTCTGGGTTTCGGTTTCCCACTCTGTAAAATGAGAGGATCTGATTTACTGACTTCGAAGGTCCCTTCCAGCTCCAACCCTATGTAGGTGAGGTCGGTTCTGTATCAGGAAAGCCCTTTGCAAAGGTTCGCAGTGAAGGGACTCCTAAACATGTCAGGGAGCCCTTTCCACAGCATTTCTGGGAGCCATTGACTTCTCAACAGAGCAGGCTCAGTAGGGTGTTGAGTGGAGTGGGGCTTGGCTTCCAATGTTCAGAACAAGCTGAAACTTGATTTAAGAGGAGCCAGGAGGATGGGGGTGGGGAGGAAGGGGACCTGGCTCAAGGCAAAATTCCTATAGGACAGAGACAGCAACCATCCTAATAATCCAAACTGATCTCGCTCCTTAAGGTTTGAAAACACTCAGTCCTCATACCAGTCCTGTGAAGGCTAAGTGATACCATGTTCTCCTTTTTCCAGAAGGGGAAACCGAGGCTCTGAGAGTGAAGGGACTTGCTTGCCTGAGTTAGGATGCAGACTTCAAGCGTACCTTTGTCTAGCATCCAGTGTGGGGCCTTTGCCAGGGTAGATGCTCCCAGAATGCTTTGCAGAATCCAATTGACCCGCTTTTGTCATTTCCCTGTCTCTGCCCCATCCAGGGACTTCAGGCAGCAAGGATGAATAATTCAGGGATGGAAACCCGGGAAATGTTCTTTCAGTGAAGAGTCCCTCGATGGTGGGAATAAGCCGAGAACGGCTGCATCTTCCGAGTGGAGGGGAGGAGACAATGCGTGAAAAGAGAGCCCTTCCAGAGGCTCTCCAGGAAGCAGGAGTTAAGGCCCTCCTTAGGCTGGTGAGCCCTTGGTGCCCAGCATCTCTCGGCTTTTGCTCTGTGGAGGAGTCATCACTTTCTACCTATGTCGGCAGCCCTTTGGCATCGTCAGCTGGCTGCTCCCTTTATCCTCTGGCCTTTTACAAGATGAAGAGAGCTCAAAGGGGAAAGAGGACAGATGGAGGGAGGCGGAGGCAACATGTGTTGTTGGGCCTCGTTCAGGAGCCGCAGGGGAAAAGCAACTCACAGAAGCAACTTTCTCGCTTGTTCAGCGTCTGAGCCCAGAGTGCACTCCCGGACCTGCAGAGGAGGCTCATTCTGAGATGGCGCCTTTTATGGGAGGCCACGGGGCATCCAAAAACCTTCCTCAGGGGGCTCGAGTGCTCCTTCCACAGGCTGCTAAGTATGTCCAGAGTTATTTCTCCTGTTTTGCAGATGCAGAAACTGGTCAGTTGAGGGTATCATGGAAAGTGAGGTCTCCACATAAAACAGAACAGACTGGTATGTCCATGCAGAAATGATGCAAGCAGCCTGCCAGCAGTAGAGAGGGCCCTGAGTTGGGGCTGGATAATGGGGAAGGACTTGGGATGAGCCATCCCCACTCTTATCTGCTCCTCATTATAGTGGGTTTGTGGGGGGGAGGTGGCCAGAGGCAGGGGCGCTGGTGCAGCTGTATCCAAACCCAAACTCGTCATTCTGCCTATCGCCTTCAAGCTTGCAAAACTCCATGGAGTTCCCAGTCACCCAGGTCCACAATCTCAGAATCATCTTCAACTCTTCCTTTTCTAGTCACAATGTCGAGCCTTGCTGCTGTCCCTCCACTTATAGCTATAACCTCTCCCCTGAACTTATAATAACCTTCTTGTTGGCCTCCCTGTAGCCAGTCTCTGCCCATCTGGAATCCATTGTCTAGGCAGGTATAAAGTTATCCTTCCCTGTCACTTCCCTGGCTTAAAAACTGTCAGTGGCTCCCTATTACCTAGAGGAGCAAATACGAACTTCTTAGCCTGGCATTTAAGGCCTTCCATAAGCACTCCTTCCCAGCAACACATTTCTCCCCTTTGCAAACTCTCCCCCCTTCCCCCAAATCTAAAAAAGAACTGAGAGTTTTCATGGGTTGCAAGCTCAGTATGAGTCCAGAACAGTGGTGGCAAACTCGGATAGAGACAAGGGTTGCTAACCCATACACGTGGGTGCGGACTGACTTAGAAAACTACATATTAACATTATCTATGTCCTATTGTGGTTTAATTCATTGTGTTCTGTATTTTTGTGATGCCTCTGGTCTGGAGCGCGATAAGGCAACTATTCAGCTGCAATAAGGGAGACAGACTTCCCAGACTGGGGAGGGAGAGTCTCTCTGGCTTCTGCCCTGGTCTGATCACACCTGGAAGACGATTCAGTTCTGGCAGTTGCTTACTTTAAAAAGGACATTTATAAGCTGGTGAGTGTCCAACAGAGAAGTAGGTTTTGACTTCCTTACCAATAGAGCTCTTTCTGTGGAAGTGGAAGGGACTGCCTCAGGAGGTAGTAGGGCCCCCTTCACATCAAGACTGGATGAGCCCTTGGGGGGAAGTTGGCCATAAGGCAGCCTAGGTGGCTTCTGAGCTCCTTCCCCACTCCCAGACTCTGAAGTTCTGTAATGTTCTTGACCCTGTCTCAAGTGCCTGGGGCCAGGTTGGAGCCTACAGGTGGGGCCAAACTTGGGGGGAGTAGGGGTACAATCCTGCCATGAGGACTTGTAAATGGGAGTTCTTGCCATGCCATTTTGGAAAATTGTTGGAAGACAGGGGACAAACTGAAGCAAGGAAAAAGAAAGTGAGTTGAGACCTTCTACCAGCAGGAGAAATGGAGGCAAGGCCTAGAAAGCAGGCAGAAATCAGTTGGGCTGCCCCTAGAAATGGCCTCAGGGGCATAACCCATTTACCAGCATCTTCTTTTTTTTCCAATTTTTTTATTAATTTATTTTGATTTATCAATAATCACTTCCATATGCTTTTGAGTTTAAAATTTTTCTCCCCCTTCCTCCCCACCACCCTCCCCAAGACGGTGCACAATCTGATATAGGCTATACATTTACATTCATATTAAACATATTTTCACATTAGTGATATTGTAAGTAAAAATTAAAACCAATAGGAGGAACCATCAGAAAGAGGAAACAAAACAGAACAGAAGAGAAAAAAAATAGCAATTCGACTTCCATAGTTCTTTCTTTGAATATGGATAGCATTTTCCATCACAAGGCCTCTGGAGATGTCTTAGATCCTTGTATTGCCGGGAAGGGTCAAGTTTATCAATATTAGTCAATCACACAACTTGGCTGTTACTGTGTACAACGTTCTCCTGGTTCTGCTCACTTCACTCAGCATCAGACCATACAAGTTTATCCAGGTTTTTCTGAAATCAGCCTGTTCATCATTTCTTATAGCACAATAGTATTCCATCACATTCACATACCACAACTTGCTCAGCCATTCCCCGCTAGATGGGCATCCTCTCAATTTCCAATTCTTTGCCACCACAAAAAGAGTCGCTATAAATATTTTTGTACATGTGGGTCCTTTTCCCATTTGTGTGATCTCTTTGGGATATAGCCCTAGAAGAAGGGTATGCACATTTTTCATAGTTCCAAATTGCTCTCCGAAATGGTTGGATCATTTCACAACTCCACCAACAATGCATCAGTGTTCCAATTTTCCCACATCTTCTCCAACATTTATCATTTTCCTGTTTTGTCATCTTGGCCAATCTGATACGTGTGATGTGGTACCTCAGAGTTGTTTGGATTTGCATTTCTCTAATCTATAGTGATTTAGAGCATTTTTTCTTATGACTGTAGATGGCTTTAATTTCTTCATGAACTGTCTGTTCATATCCTTTACCAGCATCTTCTAGTACAGTCTGGGTGCTCCAGCAGAACTGTGGAGTCATGGACTCCTAGAAACCTAGAGTCAGAGTTGCAAGGGACCTCAGGTCATTGAGCCCAACCAATTCATCTCATAGCTCAAGTCTATTTAGTCTGTAGATGGTTCCAGAATGTCTGCGGTGGGGGAATCAGCTCTCTGGTGTTGACAGGATGAAGGGATCCTGTTACTTTCCCCGTAAGTAAGCCTGCCAATTTTCCGAGTTTCTCATCATCATGGGAACCTGATTAGCTTCCCCTGTGGTGCTCTTCCAACCCTGTTCCCAAGAAATGGGCTTGTTCCAAGGTCAAGCTACAGGTTAATAAAGAAACAGCAGGCCTCCTTAATGCTCCAGTGCAGAATTTGAGGGGAAAATGCCTGCTCTGAGAGGACGTGTAGGCCCAGATTGAAGGTGTGGGCCAGAGGACTTGCCAGGCTTTTAATGGCGCCACTGGCTACAGGCTTGGTTTGGGTTTATGCTTTGGCTCTGTCTCTACATTTCTCCAGCTCTATTCCAGTTCCAAGGGAGGAGAGGGAGGTATGAGGAGAGAAGAGAAGCATTTATTAAGCACGTACTGCAAGCTTGGCTGAGTGTTGGTGATAACCGAGGTAACAGTGAAACGATTGCTTTCCTCAAAGAGCTTATGTTCCACTGGGGTTGGGGGCAGAGATGGGAAACATATATACATGCGTGTGTGTATGTGTGTGTGTGTGTGTGTATAAACACCATATCATACAGGACTTCAATGCAAAATGAAGTCATTTGTATTTTGTCCAAGAGGGAGTCACTGATGCTTCTTGAGCAGGGCAATGACCTGGTTGTACCTAGCTTTAGGAATATCTCAGTCTTTCTTCTTGTCTTTCCCCCCTGCTGAGAAATGTTGTCCTTTCCTTTAAACAAACAAACCAACAAACAAATAAAGGATAAAGCAAGGCTATTTCCATTGCTTCTATCTTCCTGGAAGGGTCCTTGAAGAGTAAGTGAATGTAAGTTGGCCTTGGTGTGCCTTTCAGCTCTTGAGTGAAGATAAATGGGTTTATCTTTTGTGGACCTGGCCCCTCTTTTTGTGCCTTCTCCTAGCGTAGGTACTCAGCACTTTAGTACTCTTTTCTCACTCCTTTCTGGCTCTTGGAAAAGGTTGCAATAAACCAAGTGTAAAGGACTGATAAATCTTATTGGATGACACCTCCCAACAGTTTTTTCATTTTTATCACAACCAAATAATAACAATTAATGTTTATATATGACTCTTTAGAGCCATGCAAAAGTTTGCAAAGCACCCTCTGTGTAATCTCATTTGTGCTTCAACTTCTCTGTAAAAGGCTCTACAAGTATTATTGTCTTACAGTTTGGAAGCTGAGGCTGAGAGGTTAAAGGACTTGCTCCTGGGGTCAACAGCTGGCAAGTATCAGAGGTGGGACTTGACCTGATTCCAGTCCTTTCTTCAGGGACCAAAGCAATGAAGGCTTTAATGGAGGGATTTCAGGCATCAGATCACTGAGAATGGAGGCGCCGACTCTGCCTACTCATATGGCCAATCTTGATGCCTGCTCCTAAAGTCCCTTTACCCATTTGTTTTCCAGGATTTATCCTCCCTCTGAGAGACAAAGTTCTGTATCTGAGGCAACGTAGGGCCCCGGGGCAGTCAGTGTGCTGGTGTCCTGGACACCTCCGCAGCCCCCAGCCCATTCTGTCTTCTCTCAGTGCCAGCTCATGATCTGCTGGACCAAGAAGAGCCAGATGGGTCCCTCTTCCTCCTCTGATTTAACCTGGAGGGGTACCCAGCTTGGCAGATGGCTGCATGCCCGGGGAAGGCACTGTCCTTTTGTGCGCAGGCAGACACAACTCCACAAGGGCTCATGACAGTGGCTTTAGGGGAGCCTTTCCTGGGGACCATGTCTCTACACCCCAACTAAGGGCTTTGCTCCCAGGAGCAATAGCGCGGGGGTCCCTGGTCACAGTATGTGCCCAAGGTTGTTTTTTATGTCTCTTCCTGCTTGATGAATAAACAAGGAGAAAGCCACTTTGGGCAGTTATAAGCTGCCCACACAACCAGAAGAATTCCTGGAAATCTTACCTGAGGGGAATGGGGAACAGAAAATGGAGAGGGGAATAGAAAGGTCACTTCCTAAGACGGTTACTACCAGTTGGTGTGGAAGGCCTTCCCCATCTTTTCTCCCCAGCCAGATCCAGAGCCATACTCCCATCACCCCTTTCTGGACTGGCTGGGTCCCCTCCCTGCTCCTTGAGGCCCCTCATTTCCCCAGGGCCACTTTAATTTACCCAGTATTGAAAGCATCCTAGCCAAAGCAGCTTGCCTGAGTAATGCTCACATAACAAGCACATGGCGGATGGAGGCAGTTGGAAGGCTTGCTGATTGCCATGGTGAACAGTAGCCCCCCCCCCCCCCCCCCCCCC